>NC_065556.1:24757909-25357909 GCF_022605725.1 Anthonomus grandis grandis | reverse complement strand
ATCCGCCATACATTTCTTACGACAGGTGCAATCTGGCCCGGTTACTTTAGCATTAACTAGTTTACCTTTATATGTAACAAACTCTGCTCCTTTCTGTCTTGCCAATTTTTCCCTTTCTTTTGTGTTTAATTTTTATTAAGCTTTCGCTTCTTGCCCGAGTTTGCGGGTTCTTCCTCCAAATAGTCCGAATCCGACATTTCTATAAACAAAGATCAAATTTTAATATTTCTATTAAACAATAACTACATACGGACTTACCCACTAAATACCAAACTATTAAATTCTAAATAACTTTAATATTCACCACGGGTCAATGTTAAATAATATTCACTTTTTAAACAACTCTTAAAATACTTTTCAACAACATCTAAACAACACTGCTTACTTGATGAAATCGCAAAACAAACGGAAATCTGAAAAAGTTTTTGCGCTCAGCAGATAGAAAATACAAATATTCAAAAAATTGCTATCTCACTTCAATTCGCCATATTTTTGGAATGTTATCCTTTTTCCAATCACCCATTCAATTATATTGATATAATATTTGATATAAGAAGAATTTGTGTAGTCCAAGAATTTTCTTAGTTAGACCCATATATGGTCCTAGAGAAGCCAAAATTAGAATTAAAAGATGAAAATTTGGTGTTATAGGAGAGCTTAGTACAAAAATTCCATGTATAAAATATGTATTTATATGCAAAATTTTGATCGAATATCTTTCCTTGATTCAAAGTTCAAGTGATTTCTAATGAACAATCATTGTAGGTCAAGAGTTATTTAAATTGCAAACTGTACTATTCTATTTGCTGCTAGAAATACTATAAATAGACCTGAATTTCGTGGGTTGCTGACCTCGATTCCCCTTTTGGTTTTTCCGGGTTACCAAGGATTATAATCGATACAAACGTCAACCTTAATTTATGTGTTACATGCGTTACGCCGATATTCCTCGGTTTTTTTACAAAAATATCTATGTTATGCAATATGTCATATTCGTTCGAGAACCGAATGTATCAAAAGCAGCATTTTGTCGCGTGATTTTCAATGAATTATTGTAATTGTTTTTTTTTTTAATTTTAACGAGTAATCTAATGCGTTCCCTGTCAAAGTCCTATTAATTTATAGCCCAGGTAAGTCATTCATTGGGTTAGGATTTTTACGCGAACCGGTTATATATACGTGCTAAAAGTATAAAAAAAATCACCTGTATTAGTATTTTTTTATCTCGACTTAATATATTTTCCCATTACAATTAATTAGGGTCGCGATAAGTGAAATTTACTAAAGCACGATACACGTCGGTAGTCTAATAACTATAGTTATCTATTTGCCGCTATCGCAAACGTTTATTAAGTTGTGTGTTGTTTATGAAGCCGCGGGAGAGCCGCTTCAGTTGTACAATATATTGTCTAAACACATTATAATATATAGGGAGAAATTTATATAATGTTTATACAATTATTTTCGGAAAGTTTACATGGTGAGAGAAGCTTTTAAGCCTCTGAATTTACTTTGGTTCATATTATTGTGGCGTTCGTTATATAGCAAACATGTTAAAGTTTCAAATGTAAGTACTTATCCAATATTATCAATATTGACTGATTATATATATTAAAAATAATTATTTATTGTTATATACGTAATTTTATTTTATATGTTTTATGTAATATATGTAATATTACATATAATATATGTATAATATGTAATGGTTAATTGGTTTAAATTTGACGTTTGCGCACCACGTTAACTGTCAAATTTGACAACCGGAAGTGCGGTCAATTAATAAGCGGACAATTTTCCTTTAAATTATACTCAAATAAATAAGAATTGTGGTTCTAAGTGGCAAACAACTCCCACATCAATAAATTAGAGACAATTTAACCTAAATGTGTGTCAAAATTTAAATTCTGTCTACTGGCATTAGTTAAAATAATAAGATGATTGAACAATCATTGCTTGTAAGCTTATTAATTTATAAAGAGCGGAAGAGGCTTATTGCCCACATAGTAAAATTATATACCTAGCCTGTGCTTAGAATCGACTTTAACGTATAAGAATATTGGAAATATGTGCTGAGTATGTGCTAAGAATTATACTTATATGTACTGAAAAAATGCTCAGCATATACTTTTGGCCGCAAGTAGCATGTGCTATGCACTAGGATTAGGAATGTTCTAGGAATATACTGGAAATACTTGGCTATATATGCATAGCACATTCTTGGAACATAATTGCTACAAAAATCAGCTACATAAAATATGCTTATAAAATTTATTCAATAAAAATCACATAATGCAACATATTTTATACATTATTGTCCTCTTGTGTATTCCGTTTGTCAGCCAATCTAAAAAATAGAAATGTTAATTAATTCTAAAATAAATAAAACCATATGCACTTACTTTTCACTTCTCTTGTTTTTGTTTTGCAATCTTTCCTTTGCCTTGACCAGCCATCTTTATCCATATCTAAAAAAATCTTAACATCCTTAATAAACTTAATATAGATTTTAAAAAATCAACAATATAAAGGAGCTTTTAGCTGGCCCTATTTTAATTTTGGATAATAAAATTCTTGCATTAAATTTATAACCATATGGTTCTACAGTTAGAAAAAAAAGGAATTTCACAAACCACTATACATACTTACCAATTATAACTCTGGATAGGGTCATAGAGTGTCATCTGAAGTCAGCAAAAGTTCTGTTTCAGTTTTTTTGGTCACTATGCGTCTAAGTGAACGTTTACTTTTTGGTTGTTTTTTTGTTGACATTTTACGTGATACCTCTTCAAACTTAACTTAAACATAATAACTAAAACTAATTAGAAAAATTAAAACCTATCAAACTAGGTATAAATTGAAATATTACAAACTAAAAAAGCTGTGTACCTACCTACACTAATACCTAGATCCTTAGCACACACAAGACAGTCTTCTTTTTTGAAATTTCAGTAAAACTCAGAGTCTTCTGAAGAATACCCCTGCTTAATGTTTCTTTGGAATTTAATGTTCCTAAACCTAACCCTCAATCCTCATTTATGTACATTGC
Source organism: Anthonomus grandis grandis (assembly GCF_022605725.1). Taxonomy (NCBI): domain Eukaryota; kingdom Metazoa; phylum Arthropoda; class Insecta; order Coleoptera; family Curculionidae; genus Anthonomus; species Anthonomus grandis. The sequence continues at coordinate 25,354,860 of NC_065556.1, read as the reverse complement.
CACAGTAAACCCTCACGGTATACACTATTTTTATACACGATTTTGACTACGGAACTACAGGCCTCGTATTCTCGTATACGATAATAAAAGTTTCTCAAACAAAAGAACAGAGAACGAAACAGAAAATAAAAAATAAACACCGATATTCTTGCTATGTGGGTGAGAGTAAACGAGTACATTTCTACATTTTGTCCATTAAAACATTTAAGCGTTAAAGGGGAGTTAAGACGCCATTTTGTATCGCCTCTACTTCCGGTGTCATGTTTGACACTTACGGAAACTTTTTAATGAAACTTGTGGGTTCATTGTTTAACTGTACCTGTACTTCCGGCTCTCACATTTTTTGTCGTAGTTAACCTCTTCCTTTACATTGATTATCTTCCTAAAAAAATTATCCGAACCTTATTCCCTGTAATATTTCCTTCCTATTTTAATGCACGTCAGATTAAGAAACCTTAATGTTTTTAATGAAACTTTGCGTTCATTGATTAACTATAAACTTCCGGTTATTAGGTTTGACTGGCCTAGAATTTTTTATCGTTATGCCTAAATAAAAATCACTTTTTTTTGTTATTTAGATACACCAAAATGGACCAATACATCTTAGGTATAGACATAGGTACCACATCGGTTAAGGTAGTCATAATAAACATAAAAGACCATACGGTGGAGGCGCACCATGAAAAAAACACTCAGTCCAACATCCCTAGCGATACTGGTCCAGGCGGAAATAAGCAGGACGTGTCCACCATCATTTCCGCGATCCATTTATGCGTTTCAAAGTTACCCAGACATTTGCTACAAAAAGTGCGTTCAGAAATCTAAGGAAAACGCCCGATTATTCTCGGATTTGTTCTAGGTGAGCAGAATAGGCATCTGTGGGCAAATGCACGGAGTGATGCTATGGAAAAACGACGAAGAAGCGAAGGCCTGGGACATCGTTGACAAGGAGAAAAGCGTCAGGTTCGATATAAGGAAAGAGAGAGTCTCGGCTTTGTATACTTGGCAAGATAATCGGTGCGATCCCGATTTTTTAGCCGCCTTACCCGAACCCGAAAGCCATTTGAGATTGTCGTCTGGATTTGGTTGTGCTACGCTCTTCTGGATGGTCAAAAATAGGCAAGTATGAAACTCGTCTGTTCTTTGATTAATTACACGTCCGGTTGTCAAAGTACCATCTCAAGAGTCAACTTTTTATGCAAGTCATCAGTTAATTGACGTACACATTTCCGCTTGTCAAAGTACTACTAAGAACTATGAACTTTATTGAAACCCGTCAGTTTATTGACTACCTATACTTCCTCTTGTCAAAAACGTGCTACGCGACCGTTACATTTAAATTTGAATATAGGCTACATTAACTGCCTAAGTTTAACAAAAAAAGGAATTATGTTTATGGCTTAACTGCCTAGAATCAAAAATGAATGACAAAAGAAAATTCGTTTGAATAGTTCTCTAATTTCCTGTTCTTCCAGGCAGTTGAAGTATTTTTTTAATCACTTGAAGGCAAAGACAAGACTACAAAGTCACGTAACTACTTAAATCTAAAAGGAAAAATAATGGACTTACTGCCTAAAAATTAAAAAAAAGCCATTTGTTTAAGTGCCTGCAATTTTTTGGCTCAACTGCCTAGAATAATAAAATTATTTTAGTATCATAAATTTCGAAAAGTATATTCGTGGCTCCTGAAATCTTAGATGTATGGATGGATCATAATTAAATTATGCCTGGAATTGTAAAACGCAAGTATCTAGAAGTTTATTCTATATTTAACTGCCTGCGGTTTTTATCAAACTGATTGTTCATTGACTAACTGCACTTTCGCTTGTCAAAAACGTGCTGCACGACCGTTACATTTGAATTTGAATATAGCCGCGCAAATACACACAACCGCAATGTCTAGGGATATTTTGAATAAATTTGTATATATATTTTTTAATATGATCTTTTTTTTTAAATTTATTTGCAAGTTTAAGAGTAGTTTATAAGGTAATAAAAAAACCCAAAAAATTTTAAATAATTTATATTTTTTCTAAAAAAATGCAAAAAAATTAAAGTTGTTGAGAAACTAGGTTTTACAAAAATTTAATTCTTAATTTTAAATTAACAAAAAATAAACAAAAACAATATTCAATAACTTGTATGACCTCCACGACTGTTCACAACTGCTTGACATCGTCTGGGCATGCTTAGAATTAAATGATCAATATCATCTTGGGGTATCTCATTCCAGGCTTCTTGAAGTGTCAGAAACAAAGTTCTTCTATTGTCTCTTGGTCTTTCCATACGAAGAACTCTTCTTTGAAGCATATCCCACATGTGTTCAATGGGGTTTAGGTCCGGGGATTGAGGTGGCCATGGTAAGACATCGATATTATTCATTTCTAGAAACTCTCTAGCAACCCTTGAAGTGTGTGGTCTGGCATTGTCGTGCATGTAAACAAAGGTTTGACCAATTGCTGCTGCATACGGAATAACAACAGGTGCCAGTATCTGATCCACGTATAATCTGCCAGTTAAAAAGTTTTCTAATAAAATGAGGTCTGTTCTTCCTCCAATACTAATGCCTCCCCAAACCATGATGGTTCCGCCACGAAAAGAATGCACTTCCTGGACATTGCACAGGCGGTTTGCGTTTCCAGGCTCTCTCCACATGCGAACTCTTCTTGAGTCGGGGTAAATTCCAAACCGAGACTCATCAGTGAACAGCACATTTGCCCAACTTTCATTTTGCCACAACAAATGTTCTTCCGCCCACAAAAGTCGTACTCCTCGATTACCCCAGGACAACGGTTGCACCCTTAAAGGCCGACGACTACGTAGGTTGTTTTCATGCAAACGTCGGCGTACAGTATCGGCTGAAACCTCAACGTTATGCACTTGCTGTAGCATGATTTGCAATTCTGGTGCTGTTACAGTGGGGCGTCTTCGAGCATTTAAGTGTAAAAAGCGGTCCTGTAGAGGGGTTGTAATACGTAAGCGACCTCTATGCCTTTCCGCCACATCGCCTTCTTCTCGATACCGTGCATATAAGCGTGAAATTACGCTTTGAGTAGTGCCCATGTTCACTGCAACCTGTGCTTGCGTCATACCACCATCTAAAAGGCCCACCGCTCGTATCATTTCTTCTCTCGTTAAATGTCTGCGCTGCATGGTTAGCAAGAACTATACTGAGCTCTATGAACAAACTTTTTTCCAAAAAAACGCAAACACTTTTTTTTGGTAAAAGAATTCAAGACAATAAATAACGATATGTGTATTTGTTTATTTATTTGAGATAAATAAATTAAGTAGAAAAATGTACAGTGTGGTTTAAGCAGTCTAAAATAAGGATAAAGTCTAGATATTTTTATATTTATAGCAAGTAAATAAAATTTTAACAAATTAAAAAAAAAATTAAGAAAATTCTAAATTATCCCTAGACATTGCTTGGTTGTGTGTATTTCATAGTTTTATGAGAAATTAATCTATTCCTTGATAAAGTAGTGTGGGGATAATTAGATTGCCTGGAAACAAAAATCCATCGGTTGAAGTAATTTTTTCATCCCTGGAAACAGTTTTTTAATAAAATGTTGACTTTTATTTTACAAACTCATGCAACTACTTAAATCTAAGAGAAAATCATGACTTGACTGTCTGCAATTAAACTAAATTGAAATTATGGCTTGTCTGCCTGAAATAGAATTATGATATTTAAGACATATGATTGGGTTTAAGCGCCAGCAATATTTTTGGTCAATTGCCTGGAATAATAAAATCATTTTAGTGTCTTAAATTTACAAAATATTTTCGGCTAACTTGAAACAAAAATCCATAATTTGACTGCCTGGAATTGTATAACTCAACTGCCTGGAATTTTACCCTATATTCAACTGCCTGCGGTTTTTATAAAAAACTCATCTGTTCATTGACTAACTGCACTTTCGCTTGTAAAAAAACGTTAAATTTGAATACTGGCGCGTAAAAAAATTGAATCCATTTTAGGCAGGAGAAATTGAAAAAATACACAATAACCGACTTCGAAAAATATATTCGTGGCTCTTAAAATCTTAGATGTATGGTTGGCTCGATTGACTGGAATCCAAAATTCATAATTAAATTATGGCTGGAAATGTATAACTCAACTGTCTAGAATTTTATTCTATATTTAAGTGCCTGCGGTTTTTATGAAACTTATATAGTTTTATGAGAAATTGATCTGTTCCTTGAAAAAATTAACTTTTCCTTGATAAAGTAGTGTGGGGATAGTGTAGGATAGAAAAAATTATGACTTGACTGTCTGCAATTAAACTAAATTGAAATTATGGCTTATCTGCCTGAAATAGAATTATGATATTTAAGACATATGATTCGGATTAAGCACTAGCAATATTTTTGCTCAATTGCCTGGAATAATAAAATCATTTTAGTGTCTTAAATTTAGAAAAATATGTTCGGCTGACTTGAAACAAAAATCGATAATTTGACTGCCTGGAATTTTACTCTATATTCAACTGCCTGCGGTTTTTATGAAACTGTTCATTGACTAACTGCACTTCCGCTTGCAAAAAAAACCGCTAAATTTAAATAATAGGAGCGTAAAAAAATGGAATCCCTTTTAGGCAGGAGAAATTGAAAAAATACAACTGTGCAGGCACAATAACCGACTTCGCGGTCGCCATGTTATGCGACTTGGACAAACCGGTCATGTGCAACCAAAACGCCGGCTCCTGGGGGTATTTTAACTGTAAATTGAACAAATGGAACACGGATATCTTGGCAAAGAACGGATTTCCGGTAGATTTATTGCCGGAAATCAAAAATTCGAACGAAATCGCCGGGTATTTGGTGGACAGTTGGCACGGGATACCTAAAGGAACCCCTATTGGTAAGTGATACATTTTAGCGGGCACAGGATGAGAGTATTCGCTTTTAAGGTTTGGGTTATGGAGACATTCAATGTTCGGTGCTGTCCACTATAGAGCATCGATGCGATGCGGTCCTAAACATATCGACCTCCGCTCAAATAACGTTCGTAGTGGAAAACTACACGCCCCCCGATAGACCCCAAAAGTTACCGATAGAATATTTTCCGTATTTTAATCAACAATTTATCGCCATATCGGCCTCCTTAAATGGCGGCAACACCTTGGCAACTTTTGTAAGAATGTTGCAGCAGTGGACGATGGACTTAGGGTTTAGTGTGCCACAATGTAAGAACTCATTTTTTTAATGCTTTTGAGGTATAATAACCCATTTTAGGTAAAGTTTGGGAAAAATTATTGGCAGCCGGAGACGATGATAGTTCTGTCTCGGATTTAGTGATAAAACCCACGTGTTTAGGCGAAAGACATTCCCGAGAAACCGGGGGGTCTATACAGAATATTCATGTAGGAAACGTGGGGTTAGGACAAGTCTTTAGGGCCTTATGTCGAGGTTTAATTGAAAATTTACATAGGTAAGCATGGTTTTGTTCCATAAACAGTTGAGTAATATTTTTTTCAGTATGATGCCCAAAGAAATCCTACAAGAGGCTAAAATAAACCGAATAGTGGGAAATGGTTCTGGCCTGTCGAGAAATAACGTGCTTCAGAAGGAGATCCAGAGGTTGTACCAGTTGCCCCTGGTGTTCACTACGGGAGGAGACGCCGCCAAGGGGGCGGCCATGGCCGCCGCCCTAATTAATTAAAAATATCAGTTTTAATTAGTGTTTAATTTGAAAGCTGATTTTTGCATATACAGGGTGTTAATAGATCATTTTTAGGAACTTTTGTGCTGTGAAATGAATTTATATATTTGCTTAGTTTTTTATTTATTTGATTGTAAGTGCTTGTGCTAATAAATTGTTTAAAAACATTGGTTGATTATTTTTCCCTAGAGATTGACTTTCGGCTAGTAAAGTACTATGTTTTGCTCCTTTTTGCTGACAACGTATACAAAACATTCGCTCCAGCAAATAAGCACTTCATAATCTACGAAAATATCTCATTAATAATTACAAAAATTATTCGTTTTCTCTGGCATATAGTTACCACTATCAATCGGTCATAATTAAGAGATATCTCGGTGGTAAAAGACATTTTTAACCTTTTGGATACGTGAAGTAAAAATATTTTATATAACGTTTTGGATTGTCGGTTCCAGTTGTACCAGGGCACCTGGCCACACAGGTCGTAAATCTTTTCAGACTAAAAAAGACACGTTATGTCTTCATTATGCCTAATTACAAAAGAATACTGAATATTCCTTTAATTATTAATTGATTCGCGAAAAAGTCGAACGGAGGACTGAACGGCAGACCTTTGCTATTTGAACAAATCAAATTGGTCCGACGGAGGACTGAACGCTTGCCCTTGTTACTCGATCAAATCGAATCGAATATTTAATATTCCTTTATAAAAGTTTTATTACTTTTTAACGAAATTCGCACTTACGTCGTTCTCAATTTGCTGACAGCGATGGCAAATGAACAAAGTGGCATGCTGACAAGACATCGCCAGCCAAAAGTTGAAAGCAAAAGGAAACTCGTTACGTCTCTAAAATAATTATCGCCATTTAAATGTTTATTTTACGGTTGTGATTTACCATTACCATGATCATTGTCGACAAGTAGATGTAGTTTAAAATAACCCCTAATAAGGTCCATGTGAACATGGATATTGAAAAACATTCGAGCAGTAACGCGTGAGATCTGAAAAAGATTAGGGTTTTAAATGTATAAGGTAAATAAAATGTGTCAAAATTAGCATAAATACAACAAAATAAGTAAACAAAAATGTGATATAAATTTATATTTAAATAAGGTTAAAATTACAGATTATAATATGCTCTCTTTTACAAAATAACAAGACAAGAAATCTACTATATAATAGATACTTGATAGTTTGTTAAGAAAATGCAAAGAGTTCACAATAAATCAATTAAACATAGAATATATTCTTTTGATTTCTGGATTCCTAGTAAAACTTTGTATAAAAAAACTAAAATACTAAATATAGAACAAATCAGAGAAAGTGAACAAATAAAATGTATAGCAAAATCTACTCAAAACAAATCTACAGTCATAACTAGTACAAATTAAAGACTGTCATAAATATTCTACGAGAAATATAAACATGTTAAGAAATGCCTTTGTAAAAACAAAAAAATGCTAAAACTCTCCACTGTATGTATAACAGTACACAAGTTGAAAATTGTTCAAAAGAAAATCGATAAAATCCATATGTTTCTTAAAGTAACCTGATATGATGTGTAATCAACCATAAAATTAATATTATTACAGTAAAACTACGTACCTTAAGTTGAAACTTAAAATTGTTAATGTAAAATTTAATCAGTTCTAAGCTTTAGTGCAACTCTATTGTAAACTGTGCTGGATCAATAATAAAGTTATTTGAAAAAAAAAAATTCACCGGCTAATCACAGGATATTCCCTTATTAATCTAACAATCGTCTACAATGTTAAGTATCCAGAATCTTTAATTCCAGATGCCTGAAAATCAATAAAAACTATTTCTAATTCCTTGAATGTCTTTCAAGGCTTGAAACAAAAATCAAACAATTTAAAATGCCTCAAATAAAAAGAGAAATTCCATTTACTGGAAAACATAAGAAATAAAGGAAGGAATTTAAAATTGGAATTTGAGACTGGAAGTAATTTAGGTTTACTCGACTGGCCTGGAACCCTGGAAAAGTTATTTACATTTTTTAGAAAACAAACTGCCTGCAAAAAATTTGTGTAAAATGCCTGGGAGAAAACTTTAACGATTCCCAATCATTTTCTGGAACGACCACTTTCCCGAATTGCAATTTTCCCAAACACAATTTTTTTCAAATCCTGAACAGAATTTTTCCTGCAAATAGGAGTTTTTCTTTAAATAGAAATCGTTAAAAGAAAGTACTGAATAACCCAACTTAACCCTGAATAAACTTTAATACTGAATAAAATACTGACTTGAGAAAATTAGTTGTTCGAGAGAAATAACATTCGGTTAGATGGTTTTAAAGTGAAAAAGTATTCAGGAAAATGGGGCAATAGCTTTTGGGAAAGCGGGCAGGCACAACTTCAACTGTTGATGGTATACATTTCAACTAAAAGTCAACTGTCTAGAAAAATAAACGGAATTTTCGGGAAAAATTGTTCTAGTTCCAGGAAGAAAAGACTGTCTGGGAATAAGAGATGACCAGAAAGGGAAAATTACCTTATTATCAGTTTTTGGGAGATGCTTTATTGTTTTAAAGCAAAAAACAGTTTCTGACTAGCCTGAAAAAACCACGGTTGGAATCTCATCTGCCTAGAACATCAAATATCTTTCAATATAAAAAAAAAAATTCAACAGGGTCTGAACGTAAAATGGGAATCTAGGGATATAGAATGTTCCTAATTTATTACAATATTCTCTATATAAGTTTAAAAGAAAAATAGATCTTTAGTCGCCAAAGAAATTACTATCAAACGTTTGTGAATTGTCTAGAATTCCTGGAAGACATTAAATGCCTGAAAAATCAAGCGAAAAAGTGCCTCTTAAGGCATGGTTAGTGAAATATTGCTGAAGTAAAAGTGCTCTAGCTCAGCAACTCATTGAGCTAAAAATACCTTTTATGCCTCAAAACGAACTCCAAAAAGCTCTTAATACTTTCCTGAAAAAATTGAGTAAAAACCTCAAAGGGTTTTTGTGTGACCCTCAAAAGTGTCTCTGCCTAGTAATTTTTTTAAATTTCAAACTATACACTTTGGGTTGGTCCTGGACGATAACCTACATAATTTGCTGTAACTTATTAAGTTCTTAAGCTACAAGAGTCGTTCATATATCAAATTGTTTATTAGGAAACGCCCTAGGTCTCAAGACAAAATAAATTTTAAAAATTCTGGAAATGATATAAAAGAGGTCAAATGCCTGGAAGAAATCTTTGATTACTCCACAGGACTGAAATCTCTGCAGAAATGTATGGGAAAAAACTTCAGCTGCAGGCCTGCAGGTAGACCAAAAATACATTTCATGTCAATTGTGCAGAGAAAAATTGTTCAATTTCCAAGAGAAAAAGCGAAAATATCAAAACTTGACCTAAAATAGAAAATATCCTTTAGTTTTTGGGAGAAACCTTGGAACTACTCTCAAAAAACGAACAATTTTTGCAACTGCTTGAATTTTTGAATCTCATCTGCCTGAAACATAAAAACACACTTATGATATACTCGATATAAAAAGAAACAGGAAACTATTTCAGTAAAACTGATGTTCTATAATTGAGTATATAACTTCACTTCTTACCTTATACAACACAAACAATTACAAACTGCACTTTCCACCTACCTTTTCACCTTCTCATGATGCCGAATAATAAACACCAAAGCCTCTCGTACTTTACGTTCATCTCTAACGTCGCATATCGCTTGCAGCTTGTCTTGCAGCAAATAAAGTTCAAACCGTAGAGTTTGTATAAAATAAACGACAATAACAAGAAACATCGTGAGTAAAATGCTGGACACTTCGTAAGTTAGTATTGTGCCATGCAGTAGCCACCTCAAAAGTTTATTCTGGATTAAAATACAATTAATAATAAATATTCTGGACCCTTTAATGATGATATACCTTAATATATTGCCTTAAGAAGTAGTAAGGTAAAAATGTCTGTTGGCAATGCTCTCCAATTGCAATCGATATGAAAATGCAGGATAAACTGGTCAAAAAGAATAGGAAAATCCAGCACCAAGCCATGAATATCCGGGATTCTTGAGTGATTTTTAATTTGGTAGCTGTCGAAGCTTCGTCAATCGCTATGTACGTTTCTTCTTGGTATTTCAATAATCTTTTCAAAACTGGGTTTGATGTTATAATCACATAATATTCAAAAAAAGTCTGAAAATGAAGGATTATAGCTCCATGTTGAATTGCTATTCTAAGGGAATAGAAGATCTCATAATAACGTACTTACAAAGGAAGTAAAACAAGCATATTGACAGTATTGGAAGAGCACGTCAATACTAAATTCATACAGAAAATACCAAATCTCAGCAATACCGAAGAGGATGGATATTAGAAAGAACAAAGAGATAATTAGTCGCGTGAAAGAAGAATATAGTATAATAGGAATTAAGTGATTCCTTACTACTTTTAGCGGTGTATCTAAAATACAATTGGCAAAAAAAAATTCGTATTTTTAACTTAAAAAAATGTACCTTGAACTCCTGCCATTGCTAAAGATACTTTAAGGACTATAATGGTTTCTTCATCGAGTAATTAACAGGGATGTAAATGGACAATTTAAACCATTAGGAATAGAATAACAGATGACATAATAGAGCAATATCAGAATATTTAATTTTCAATATACATTAATGAAAAATAATTAGTTTGTCATTAAAGTGAGGCACAAGAAACACTCAAGCCGATTTTACTTAAGACTCTTAAAGATGTGAATACTAGTGGATCATTTTAAATAGTTAGTTACTAATTACAGGATTCTTTCTAAAATAAAAAAGCTTTTTGCTGTGATAAAGTTATATTTTTTTATAATATGAACAAAAATTATTAAGCTATGTCATTATTATACAATAATAATAGTTAGGGGATTATGTCAACCTGGAAAGTTATACAGGTCACATAAAAGTCACAACTATGAGTGGTTGAAAAATAATGTATGCATCTAATAAAGGATTCTTTTGGTTCTTATCAGGACATAAAAAAATAAACGTATTTAACCATAGTTCTTCTTTGCAAGTTGTCTAACACCCGCCGACCCATTCTGAAGTCCGAATTGCTTAAAAAGGTCCGACAGAGTCTTGCAAACTTTTTCAGTGTTAAGAGATGCACCAGTTTGTCTATCTGTTAAAAAGAAAATTTACTCATATATAAAGATTGTATATTTGGTATTTATTTACCGTCAAAATGCAGGAAAAGTAGGTTAATTGATCCTGGGTTGCTCTTGCATATTGATCTTAACTCGTTTAGGAGAGATTCTAGGTTTGAGAGGATCTGTGGTTCCTAGAGAAATGATTATTAAAAAAAGTTCGATATGAATACCAACATATGACGTATAGTTTAACCCCGATTATATTTGGGGTTGTTTTTTCTTTTTTTGGGGTTGGGTTCTAATTCATAGGACATATGAATGTGTAAATTGAGTAGATCAAATGTTTTTATATAAATAAAGGCATATTTTGATCCTTAATAGTAATATATTAAACATACTTGACACAGACATATTTTTTTTTAGTGTATGTATGAGCTTTATCAGATATTGTCTAAACAAGGCGTATTACACCAGACAAAATGGAAAAAAAATTGCATTAAATCGCTTTAACATTATTCTTAAGTAAATTTGTCCGTACTACACAAAATTTCTCATTATCAATGATAACAAAAATTAAAATGGTGAAGAAATCTGGAGGAATATAACAAAACCACAAAATCAAATCAGGTTAAAATATCAAAGTTTGGAAAGGTTTTCAAAGTCTGGTGTTTTTTCCTCAAATTCTAACCTGAAAACTAATTTTAGTAGATCAGCGGAGGTATAGTAGTTTTAACCTCACTTGAAGAAGCAAAAACCTAAAGACCCATAAAAACCATAAAGGATTCTGCCGCAGCGCCGTCAGAGGCGTGCGGTTATTTATAAAAATCACTTGGTGAATAATAAAATAAAATACAAATTTTTAAGTTAAAGTTAGAGTTTTACTGACTATTATTTCGTTGATCTGGTTATTTTTTAAATGAGAACTTATTTTTCTGTTGCCTACTTAGGTACATTTTTATAAGGCAGTAAAGTCGACTAGGATTATTCACTTAAATTCACTCTACTCACCAATGCTTAACTAACCTTCTGAAAGACTATCCTCAGAAGTAAAATCATCAAGGCCAGGTTGAATTATTATTTGGGGTATGGGTGGCAAAACGGTATACTCTCTTTCAGTTTTAATTACGTGCTCAACACAATTTCTCCATCTATTAGTTTCGAATTCTGACACAATTTTGCGGATATTTTCAATAACTACCGCACTTAATGTTGGTGAACTGTTGCACTTTCGGAGTTGTTTTTTTAATGTGCCCCATACTAGTTCAATGGGGTTAAAAATACAATAATATGGAGGCAACCTTAAAACGGTGTGTCCATTATTCTTAGCAATGTTATCAATAACATACTCATTTTTAAGGTTATAACCTTTAATGGTATTAAGCAACTCCTTTTTTAAGGAGATTTTGTTAGGGACTGGAATGTTCTTAATTTTCATAAAAGTTATGATATCTTGTTTTTTAGAGCTGTTGTTTGGTATTTTATTTAATATCCTCGAATGGTAAGACGCATTGTCCATAACGATTACTGAGTTTGGAGGAATGTTTGGTAGGAGCTGCTCAGAGAACCATTTTTCAAATAATGTAGAAATATTTTTAGCAGATAAAAGTAAAGAATTTAAAGAAACAAATCCTTCTCTACTGCCAGCATGAAGTATAATGATTCGCTTTCCTCTTGAACATGGCGTATTCAAAACACAATTTGTTGAACTATCAACCCAACCGTATTTAACTACGTCATGCGTATCAAACCAAGTTTCATCTATATAAATAATATGTCTATTTAGGTCCCGATACAACTTAATACTACGTAAATATTCTTGCCGAAGTTCAACAATGCGCCGCGATTCCATAATAACCATTCTATTATTTAGTTTTTGGTGTTTAAACGCGCATTCTCTTAAGATACACCGGAGTGTTGCTAAGCCCTTATAGTCATAATCAGGGTACTCGAAGTTTTTCTCTAATCATTTTCAATGTTGGAACCAAGTTAGCCTTATAAAAGTCGTATACTATACGCCGGATAACGTCTTTGGTAGCTTCATCAACTCTTCTAAGTTTTTGGCTGTTTTTCTTTTCACAGAATGGTCTGTAACATCTCCCACTTTTAAAACGCAATAAATTGACGACGACGGAATTAAAGTTAATTTATGAATACGTTGAATTATTGCATTTTCTGACATATCCGGACTTTCTTGTCTAAGGCAATTAAAAATATTTAAGATTAATTTTTGACGCTGAACATGTAAGTCTTTATGTCCAAACTCGCTGGATTCCTCAATAATAGCTACACTACTTGTCGATACTGTATAGGCTACCTCAAAAGCAGTGGCGGCTCCTTCTTAGGGTCAATTGGTCAATGACCTCCCTAAAATAATCTCATATTAAAAATATCTTTTATCTAAAACTTCATTGTAAATTATAAAATTATCTAAGCAGTCTGCATTGGCAAAACAAATAAATATATTACTAACGTCGCGCCTCGCGCTCATCACACAAGCCCGTGGCTGGGCCGTATTTTAAATTGTCCCTATACAGTTCTTATGGCTTATGGAGAAATGCATGTAAAATAGAACAAAGAGGGCAGATTCGCATTTCATGAGCGGGAGTGAGAGTCACCTTTCAGTCCTATATCGCTAACGTAGTCGACGGCCCGACTGGATGAATGTTTTGTTTTAGTTAGTTACTGTATATTTTAAACAAACTAAACGTCCGTGTAAAATTTTGCGGAGTTTTTGAAATTGCATTGCGCGGTCATGACGAAAGTAACAGCTCCAATAATCCTGGAATTTTTCTGGGCCTTATCGATTTTGTTTCTGAACTGAATTTAATGTTTAAAGAACATATTAAAAAAAGTACAGTATTTAAAGGAACATCAAAAACAATTCAGAACGACATTTTAGAATCAATGTTAGCCATTGTACATACTCATATAATTAAGGAGATTGGCCAGACAAATTTTGTGGCAATTCAAGTAGATGAGATCACAGACAGCTTCAATAAAACGCAGATGATTGTCATGTTGCGATATGTATTAACTGGTATTGTACATGAAAGATTTTGGAAATTTGTTAACCCTCCAGGTACCACAGCACAACATTTAACTAATGTAATATTGGAAGAACTTCAATTATTAAAAATTAATGAAGCACCTGAAAAATTGATTGCCCAAAGTTACGATGGTGCATCAGTCATGAGCGGTAATCTGGGAGAGCTACAAACAAAAATTAAAGACATATACCTAAATGCACACTTTATTCACTGCTATGCCCTGATCAACTTAATCTTATCCTGCAAAAAGGGGCGAGTCAACATAAACCGATAAAAATATTTTTTGCAAATTTACACGCATTTTCGTCCTTTTTCGGCCAATCTCTAAAACGTACGATGGTTCTGGATAGAGTGGTTAAAGTAAGGCTACCTAAAGCTGCACCCACTCGATGGGCTTTCAATACAAAATGTGTTGAAATTGTATACACTTATAAACATAATTTAAAATCTTGCTTAGAGGAAATTATTGATGAGCAAGATGGTAACAATATAAATCAAGCAACTGGTTTAAAAAGATATTTGGAAGATGAGCTTTTTTTATTTTGGATAAATTTTTTCCATAAAATAATGCCCCATGTTGATATATTGTTTAAACAATTGCAAATGCGAGATATTGATGTCATATCTGTCAAAAATTATATACTGTTATAATAATTAGAAATAATATATTGGAATCAGAAGAACTAAGCACATCAACAGCAAAAAAAAGAAAAAGTACTACAGCTACAAAGGATCCAAAGCGACGAACTGCACTGGAAATTTGTGATATTATTATATCTGAAATAAATTACAGGTTTGGTTTCAATGATCATCTCATGATTCCACAGTTATTCTACGCAGAGATATTTGAAGCACACTACCAACTTTCCGCAAAATACTTTAAATATGGTGAAGGCTCATTATCCCACAGTAAATATTTTCGAATTAAAATCGCAACTTGAAGTCATATTGTCGTGAGGATTTTCGCAATAGTGTCGGTTCAGTAGCCATACTTCAGCTTTTTTATTAACATGAATTTGTTTGAAACATTTTCTGAAGCAGTGAAATTATTAAATATTTTGTGCACACTCCCTATGACAACTGGAAAGTGAGAGATATTTTTCTACTTTAAAAAGAGTAAAAACATTCATGCGTAATACGATGGGACAATAGACTTAGTGCCTTGTCTATGTTGAGCATCAATAAAACACTTGTCAAAAGCATCCCAAATTTCAATGAGAAGGTCATAGACTATTTCGCAGAACTAAAGGATAGGAGAATTCCCTTAAAATATAAAAATATTTAAGGTAAATTTCATTTATAGATTTTCTTCTTTCTCCAGTAGGACTGTTGTGTTGGAAATGGACACAAACCCATCCACATCACTACACCACGAAACTTTTCAATTTCTTCGTGATTTGTTGGTTTCCATCTATGCACGCGTGCCTAATAAATTTACAATTTATTATATAAATATTCCTTTATATCAGTGGATAACCTGTTTAAACCCTTTTTCGTATATTTATATTTAAAATATTTACTCTAATAAAAAGGCAAAGTTAATTTTCGGAAAACGATTTAAGCATTTAAAGTTATTTTTACCCGCTTAATAGAATAAAAATCTCGGTAAATATTATTGAGTTTTATCCAAATTTTTTTAATTTTTTATCTAAAATATAAGTGCTAAAAGATCTTTCAAATACTTTAAAAAATCAATAGTTTGATTTGTTTTTTTTTTAATTAGAGTAAACTATAAGTTTTCAAACCAAAATGACCCCCTGAAGATTGACCCACGAGCCGCCAATGCTCAAAAGGTCTCCAGAAAGCCATACTAATAAACAAAAAAAAAACAATAACAACACTAAAATAACTATAGGAATTAACAAGGAAATAAAAACTATTTAATTATATCAAAAAAGAAATAAACAACAATGTAACTCCACAAACTTTAACAAAATCGCAAATTAAAAAACAAAGAAATATTATAATATTCATACAACAGTCTCATTAAACATCAGAGCCAGACTAAAAGAGCCGCCTGCCTCGATTCGTCCTGCCACTGTCCTAAAACTTTAAAATGGTCGGCTTGTCAAAGGCGACTTTTTTTTTAAGGCGGCAGGGAACCTGGACGCGGCGTCCGCTTTTGATAACCGATTTCTATGAATTGCTGCACGAAGCGTTATCACAGTCTTACACAGTCAAGTCACTCGACCCTTTTCGACTAACATCACCGAGTGTGCCAATATTTTTTGTTTTTGTGAATTTAATATTCTGTGATTTAGTGCTAGTTTTACGTTTGTGATGCAATTACGATTATATAAGAAATATATGCATATTCCTACATATAAATCAAGTGTTTTTTTTAAATTATTTTCCTTTTTGCAGTTTCCCCCTAAATACATGTGTTTTGATCAGCCAACTGTGATTCAACAAATTAATATTCCATTTAATAATAAATGGTAGTAAACATCCAGGTAGAAATAAACGTCATTCTAATAAACGTCCAGGCAGAATAAACGTCCAGGTTTTTGGGAAAATCCCCAAACAAGTACAGGATTAAATAAAGGGTGTCTAAATTAAGTGTCTGAACCAAATGATTCCTCTTAAGTAACCAGGTCAATCAAAAAAATAAAGATAATCGGTACAACCCTACGTTTTTATTATTGAGAATAATAATGCTAGATTGAATAAAATAAGAAATAAAATAAGAGTTCAATTTACACAAACCCTCATAAGGCATTTATACAGCAAAATAAAATAAGAATAAAATAAGAAGTTGACCAAAATGCCGAAAGTACGCACGGCGTTTTGGTCAGGAAACCCATTGAAAGACAAAGAGATATAATTTATCTGGTATGTAATTGGTCAATTTCTTGAAATATTCCTGGCATATGATTGGTAATTCCTTATTTCTTATTTTATTTTATTTTGCTGTTTAAGTGCAAAAATGTCAAATAAGACCTTATTTTATTTTATTTGTCTGTATAAATTCATCTTAACTAGTCGACAATTAAGGTATACATTTAGGTTTACACCCTTTATATTAGGTACACCTTTATTAAGATTAAAGGGATTTTAGGGGATTCTAGTTTTCTTAACAACATTCCTAAGGTTTTGACTCAAACTTAAGCGTTTTATTAGTATTATAAAAAGAAATAAAAGTAAAGAAAAAATGGCAACTGGATGCAGACATAAATATATTACCTATTACTGTTTATTTAATGTGTCACAATGAATAAGCGTCAAAACTCATCAAACTATTTTAAAATAAAAAAAACCTTGATTTTGCCCAATAATATTATTAAACTTAATACTTTCCTTATTGCCCCCCGTAAACGCATTTCTAATGTGAACTTTGTGGACGGACTTGTATCCTGTCATGCGAGGGGTGCCGGCGTAGTTTACAAGTGATTTACGACCGCTTATAAAAAAAGGCGGCATTTTGAGGCGATCAAAGAAGTGATTCTACTTGTTGAAATCTATATACTTTGGCGTTATGCTTTAACATCGGCACCTGCATTAGTACGCTGCCGCTGTTCCATAATCCACGCGGATTTGGCGATCTTTTAATGAAAAGCAATGTGTTTAAAACAGGCCCCCGGTCTATAAGTCTTCCCGCCGGAACGCTTTTAATAGTTTTTATGGTCATTCAAGTGACTTTAAAACCACTATACAAACCACCCTGAGAGCAATCCAATCCAACTCATTAGAGGCTCAAAAGCAGTCCATCCATCTTATAAAGTAGTAATTATTTATAGTTTTAGATGATTTGATATTTAACTGTGGGAATTTTTTATTTATATAATTTTTGCCATATTGCCTGGATCACCTGGATTTTTTCTACGTAATTTGGCACATTGTATAGTTGATCACGATAATTCTTCCACACATTTAAGGAATTTCAACTGGAACTGAACGTCTGGAATTGAAATAAAATTCGTCGTGGCAGTTGAATGGAATAACAACGAAATTCTTCCATTTCATTCCAAGCAGTTCATCACGACAGTTTTTCCAGAAAGTAAAAGGGTTTTCAAAGGTTCAGAAATGAAGAAAATATTCTTCCATTCCTGGATTATGATAATTGGTCAACTGCCTGGAAGAATTTTATGTTAATTTTAAGCAGTTTTCTCATGACATTTTTTCCAGGGGTTGATCAAAATAATTTCTC
Source organism: Anthonomus grandis grandis (assembly GCF_022605725.1). Taxonomy (NCBI): domain Eukaryota; kingdom Metazoa; phylum Arthropoda; class Insecta; order Coleoptera; family Curculionidae; genus Anthonomus; species Anthonomus grandis. The sequence goes on along the minus strand of NC_065556.1, from coordinate 25,336,893 downwards.
AACTGCCTGGAATAAAAGCAAAATTCGTCCCGGCAGTTCAATGACACAAAAACAACATTCTTTAATTCCTTTCCATTCCAGGCAGTCGATTATGACAATATTTACAGGCGGTAATCACGATCATTTTTCTATGCAGTTAAATAACTCATGTGATTACATTCTACTTTAGGAAAAGTAGAATTGAAAGTACTCCTGGAAGATTCTATAGAGAAATTTAAGGAGACAGAACCAATTAAGGGAAGAGGATACTCGTTGACCCTCTTACAGAAGGTTTCATGGTTTAAGTCCATTCAGAATCGAAAGAGATCAGGGTAATGGCAAAATTGGGTCATTGAGCTTATATTCTTTAAGTATCCCAATTCCAAACAGCAAATTTGTTTTTTTTTTGCTTCATATCTTTATATTATAATATACTTAACTCACTTTTATCTGATTTGTTAAAAGCATGTAGAATTCACTTTTCATTCATAGTCCTAACTAAGAGAGTGGTTCAAACCTCAAAGGAAATTTCCTACCCAAATAGCTTCAATACGACATAATTTTCTTTTGAGGATTTTAATATATTATTACTGTTGTACAAGATTTTTCGTCCTGAGAAATATACCAAATTTTGTGCAAAAGTTTATCAAACACGAAGGTTAAATCATAATATTTTTCCATATGCCTCAATTAGCGGACAGCCTCGACCTTTACAATGCAAATAACGTCGACTCAAAATTCTCAAATCAAATATTCGCCTATCTTACCTCATTTTGCCTTAAACTACAAAGCTCCATCAACAAAGACAACGGTACCTGCGTCTTGCTCATTACCATTTGCTCTATATTAAAGAGCAATTGATAAAGATACCTTCTCGGGTCTATATTGTCTTCCGTTTCTTTAACTGGGCTCGATGTGCCACTTGAAGGAACCCCTAAATTAGCAGATTAAATTTTAATGTTCGATTAAAAAAAATTGTTTACCTATAAGTCCGGTAGTATTTGGACGACTTTTAATAGCCGCCGTTGCAATAGCGTATGACAATACTGCAGCGTCATACGCTTCCATTTTCAAGGTTTTTGACGACCTGTAGGAAACTGAAGGTTAGTAGGATGAGAAATGGGTTTCCTCTACCCATTTTGGATCAGTTTGTTCAAAATGTTTAAGACCAGAGTTTGAAATGAAAGTTTGTTGGATGTAGCAGAGGAGCAAAACAGAAACATGTTGACTTACATTAAATTTTTTTTCAATTTTACCATAGAGATACTTATGCTACGTTTCCCCTCGGCTTTTTGTGCATACATGTATAATTATTAAAATCAGTGGTGCCTCTTTGGGTAATAAACGAGTTTGTACAGGGTGGAATTATTAATATTAGGGAGCCTAAATTTCAATTTTTAGTGATTCAGTTAAATAACCCATTTTGTATGAAATTTTTTTGTCATCACTACAGACGATCTATTATACAGTTCGGCTCTTAATTGTCCTCCCTCCTCTTATCTTTCGAACACGAAAACTTACTTACTTTTAAATTAACATTACTTATGTATGATTTTTCATTTATCTTTTTGTGTATCTTTTAGAGTCCTGAGCATGATCTCACAGACATCGAAACATCAACAAAAATGAACAATTGATCATCTGAAGTAGTTTTTTGACTTATATCCAACAAAAAAATTAAGCAAACATCTTTTTTATACCCTTTGGCACCATCCAACAAACATCCTTTTTAAATTACGTCATAAAAGATGAATCGAATAAATGACGATGGAAATACCATAAAATAGTATTCATCACGACGTTCCCAACCAAATTATCAAACATAAACGAATGCAAAACAATAAAATCATGATTTACCTTTTTGTTTTTAATGCAGACTACACTACTAAAAATAATTGCACTACTCAACACTGCAAGTTGCACTGCCAAGCGAATACTACTGAAAGAAAAATCAAATAAAAAGAAGGAAAATAAAAGACACACAAAAATAAAATAAATAATCCCATTTATTCTTTTCAAATTAAAAAGAACAATAATCATTACAAATTAAATAAAACAGTTTCATTTATTAGGCTACTATAGCTAGAATAACTTATTACAAGTATTTACAGTGTGGTTTTGCATTAAATTACAAATTACATAATTTGTGATACAATATACAATAATTTTTTTTTTGGAGTTAACAATTACTGGCAAAATAATATATACTTGGGTGTTTTTTTTTTAATTTATTTTGCACATCATATGAAAAAGGAAGGAACCAGTAAGAAGAATACATACATGCAAGTTAGTATGTAACGAAGTAAACACTTTTTCTTTTGTTTAAAAATTACTTTATCAAATTCCTAATTATTTATCACAAAAATACCATTCATACGTTACCAAAATATTAATTATTAAATGACCCGGGGATAATTATTTTATTTTATTTTTGTTGAATCTACTATACAACAATGATAAAAAGAACTAAATGAGCAACTAAAAGTACAAAAAAAAATATGTAGTGCACTAAGTAAATAGGAATCCTGCTGTAAAGTATGAGTTTTTTAAATAAATAATTAAGTAAAGGCAACTGAAATTTAAAAGAAAAACGCTTGAATCCAGGTTTCTATTAAAATACCTGATAAGATCATTATACTAAAGGATCATTTGGAAATTATCATACATTCGCTTTAAACTATTATAAGGTGTCCTCAGATTGGCTTAATATGAAAACTATTCACAGTAAATGTTATTATGAACAGGTAATATTGGAGATGACAATAACTGAACCAATATGGCTAAAAAAAATAATTATTCTAATTGAATTATATCGACTACTAACTGCGAGTGCGATATAATTTCAGAGTTATATAGTTTTAAGTACTGCGGTATGTTTTAAAATTGGAGAGTAACGTATTTCTGACTAAATTCGTCTTTTTGACTACATTGGCATCGTTTTATGAGAGTAGCGAATGTCATTTTTTTTGTTCATACGTAATCGTAGCTTTAACACGTTGAGTGCCGCCATTAAAAAAAAAAATGGTCCCGGAGGCCGTTACATTTTTTTATATGTAATAGTGCTTACAATTACATAATAGTTAAAATATAATTTTAAAAATAATGTTTTTTATTTAAAAGCTTGTACTTTTTGGATTTATTTTCATGGTGACACATGGGTCTCACGAGGCCTGGAAATAATTCAAAGGTTCAGGTGGCCGCATGAATCCAATGTGTCACCACGGTCGGTTATGTCCGAACGTGACATGCAATAGCCCAAACAATATTGAATGAAATGTAATCAAAAGATATGCGTAAAACGTGTTTGGTCCGCTATACTGGCCTTTAGAAGCGTGCGACGGATCGTTAGGAAATCCAATAATTCAGTTCAATTTAGTATTTGTAGTAGATAGCGGTTTTTGTTTCACGTGTAGTAACTAGTAATGTCGTACGAAGAAGAGCAAAAGCGCCTAGATGCCTTATGGCAGGAAATGTCAGATGAAGAATATGATGCCTTTCAAAATGATTCATCTTCCGACGAATATCAACTATCAAGTTCCTCTGAGGAATCAGATGATAGTGAAATGGATTCGCCTCCCAGAAAAATAAAGCGCCAAACGAAAAAAATACAAGTTGATTTCCCTCGTGGGGCCACGACAACACAAGTTGGTCCCTGTACATCTCGTGAGGGTACACGCACACAAATTGACTCAATTAGTGAGGCAATAGAAAATCTTATACGATCATTGCCTCCAATTGACTCCGATGGAGAAGAAAATGATTCACCTGGAAGTGGCCAAATTACGGATATAAATTGGGTACCAGCGACTGGCCAGTTTTTGAAACCATTCAAGTTTACAGAAAATCACTCGGGATTTGTTCCAGACATGTACGATAACTATGAAAAAACGCCGTATGAATTTTATAAAATGTTTGTTACTGATGACATTTTGGAACTTATTGTAAGTATTTTTGAATTTAGTTTTTATTTGTATTATGTTATGCAATATTTTGTAGGTAACTGAAACTAATTTGTATGCTTCCCAGTCTCAACAAAAAAATGCTTATCCAAAGGCACGTGTGCATACATGGAAACCCAACAAATCACGAAGAAATTGAAGTTTCTTGGTGTAGTGATGTGGATGGGTTTGTGTCCATTTCCAACACAACAGTCCTACTGGAGGAAGAAGAAAATCTACAAAAACCTTCTGCCAGAAATAATTTTAAGGAATAGGTTTCAACTTCTTCTGAAAATGCTACATTTTAGCAACAATGAGGTTATAACCGAAGATAGGTTGCGAAAGCTAAATCCCTTACTAAAAGAAATCCGTGAAATTTTCCAGCGAGTCATTGTGCTCTCCGAATATGTGCATCGATGAAACCCTTGTGCCATTCCGAGGGCGATTGTCTTTTTTACAATATGTTAACAACAAAAAACACAAGTTTGGTATCAAACTTTTTAAACTATGCCTTAGTGGTGGTTATACTTACGATTTCAAAGTATATTGAGGAAAATCAAAAGATGAAAATGTTAGTGTACCAACCAAAATTGTTCTAGATTTAATGGATAATCTCTTAGATAAAGGAAGAACTTTATGCACCGATGACTATTATACGTCAGTAAGCTTGGCTTTGGCTCTTTTGAATCACAAAACTCATCTTTTAGGAACATTGAGGGCAAATCGAAAATTCAACCCAAAAAATGTCACACAAAAGAAGTTACGGGTAGGAGAAACCGTGGCTGAAGAATGTAGACAAGGAGTGGTAATTCAAAAGTGGAGAGATCGGCGAGATGTACTTGCACTGAGCACTAGACACGGAAGTGAACTGGTGGACGTCAAAAGAAGAGGAAAAGATGTGAAGAAGCCTAAAATTATTGTCGAGTATAATAAATATGAAGCGTCCATTGATATCTCGGACCAGATGAAATCCTACAACTGCAGCCTAAAAAAAGAGTCTGAAATGGTATAGAAAGCTAGCTATTGAAATTTTAACTGGTACAGCATTAGTAAATGCGTTTGTTTCTTACCAAGAAATTACCCAAAATAAAATGTCAATAACAACGTTTAGAGAAGAAGTTGTCGAAGGTTTGTTAAAATTAGATTCGCAAGACCCAACACTAGAACGTAATGAAGGTAATAAAGAACAACACCGCCTTGAAGATGTAAGAAAGTAAAGTAATTTCAAGTAAGAGACGTCGATGTGTAGTTTGCTACAGTAAAATGACCCAAGAGCTTGGAAGAAAAGTCGCTGTTTCAAAAACTCCACAAAGTTGCTTCAGATGTACGTCATGCGAGAAATTTTACTGCCTAGATTGTTTTTTTGAAGTTCATGAAGTTAAAAAATCCACTTAATTTTTTTTATGTAATTTTTTTTTAGTTTTTTTCATAAAACATATTACCTCTCATTTTTTTAAATAATTTGTATTTCGCTTTTGAAACGATAAAGCTTATTTGTAAGAATCTAAGATGGTTTTATTTCCAAAAAAAAAAAAACAAATAAAAACAAAATTTAAAAAATCGTAACTACTGACCCAATTGTCCCATGGTGCCACGTCGGCTTCACTATTCACTAGCCAAACATATTTTCGGGATCCAAAGGCCGCCTACTCAAAGATCCCAGGCATTTAAAAATTAAAAATTCAAAAATTACACATCGATAGTATGAGACCACTGTGGCTTCACGCGGCCACATACTCCCAAAGCTTTATGAAGCCATATTGGTCTTACACGGCACTCAACGTGTTAATTAATTTCAGTCCTTTGATCAGTTCGGCCTATGGATTAAAAGAAAAATTGTAAATTTGTGAAATCAAATAAAATAATTTATAAGAGTTTAAATGTAACATCTTTTATTACATATAATTTAAATTTTTATTACGTTTTTACAGCATTTTTTTAGAGCATTTTTTTTTGTCGTAAACATAAGTTTTCGAAACAATACCAGACTAAATTATTTTTCCTATGAATAACACTATCAAATTTAAACAAAATAAGATTATTCACATTTTTTTCTATTTAAAAACTGAATAGTTGTCAAATTTGCCGCTACTAACAAAGAGTATGTAACTGCAACATTTTAGCAGGTATTTTTGAACAATTAAATTACGATATTTTAAAACCAGTGCCTTAAATCATAATTTTGCAAGAGTTACTTTTTTTCCAAATTAAATGGAGAATCTAACAGTTGACTTCTTATAAAAATTATCACCTCGCAGATTTGAGGCAACAAAGGCCCATGTCCCTCCGTATGTTACGACACTGGCAATTTTTTTAAAAATTGGCTTCATCAGTAATCGACAACTTACTACAATAACCTGCATGCGAAATTTAATTAAAATTGAGCTGGTAGTTAATAATCATAAAACTCAAAGGACCGATTGAAATTCCCATTTCAAATAACTAAGTTAAAAATGAATTCCAGTTGACAAAGAGGCACATTTCTTTTAAATGAAGCTTTAAAGTGAAACGGTGAAGTTTTAGATTTGAATTCAACAAATTCATATTTGACTTTATTAAGTTTATAATTCCCAGTTTTAAAACTGATCAGTCCCTTTGACTTTATATGAGCAATCTTGTGAGGATTTTTTTCTATTATCATATTAAATGCCCTGGGACACCTTATTTATATACTATGCCATGCACGCAACACTACTTCTTCAGAACTATTTTAAACTAAATAGGGTTTCTCTTCACAGCAACATAACCAAAAATATACATAACAAACTTGTAAGAGACGTAGCTTAATGACATACTATATACACCATCATACTGGTTAAGTTACATCTAAAACGGAAGCCATTTATAATTTTTTTCTTTCATAAAAATGCATCTTTACAGTTTTACGTTGTTCTACTCGAAATTATAAGGATCCTTAGTTGAAAGACTTTTTTTTTGTGGTTTCGGTCCTCTGACCATGCATAAAGTTCAGATCATCAATAGTCTTAAAAACAGTTTACAGCTTAATCAATATTACACCAATTCCCTTTTCAGAAAAACCCAAACCACAAAAAACGAAATTAAATACATACTAATACATGCCTGGGGGGCTCCCAGAACGGGAGGCAATAGTTAGCACATAAAATGTTACAAATATTTGTCTTCAAAAATGGGTTACTACCGCCGCCTCTTAGGGGCGACAGAACCGATCACGTGTCTCAATCGTGCCTTACTTAGGAACAAGACGTTGCTACTTGGGGGGGTGTGTGTGTGTGTGAAAACAACAAAGGGGGCCAGAAAATCGCACTCACCCGCCCTCGTTTTCTTCGATTTTCTCCGCGCCCTTTTCGGGACGGGACGGAAGCACGGCCGGTTTGCCCGGCGGCAGGTTTAACATGCTCTCCTGCTGTTCCCGGATTTGTTTTTTACGCTTTTTGCTCCAGAGCTCGTGGCAATCTTGCCAGGTGGGTAGTTCCGGTGCTTGAATCCTACAAAAAAAAATTATTTATCTTTTCAGGACAAATGTGTGGACTGAAGGCACACTGATGACCTTAATTAAAAATGAATAATAACATTAATATTAACTTATTAATTAGGCTTGGTTGAAGATCATGAGTCTAAGGCAAATGAGAGCCAGAAATATACAGTTTCTCTAAAACAGTGTTACTCAAACTTTTTTCGTGACGGAACCTTTTTAAAAAACGAAATTTTTAACGGAACCCTAAACTAAAAGCAAAAGCAGTTATATGTGAATTGTTTAATAATCATGCAAAAAAAGATAGATACACTAAGTAGTGAGTTAGTAAGCAAATGATAACACTAAGTTCATTTAATGCGAGGCATGTAATTATTTGTTATTCCTCATCAGCTGGGTAATGTCAGGCTTGATAGAAAAAAGTTAAATTCTCATGTCTGGTTCGGCATCTAGTCTATTGCGGTATTTTGTTTTTGTAGCAGTAGATGCCGAAAATCCCGTTTCACACAAATACGTTGTTGGGAACGACAGAAGAACATTCAAAGCTTATGTGGCAAGTTGTGGATATTCAAAAATCATTCAGTGAAATTGTTTTAAAGAATGGTTCCATGCTTGTATCCGATGTCAGTTTTAGAAATGATTCATAGATCTGATTTGACATATTTTCAGGCTTTTGCATTTTAGATGAAAAAGGGTTTTGAATCCATGAGTTTATTTTTAGTTTTGTATTCTGTTCTTCAGGAAAGTAAGATTCAAAAGGTCCTTGCAGATCATTGAGATATTGCACCAATTCAACAAATATTTCATCTAAGACTATGGTGACTAAGGAACTCACTTAGCAACGAAAAGCTTTCGATTTCTCTCTTACCAAAACAAGTAATACAAAAATCAAATTTTCTTTTAAATGCAGTTATTTTGTTGTTAACATTGAAAACTGTTGTCTGTTTTTCTTGTAGTGACAGGTTTAATTCGTTTAGTTTTCCAAACATGTCTGCTAAAAATGCTAGTATAAATAATCTGCTTTTATCGGACAAACGGTCTTTTAAATTAAAAGGAACATCTGTAATAAAAGCTTCTAATTCTGTTCTTAGTTCCAAAAGCCTTGTCAAAGTTTTACCCCGAGACAACCATCTCACTTCAATATGGAGCAATAGTGTTTTATGATCGCTACCATAATCTTCACATAATATTGAGAACATGACTTGACAAAATTAATTATTTTTACTGACTCATCAAGAACCAATTTTAGATTTGGTGGCATTTTCTTAACCGCGAGTGATTGTCTATGTAGGATGCAGTGGCTGGAACTACAATTTGGCGCTTTCATTTTTATTCGTGATATTGCTCCTGCTGTTCTACCTGTCATTGCCTTTGTCTTTATCGGTACAAATATCAATGCAATCATTCCAATCGAGTTGGTTTTCTTCAGAAAATATATTAACCGTGTTAAAAATTTCTTCTTCGGTTGTGTTAGTAGGCAGCGATGAGCACATAAGCAAGTCTTCTTCGAGTGAATGTTTATATGGATATCGCACAATTACTAGCAAGCAACAATGGCCAGTCCAGCAACATCAGTCGAGTCATCCATTTGCAAGACAAATTTGTTATTTTGAAGCCGTGAAACCAGTTCTTGTTTTATGTTTGCTGCGATATCCTCAATTTGGCGCGTAACTGTTTCATTCGAAAGTGGCACTGTAGAAAGATGCTTTACAGATTTTTCGTCGAGCATACATCTTGTTATGTCTACCACATATGGTTTTATTAGCTTTTCAGCGATAGTGTATCTTCTCCTGCTTGGGCAATGCGGTAACTAACCAAATACGATGTCTCCGTGGCCTTTTCATCGCATACGTCATAGTTTTTTGGCTTCTTAATAATTGTTCTTTTTTACGTAGAAAAAATTCTTTACTTTTATTTTTGAAGTCGGGATGTAGAGTTTCTAAATGTCGGCGCATCTTAGCAGGCACCATCGAACTATTAGGAAGGAGTTTGCTGCACAACATACAAAGAGGTGAGCCGTTGGAATCAAGAAATCCGAGATTAATGTATAATTCGTCATACGTTCGTTTTTTCACCTTCAGTATGTCATTAGATGTCTAAACTTGAAACCATAAAACTTGACGCTTAATAGGTCGGGCATTTACTTAATAATACATATATTAAATTTTCGTATATGTACCAGTAACACCTAGAAGTAGGCCTTTCGTTTTGGTTGTTAATTTTTATCTTAGGTAACTTTATTCTTATAGGGTCCACTTTAATACATGCATTCATTTATTATGACTGCTGGCGGAGCCCTACACACTTTGAGTAACGCTGCTCTAAAAACTGTAATTTACTAATATGGCTCAGCGAAAGATCACAAGTTTCAGGTCACAAAACTCGACAAATCATAGAATGATTTAAATCAATTCAGCGATTTAAATGTGTAATAAATTAGTTTACTCATACCCTATTTCTTTTTCATTTCAGATTTTAATAACAATATGACTCTTTGTTGAGAATTGAGATATTTTAGACACTTGTTTTGACATTTATTTTTGCATCCGCACCTCGGTAATTGTAACCAAACTATCCAAACATGTTTTGATATAGTAACAAAAAAACACTTTTTGATTTCTATTATGATAAAATAGCGCCCATCAAGTTAATGAATATTTAATAATAATAATAATAATAATAATAATAAATTGGTTTATTTGACAGTAATAACAGATAACACAAAAATTATTTTTAATTAGCTCCAAAGGAATACTTAAGTGTAGTTATTATCACAAAAAGTAGTGTATGGCAGTTTTCAAATGATAATATATATACTCCCTATGGCTATAATGTATATCTAATAAATACAACGCAATAAATGAAATAAAATTCTTATCCGACGCTGTAGCACGTTAATGATATTATTTGCATACTTATACAATTTTTGGTTTAGAAGAAAAAAAACCATTTCGCAATGAAACACAACTGAGACGGGATGAAAGCAACCTTATATAAAAAATGAAAAACCCTACAACAGGGTTGTATTGTACTTGGCACTTTTAGTTTAGATTTGGTTTATAAATTTATTATAAGTTTTTTTTATAATGGTATTTGAATGATGCTGGTTTTAAACTTTTTAAGTCAGAGGGTATATTATTGTATAGCATGTAAATATTATACGAGAATGATCTGTTTAGTAGACTTGTTTCATGCAAGGGTGGAGATAGTATGAACGTCGGATCTAAGTTTAATTTTTTGGTAAAGATATGAAGGGCTTTTGTTAAAAATTAAAGCATGAAACAAAACCACTGAGTGAAGTTTACGACGGTTTTCCATGTCAAGCCAATTTGAAGGTTTTAATTTGTGAATAACTGGGTCGAATTTTCTTATACCATATACAAACCTCAAACAGGCCCTCTGAACTCGGCGCACTTTACTCTGCTTGGTTAAACAGGGACCATAAACCGCATCACAATAATTAAAGTGTCTCAATACATCTGTTAAAGTTAATTTTAGTTTCTTATCTAATGCCTATGCGGATACAGTAATTTTAGATTGGCATAAATGCCTTTTGTACACATGAAGAAACATGGTCGGTGAATCTTAATTAAGTATCTAATATAACTCCCAGGTTCCTTGCTTTTTGAACATAGCATAATTGTGAATTATTTAATTTTAGTTTAAGTTTTTTAAGGTTTTCGATATCGGTATAATGCTTCCCAAAAATTAGTAGCTTAGTTTTTGTAAGATTAAGTCTTAAATGATGTTGTTCTGAGATTTGACTAAGTCTTCGTTAATGTGTAACTGTGCTTGTGCTACATTATTTTGTATTTTGGTGTAGAGTAACTACTGTTTATCATCAAAAAAGCTAAAATCTGTACCGTGTTGAACTGCATGTGTAATGTAACAAGTATAAATACAAAAGAGTAACAATAAAAGCCCAGAACCCTGAGAGGCGCGCTGTTTGTTAAAAAAAAAATTATGTACGTCACTGCTTTTTCGTAAAATGGAAACAATTTTTATAATCTCCCGTATATATCTCTATCATTATATATCTTTTTCTTAATCTGAATATTAGAAAAAGATGGGAATAAAATGATGTTTTTCGGGTATAATTAGTCACAATACGAGATTGGTGTAAAAGTAAAATTCTCATTTATATATCTTTTTCTAAAACTGAAAATTAGAAAAAGATAGGGAATAAAATGATTTGTTCAGGTTTAATTAGATACAATACGAGAGAAAAACACTATTTTCACCCGATCCAAACACTATTTTAGTCTTTATTAGAAGTCTTTTACTTATAATGCGTTTAAAACATGTAATTCTTTGCCAAACAATGATTTACTACTTCATAATTTAACTAAGTTTAAGAGTCAGGATTTAGGTTAAATTTGTTTAGAGAACAGTTGAGCTCCTCTTTTTTAACTCACTAGTATCGTGTGCTCCAAAGGTAACATGATGGTTATAGGTATGAAGAAGGGTATAAGTATTTTTTTAGTGAGAACAATTATTTCTTTATAATATTTCATTTTTATATTATTTTTCTTATATACGATAACCGAAATTTATTTATTATTTATTAGGGTTAAGTTTGAGTAGCCTTAGGCTAGACTTCGCCTTTTTCATTTGTAATATTTGTCAATCTGTTGTTTTTTTTTTTGAATAAAATACGATTATTATTATTATTTAAAAAATGAAACGATAATATAGAAAATAGGTGGAAAAGTCGAATTCTCATTTATATATCCCTATCTTAGTCTGAAAATTAGAAGAGGATGGGAATAAATTCACAAAATCAATACTAATTTTCAAAAATACTTACTGATCGGGATCGATATTCCTTAACCATGGGCTTTTTAAAGCATCCTCGGCCGTTATTCTCCGATCCGGATCCAACTCGAGCATTTTATCCAACAAATCGAGAGCGGGACTCGGCATAAAGACAAAATCTTCGCGAAGTTTCCGCCTGTGAAGCTTATTCGGCTTCAAAGCATGAAAGAGGGGAAGTTTTATAACAGACGGCCATACCGCCGGCGTCGGAGTCCCGCATATTTTTGATATTCGGTCCAGTTGAGCCATTTCGGTGTTTGCCTGTAAACGATTTATCGTTTTTTAACGCGTTAGTAATGTTTCTTGTATCGACGAAACGTACTTGGAACAGTGGTTTTTTCAAAAAGAGTTCCCCTAAGATGCATCCGCAGCTCCATATGTCAATTGCGGGTCCATAACGTTCCTCACCTAGTAAAAGTTCCGGCGGTCGGTACCATAACGTTATAACTTTATTCGTGTACGGTCGTTGTCTGTCTTCCGCGTTATATAGTCTGGCTAAACCAAAATCCGCCAGTTTTACTTCACCTCTGAAATTAGTTTTTTTTTAATATAAATTTTTACCTTTAATTACCAAATATTTCAGTTTAATTACACCACTTGCAAAACAGAAAAACAGATTGCAAAATCGATTAACTTGTCGGCAAAAACAAAATAACAACTTAACTATCCAAAAATAAAAATCGAAGAGGCTTAACTTAAGCTATAATTAAATATTATACATTTAAAATGAATTGATTTACGCAGCAACTCTTTTACTTGGAAGCACTGTGTGATTTTCGTACTTATCTTCTCATATTAACAGGTATAACAAATTTTTTCTTTTTCATTTTAAAATATTGGAAAAATTATAGTCGGTTTTTTAATGCAAACACCTCATTTTCTTAAAATTTGAATAAACTTGTTAAATGTTATTTACTATTCAGATAGTAACAGAGGAGTAGTACTGGATATTTTTAAAAGCTATTTGGATAGAAATCAATACGTAAGGATAGAAAATAGATTAAGTGATTCATTATTTATTAAAATAGGTGTACCACAAGGCATAGTTTAGAGCCCAATACTTTTTTTTATTATATATTAATAAAAATTATTTTATCACCTCCCAGATTTGAGACAAAGAAGGACCGAGTCCCTCCATATGTTTTATTCTTTTAAAAATTGGCTTCATAAGTTATTGACATTTCACTACAATAACCTGCATGCGAAATTTAATTAAAATTTAGCTGGTAGTTTAAAACTTATGATAAATAAATAATTAATATTAACTTTAACACCCTGTATCTTTGTTATTTAAAATTTTAAAATGAAAGTCTATTTTTTTATAAATTCTCTATCACCTATTAAAATTAAGGCGGAAACAGACTATCATCACGTCACGTGAGCTCACGTGTTGTCACATTAGACGAAACCTCACATGGTGTTACGCCTATAATCACACTATTTAACATGTCATATCACTTGTAACCATACAACTCGCTGTTTATATTTTTTGAGTGTGTTGCAAAATGGAAGGTGAGACCTCAACCAGTTCCTCAGATTTTGAAGAAGACTTAGAAAACGTGGCTGCATTTGTAATAGTTGATGATGGAATAAAAAGGAAGTGGGTGCACGAAATAAATAAACAGAGGGAAGAATTAGGAGAATATTACAGATTAGTTAAAGAGCTGAATGAGCACCCAGATCGATATCATATGTATTTTCGGGTTACCAAAGAAGAATTTGATTTTTTGCACGGACTTGTTAAAGAAGATATCAAAAAGCAAAATACCCAATTCCGAAGGGCGATAAGTACTGAAGAGAGATTAACGGTGTGTTTAAGGTGAGTTCAAGTAAATAAATGCAGTTTCATCATTTCGAAACAATTATTTATTGAAGCATAGTATAGTTTGTCTGAAATGAGGTCATTTCTAAAAGCGTCGGTTGTCGCTCTTGTCCTGTTTCCAAGCAGTCTGTGTTTCATGAGTTTGATAAATGCCCATCATCGTGTTCAAGATAATTTTCTGGTGAAAAAGTTGATTGCACTGTAGACGATCACTGTGTAGAACTCAAAGGTGTAGGAATCACTCTGGGTACAGAGTGATATGATTGCCTTTCGCAGGTTCTTTGTTCGGCTTGAAATACCGCATTGCTAACCTGTATTTTAACAAATGTTTGTTCAGGTTTAGATATTTTTTTTGTCATTTTTGCCATACTCAAAAAACATAAATCGATCTCGTCCATATTTTCCAAAGAATATTTATTTTGTTCTTTTTTGGCTTCTACCCTTTTTTCTCTATCTTCGTATTTTCTTTTTCTAAGATTGCTATTCTCCTGCATAATTTGAACTACTTCTGCCGCAGCATCTTTTTTGTTAACCTGTTTATGTTGTTGTCTTTTTTGTTTAAGTTTTTGTAACGCGTCCGTATTTTCATTCATTTGTTCCGAGACTTGTTCTTGATATTCTTCGACATCTGATTCTCTATTATCGTTGTCAATTGTGGGATCATTTTGCGCCAGGATATCATCCGCATCATTAACATCGTTCTCCAGATTGCCGCACGTCCTTGAATGATGAATAGTTGCCGTCAGTATGATAATAAAGAATCATATTTACTCAAGGTATTATTATTATTATTATAAGAAATTTGAATTTTACCTTCGACCTTCAAGGTAAAGCAAAATAAATGCCATTTGTTGTTCAAACTTCCAGGGGGTAATATTCTTGGTAGCCTGACCACTTTTGGTTGCAAGTCGCCGATTCCTGGCATTGTTATAGCATCTTCTAAGTTTGTCCCACATTTGTTTGGCTTTATCCGCTAAAATAAAAATCACCTTCTTTGTTTCAGGCATCTCGCGACAGGAAATTCATTTAGAAGTATGGGTTTCAGCTATACACCAGGATTTAGCACAGTTCGAGAAATAGTCATTGAAGTTTGTGATGCCATCTGGAAGAACTTGGGACCCATTGTAATGCCTAAGCCAACGACAGAGATATGGAAAAAGTCTGCGGCTAGATTTAGTCAAATATGGGATTTTTCGAATTGCATTGCTGCTATAGATGGTAAGCATGTTAATATTCAGTGCCCAATCAATGCAGGCTCTCCATATTACAATTACAAGGGGAGTCATTCAATAGTTCTTTTGGCTTTGGTTGATGCCGACTATAAATTTATCGCAATTGACGTTGGATTCTATGGCAGGAATAGCGATGGAGGCATTTTTGAGAAATCAAAAATTGGTAAGAAGCTTCGAAACGGAACATTAGGAGTACCGGGAGATACTCCCCTCGAAGCAAATGGATTACCACAGCCCCATGTTATTCTTGGCGATGAAGCATTTCCACTTAAAACTTATTTGCTTCGTCCGTACAGCAGATTTTATTTGGGGGAAAATGAACCTAATAAGATATACAATTATAGGTTATCACGGGCTAGACGCATTGTAGAAAACGCCTTCGGAATTTTGGTCTCTCGTTGGAGAGTGTTTCGTAGACACTTCGAAATACAACCAGACTTCGTGGATAAAGTTGTACTAGCCGCATGCTGTCTGCATAATATGTTGAGTACAGAATCAATAAAGCCCGACATTGCTACTTTACGTCTCCAAAAGCAGCACTCCTAAATATTCAAGGAATACGGAGAAATCACGCTAATGCTGCATTCAGAACTCGAGAGGCTTTTAAAGAATATTTCAATTCATCTACTGGTTCTGTGCCTTGGCAAATTGGTATGGTTCGTAGAGGAAGAATTTACAACGAAAATGATTAATTAAGTACCTATTACAACTACTTATTCCTAACTAAAATAAATAAATGAAAATCTGAGATTACCTGCTATTTTTAATTGTCTGCCTATTTCTTCCCAGGATTCCTGTCGTACTCGCTGATCCCTATATTCGCGCGATGAGTGATTATATAAACAATCATGTTATCTCACTTTTTCAATTAATATTTCTTCCATATTTGACACTTTATCCGAAAAACACTCCCACAAAACTTTAAATATGCGTGACCTCATGCGTGCCGAAAATGTAAATTTGCAGATATGATTCCGTGCTATCACGTATAACTTGTCGTGACCTGCGTGAGGTGACAATAGTCTGTCTTTAACCTATTATTAATCATGCAAAAATTGACTGCAGATATTTCGCGCCTGCCATGAGCTCACGTAACGTGATGATAGTCTGTTTTCGCCTTTACTATTATGTAAATATTTACTTTTGATTATGGCTAGTTAAATTGAAATAAATTTCGTATAGTTTATTAATTAGTTTACACTGAATGTAAAAAACTAAGACAAATTTAAATCTGTTTTAAGTTTTTTTTAAATTCAGTGTTAAACAATTGAGAAAGCTTAGAAACTTTAATCAAATTTTAAACTGTTTTAAAAATAATACATCTCTGCATTGAAAGGCGGCGACTCTTTTAGTTGCTATAAGATTTTCTTCTTATTTTTAGCCCTAGCTGCCTGCTGGTGACTGGACATTACTAAAAAGACTTACTTGTTGTTCATCAAAATGTTACTGCATTTTATGTCTCTGTGTAGAAAGTTCTTCTTATGGCAATAGTTTAAACCATCAAGGAGCTGTTTCATAATGCATGCATTGTTCAGTTCATTAAAATCGACCATTCCAGACTCTAAAAGGCCCATGAGGTCATGGTCCATATACTCGAACACCAGGTAAAAAGAACCCTTTTCCTAAAATAAAATTCTGTTAATATTATGTTAAGAGGCCACTAGCTTCGAACGTTACTTTTCTAAAATCTAAGGCGTCCTGCTTATCAGTGACGATTTCTCGTAAATTAACAATATTTTTATGATTTAACTGTCTTAGAATTTTAATTTCTCTCACAGCGGTAATCGGAAATCCTTCTTTTTCATTTTCGAGTCTAACTTTTTTAAGAGCCACCAATTCGTTGGCGTGCACATCTTTGGCTTTATAAACTTGTCCGTACGTTCCTACAAAAAAATAAATATCCACTTTAGTGCTATAAGTATTAATCAATTTATATCTTACCTTCTCCTATCTGCGCAATAACCTCGAACATATCGACGCAACGCTCTCCCCAATCTTTGCCGCTCATTTGGAAATTTCTCGAAGTTCGCCGCTTTAAGATGCGCGGTCGCTTCACCACTTTCTGCGTTTTGTTTAAATCTTTTTTTGGTTTTTCGACTTTTTTGAGGACGTTACGTGGCGGGGTCGACGGTATGTCGTCGTCGTCGCCGCTCAGTTCTTCTGTACCCGGAACAACTAAAAAAAATTAATTACATTTATAAATGATCTTGAAATTGACTTGTACAAGATTGCAGACACTTAGAATATCTTGAGTTTTTTATCAACAAATTTGTTTATTTTATTTCAGGTTTAAAAAATTTACAAATACAATAATACCAATAATAAATAAGTGATAAATATCATTATGCCATTTATGACAAAATCCGTTTATAAATTAAAGTTTCTATTGAATGAGTTGGGTATTTGTAAATGTTCTCTACATATTTAATGTTAAATTTTATTTTGAAAAGTAAAGTTGGCACGTATTTCTTAATGAAATATGTCCAAACATCATTAATCAGACTTAATCTTTACCAAATTACTATTATTGTGTTCTAAAAGTTTTGCGGAAAATTTTGGGTCTCAGTTATAATCCCAACAATTATTTGTAACGGAAGATTATTATTATTATTCAGAAAAAAAATTAACTCGTTGCTTAAGAATGAGGATAAGAATTAAATGTTTCAAAATTCTTATATAAGTGTACTATTCATT
Source organism: Anthonomus grandis grandis (assembly GCF_022605725.1). Lineage (NCBI taxonomy): Eukaryota > Metazoa > Arthropoda > Insecta > Coleoptera > Curculionidae > Anthonomus > Anthonomus grandis. The sequence goes on along the minus strand of NC_065556.1, from coordinate 25,318,959 downwards.
ATAATATTTTCCTATAAAATTAAGGTACTAAAATAAACGCTATAATTCTTGGATCATAAGCGATGTAAAGAATCGGGTATAAAAATTAAAATTCTAACAACTCATCAAAGACATGGGTATAGTACTTATATATCCCTATTGAGATAATTAATAAAGCGTTTTATCGAAACTCCAATTTAATCAGTAATAGTGGACAATTTGAACAATAGCATTTCAGACGCAAACATTGTTTTTTAAAAGGTTATAATCTGCTAGTTCTCATAATCAGAGAGCTGAATTGTGTTTCGAACTTTTAACTTATCTTGTAAACTAATCTCGTTAAAATAGTATTATTCAGTCTAAATTCGGCCTTTTCTTAAAAAGGCTTGTAAGCTTTAAGGTTAGTTACTATGTTTAAAAACTTCTTGAAATTTTTTAAAAACTCTTCTTCCTGATAAATAATTTTCTTTTTTGTCTGAGATTCTGGAAGATCTAAAAGCGGGACAATGGTTTGGCTCTTTCTTGCAAAAGCGAATTCAATTCGTCCAATTTTACCACCTCAAGGTGATGATTGTAAAACTTGTTGGACTCCCGAGGATCTTTCTATAGCCCGTGTGTTGTTTAGGCATTGTAAATCCACTATAAAATGGAACTATATATATATATATTTTGCTGATGACAAATCGGGTAAAGTTAATCTTAACCAAAAAGCTTCTATAAAAGTGTAGCAAACAAAGCATTACAGGAATAACTTAAATTTTTTTAACGTAATATTTCTTCATTTTCAAAAAAAAAAACAATGCCTGCAGCGGCACCAAGTATAACAATAAACTTAAACAAAAAGATTTAATTAAATTTGGAAGTAAAATATTTCACTTTTTCCTAAACCAATGTCCAAGAAAATAGAGGTATACATTGGCGTTCTTTACTTTACCACAAGGTCAAATTCAAGGGGTACTAGAAGGTTACACCTGTTATCATAAACACCTTGTGTGTGAACCATTTTGTTGCAGGTTAATAACTGTCCGAGTCCGATAAAATAAAATCAAATGAGTCATCCGGGAACATTTGATTTTCTTTATTCATAATTGCATCAATATGGTTATTAATTTGCAAGCAAGCAGTCCTTCAGATATAGAAACAAGAATAGTCTTATTCAGAAAATATCTGTTTTTTTTTTGTATATAAACACTAAAGCATCCAAACATAAGAGAGAATAATTTTTGTAACATTCAAATTTAATCCATTAGCAAATGACCACATAAATACATTAAGACCTGACTCGTAAGTGCAAGAAATCTACTTTAATATATTTATACAGTTTTATATTATGAGGAATTATTAGTTTTTTTTAAACGAATATTTGAATAGCATCGACAATTTCAACCTAGATGCTTTTGCCCGATTATCTGTGAGAAACCCTTAAACCCAAAACCCTTTTAGAGTCATATTCAACCAATTACTATTTCAAAAATGAAATATCAAGTATTTTCTTAATGATTAAAATAACCATTCTCTTAACATATTTAGTTTCTGTTATTATCCCGAAAAAAAAGACTATTGACTAGGAAAAAACGCATTAATTGATCTTTGTTATATAAAGTTTCAGGACTTAAATAGCTGAGAAGCAGTTATTTTTTACTAATTCTAAAACTGCTACTTACTAGGAGGCATTGGCAAATCCTTCACATTTTTTCTACCGGAAAGCGGTGGGGTTTTTTCCTTTTTGGGAGGCGGCGTCGGCGATCTGCTTGGAGGTGACTCGATTGCTTCTAACCTAAAAATAAATACAATTAAAACCTACGTAGGTCGTCGTAGAAATACCTTCAAATAATCAGACTAAAACACCTGCAACTTTTATATTAATATTTTAAATCCTTCATGATGAATTCAATTTTGTATACATTAACACTCCCAAACACTATTATAAGCGTGAAATGAAAGAAGTGCTGTTAGGTATTTAAAAAAAGAATTCTTCAGAAGAAATGTTCAAGATCAGTTGGTAAGAACAAAAAGTAACACCTGAAAACCCTTAAAAAATGTTGGAATTTTAAACCACTTACTATCCTCGTCTCAATAAAATTAAATGTACCAAAAGATAATAACAAATAATTTGTGAATACTTGATGATCACATCATGAAAACTTGGTTACTAACACATCAAGATTCTAATAAAATACAAGTAATGCAAAACAACTGATTATGCCTATATTTGAAATTAGATGATTAAGGGTTCGCCAAGTACTTACAGTTTAAAGGAGTAACACCTAATCCTCAATGAAAAAACTGAATATTTATTCAATAAAATCATATTTAAGCAAGATATTTCATAAAGAAAAACTTTCCGATTCAAAATTCTAAGTTTTCGTTTGTTTTTAGACATTTATTTATTTAAAATTTATTACAAACTTCAGTTACAAGGTAAACATGTAACGCTAAACAAAAAAAAATGTAATCAATTTAAAGATACTTCTCAATGCTTTAAATTTTGTTTAAGACTTAAATTTTATGGCAAAAGCACAAAATCATAAAACTCTAAATAGCTCATATTTTTCAAATTATAGGTAGCCATTATTATTCTTTTTACAAAAAATAAAAGCAGTTGGTTTCTTTGGTTCACTGAACAGTGATAAGTGAAAATATCTACGATAATATTTCCACATTGGCAATCCGAGATGGGTTTGAAGAGAAATTAGGCTGCTTTTAATAATTGTGGAAACATATTTTTCTGAAATATATTTATATTTTGTCACGTCATCAGAGTCAAATTTTTCCGTTATATATATTTTTTTTAGGCTTACCAAAAAATTTAGCGTTGCGTATTTCAATTCCTTTTGATGATAAATATAATAAAAAGGGTGTATTGTCCCTGTCCCAACCATAACTAGTAATATTATTTAAACTTATCCGGTTAAGACAAGACGTCAAATATGTACTTTCAGTCAGTTTTTTAAATATTGAATTGATAGAATGAAAAAAATCGACAAAATGGTCTAAATCGAATAACTCGAGTTTTATCTGGTCACATTCGCGTTCTAAACTATTCAATGCATTTACAGTAGACACTCGATAGTGTGAATATCGGATAGCGGAAACCCCGCATAACGGAAACAGCACTATTTTATGCATTGACCACCGTATACCGTGAACAAACGATCTCCCGTTAATGGAAACAAACGTAATTGGATCGATAGTTCGCCAGTAACGTAGGCGAAGGCAGCCGGTGCTTCCCCGATATGCTGTTTTTGGCGTTCTTCGAATCGATAGGCGCCGTGAATCTATTGTGTGTTAAGCAAGGCAGGTTGTTATCGTTTGTTTACGTTGTCTGTTAGTGTGGTTTTGAAATTTAGTGGTTATAAAGTTTAGTGATTTTTATTAGTGTGACTTAAATTGTGTTGGTGTTAGATCGTTTATAAATTAAACAAAATGTCGCTTAAAAAACCAAAGTGTTTAACCCTCTATGAAAAATCTCTTGTAATTCAAGACTTAAATAATGGACAAGGTGTTACATATTTAGCGAAGAAGTATGGTGTGGCAAAATCTACAATTTGCAAAATAAAAAAGAAAAAGGAACTGATTTCTAGTGCTCTTAGAAACACGTATGTTGGACCAGGTAAAAGACAAACCCTAAAGGGTTCCCAGTTTCCAAGAATGGAAAAAAGACTGTACAAGTGGTTTCTTGACCAACGGAATAAACATTTAATGGTAAGTGGCGATATGATTAAAGAAAAAGCAAAATCCATTTATTCACAGCTCAATGAAAGGGATAAATCATTTACCGCTAGTGAGGGATGGTTACAAAGATTCAAAAAAAGATTTGGAATTCGTTTTTTAAAAATTTCTGGGGAAAAATTGTCATCTCAACCAGAGCTTGTAGACCCATTTAAAATGGCTCTAAAAAATAAAATAGCAGAGCTTGGAATCTCATTGGATCAAGTTTACAATGCTGATGAGACAGGACTTTACTGGAAATTATTACCAGAAAAAACATTTGTCTTGTCAACAGAAAAAACTGCTCCTGGTAGAAAATTGAAGACACAAAGAATAACATTTTTTGCTTGCACTAATGCTACTGGGCTCCATAAAAGTAAACCACTGGTGAGTGGTAAAGCGGCAAAACCAAGATCGTTTAAAAATTTCGAGTGTCCTGTTGACTATGAACATTCTAAATCAGCTTGGATGTCTGCCGCAATTTTTCAAAAATGGTTTCATTATTCGTTTGTACCACAGGTAAGTTTTCCTTATCTATAGTTTTGTTTTATGATTAGTACAACCATATTAATTTTTTTGAAGATTAAGAGGTTCTTAAAAAATAAATGTCTGCCATTGAAAGCTCTACTTCTTCTGCATAATGCACCATCGCATCCAACCGAAGAAGAATTAAAAAGTGAAGATGGACAAATTATAACCATGTACCTGCCACCTAATGTCACCCCACTCATACAGCCTATGGATCAAAATGTTATTAGGCTAACAAAATTGTACTACAGAAAAGGTCTTCTATCATCCATAGTGGCCAACAATACGAATGTCATTGATGCCCTAAAAAACCTGACAATAAAAGATGCAGTGATCAATTTAATGTCTGCTTGGAATCATCTTGATTCTCAAGTTAACAAAAAATGTTGGAAAAACATTTTAAATCCTCTACACATGATGTAAACACTGATGATGAAAATGTACCTCTTTCTCTCCTAAAACACCAATGGGACAGCACTGCTCAGAAACCCATATCTGAATCTCTTGGTCTTTTACATACATTGACACCTCAGGTAAATTTTGTCATTTTATATTTGAATATTAAGTCTTAATTTGGATTACAATTTTTTTTAGGGAACTTTTGAAGATTCTTCCATTGTAGAGTGGAATCAGTGTGACAATAATTTTGCAGAGGACGACATTGAAGAATGTCAATCGGATGAAGCAGAAGTATTAAATGAGGTTGAGCAGGAACCCTCAAATAAAATTTCATTAGATAGGGCAATTAATGCCTTTAATATAGCGATTCTGTGGGCAGCAGAGGAAAATGAAATTGACATAAATGACCTTGTAGTCTTAAAAAAAATTAATAGAGAAAGCTGTGATGTTAAAAGTAAAACAACCTAAAAAACAAACAAAAATTTCAGACTTCTTTAAGAAAAACTAATTTCTTAAAGTTTGAAATTTGTTGTATCTTTCCTTCTTTACAGTAAATAATATTTTTAAGTAAGAATATGAACTTTATGTTATGTTAATTACGTTTTGTTTCTGTTACTTTTGGTAATTATAAATGTTTAGTACACATAAAGTGTAACCTTCGTTAACGTGAATAAATCGATAATGTGAACAGCCTTTGTTTTTTTGAGTTCACGGTATTGAGTGTCTACTGTATTTAAAATTTCTTAAACTTTTTAAGACATGAATTAGTTAGTTGCTTTTCTTCTCATTCATTTTTTTCTATATTTGTATGGAAAACAGACATGAAAGAATGGACAAGAAATAGACAGTGAGATAAGAAATATGCCTTTAGAGTGTAAAAGATGTTAAAAACCCCTTTTAATGGTGGGAAACAGTCATAATTATCTACTTTTGGAGTAATATCTAATAATTCGGTTGAATTTACAGTACTGAATTTATCAGCGATTTTAAATGTCTAAACGTTTCGAGGATAACTTATTATTTTGCATATTTTATGTTCTTTCTGGCTTGTCAAGAAACAGTAGTACTCTATCTGCCATCAAACACCCTGTATATCCAGAACAGTTGTCAATTGAAAGAATTCAGAAGATATTTGGCAGTTACCTAGGAATTAATAAATATCCCACAGGAAACAGACTTAATGTAATAATTTAAGTATAGGAATGCCTAGAAAAAGCATATCAATCTGCTGTTTTAGTAGTTCGTTGAAATTGAATATTAACTAGAACTTGTTTGCTATGCTTAATAAAAGAATGTTCTTTATATATAAATCTTGTAATAGTAATTTTGAACCCTAAACAATTAGGTTTTGAGGCGAGTGTAATTCTATTAATAATTAAAAAGTGACTTACTCAGTTTCGTCCATTCCCGGTGGCATAGGCAACATCGTTACACTTTTATGTTTTCCTTTTAATGCATCGTTGGTTTTCACTTGGGTAGCATCGAAAGAGGCCAACCTAGAGTCGATATTAGCGGGCGCCGCCTGTTTATCCGATACAGTCAAATTTATTGATGAACCCTAAAAAAATTGATGTAATGCAAAAAAAAAAACTGTGGCAATTGCAACGTACTTTTTCGTTATTACTAGCCTTATGATTTTTGGGAGACGCATCTGGTATAGGAATATTATCAATATCCATGGGCACTGAACTAGTGTTCACTTCCGAGTTACTACCACTACGGTCGCCGTCTACGTCGTCTTCTACCGTTATCGTTTCGGTATTCTAAAAATGAATGATTTCAATAAAAACTGTATATAGAAGCCCTAACAATTATAGGTTCGAACCGAGCAGTTATTTTGGGAAGAAAATGCCAATTTAGCAACTAATTTATTTTGATTTTTTTTTTTAATTGTAAATATAAAATTAATAATTTTTTTTTATGATATATGCAATTAATAGTTTATAATGGTAATTACTTATTTAATTAGTTGTTACTGACCACTAAATATCGGAAGCACTGGTTTGCAAAAGTTTAGATTAAAAATTAATAAAGTGTAATGACACCCTTAACTTGGATAACAGCCTAAACCAACTAGCCCTTAACAAATTTAGTAGTAAAACTATCCTATATTTCTTGCAATTTAGTTGTGGCAAATACGTTGAGAATTGTTCCTTAAACGTTGCTTAATTTTTGCCAAACTGTCTCTATTGGGTTCAGATCCGGACTGCTAGAGGGATATAATAAAACTCAATTCCCATCCATTTTTCGGTAGATTTAGCCGCATGGTATGAGGCGCATGAAAGATTAGATCTCTGGATGGATATAAATTTGATTTGGCCCAAATGTAACTATTCCTTTTTTACTTTAGGCAACTCCAAATAAATTTAAAAAAAATAAATACGCCCCTAGACATACCATGGGCACTGTGAAGCATAATGAGGAAAATTTACGAATTTGGGACTTTTTTACAGTCAACAATTACACCCAAATCATTTTCATTGCTGGAATTGCTAATATTGAAGCTATAATTAATTATATTTTTGTTAAGTGTCAGCGACATTGCTGAACATTTTTTATTATTGAAATGTAATGAGTTTGCATTGCACCAATCAACAACCCTATCTAAATCATTCTGCAGAGAGAGAGATCACCTAGAGAGGTAATTTCCAAGTAAATCTTAAAATCATCTACAAAAAGTAGTTTTTGTGAATCATTAGAAACAGAAGCAATTTTATTTATGGCAACCAAAAATAGCAGATTCCCAAATTGGAACCTTGGGAAACTCCTGAGGTACTAGTAATGAAAATATCAGACTTGGCGCCCTTAACCTCTACATACTGTTGTCTATTTTCTAAATAGGAAGAAATTAACTGAATTAAATCTGTAGTTACATTATTTTCAGAATGTGAATTTACTATATTTATTAAATTAACCTAAATGATACTAGATTTAGGAAAATCACAGTTTTTTTTACTGTCGATATAGTCATTTTGCATAAAAATTAATCCATATGGTTAAAAAACCCGGCACTCATACAGAACGTCACGAAAATTACAGAAGCCCGTAAAACTGATTGAAATACGGTTAAAATTTCCTGCTTAACATCACAGGTACCTATAAATTCGAATGTTACGCAGCTTGCATCTTAGTAAGCCAAATGCAAGATCGAAATTGGTATATGAATAGAGGTACCAAGAGAATGGGTTATTTTATTAGACCAAACGTTCCTGCAAAAAAATTTACAAAAAGAAACTCATTAATAGAAATGCTGGGTGCTCTGCATTAACGTAGAAACCACTAATAGAAAATGATGCTAGTAATTCGAAAGTAATTATTAATAGTATTGGACCACACCAAGTTTAAAGATTTGTTAGAAGAAACAAAGAGATTTCCTAACAAATACTGATCCGCCTACAATTGGGAGTATTAAAAGAGAATGGCCTGTGCTTTTTACTAAAAAAGCTATATTTTGGCATTTTCCAAAGCTGACCTGAAAAGCTAAGTATAAGAAGTTTACCATTTGTGACGAAGATCAGGACGAAATCGTGCTGCAGTCACTGAGGATACTGGCACATTACTTTAAAGAAGATTTGTCGACCTTCTGTTATCAACTTAGAACATTGAAAGGCTAGAAGTAGCATGCCGTGGAACTATGGACAGGTTTGTTTGCTTGCAACATCTCTGATGCAATGATGCCAAATGCTTATACAGAAATGGCAAAAATCACTTTATAATATCATAAAAATTTTCAGTTGTTTCCGAAGGCTCAAAACAATACTACTGCTCCCCTTTAATAAAATATCAAGCATTTTTTTAAAATAAATTTGATAAAATACTCTATATCGAAGTCAATATTAACTTTAAATAAATGAAAATAAAGTACGAAGAAACGAGAAAACGGTAATGGCATCGCAACGCCGCTCGATCCCATTGTTTATGCCACTCATACAAGCACTCTCTACCAGTGACGTCGTCAACAAATATTTACCTGATAAATTTTTATTAATTATTATAGAGTTTGAGTATAAGTAATATTACCATTTATGAGCTATTTATGTGTTTTTTTAACGGACTTCGTTAGAGGAAGGTCCTAATAAAAGGCACCATTTTTGTCAAAGCATTTTTATGGAAATTAAATATTTTAATATAAAATTATAGATTTCTTAATAAATCATGTTTTAAGACACAAATTATTAACATTTTGCAAAATTTTATTGTTATTATTATATTGGACAAAACTCAGGTTTACATCACTTACTTTATATCACATAATATATACTTCTATGGTGCTGACTTTTTCAAAGGGACAGTATTGATTCAGCGGAAAGAGTTAAAACTACAAGGAGGTTTAAATTGTGAAGGAGTTGCAGGTTTTTTATAGGTTATAAGATTTTTATTATGAGTATTTAGCCTGTACAATGGTTTTGAGACATTTAACAGTGACCTATATAATACCTAATACCAAATATTATATCATATTAATTTATACTAAAAAACAAAGCTTACCCAAGAATAAAGACTATGTACAATAGATTAGATTAAATAGTTTATTAGTAAAAATATACAAACAAGTACTTTTACAAGTCAAATAAAATATGTAGTATGTTGGGCTTTTTCAAAAATCATGTTATTATTTCTTAAGTATTTTAATAATGACTTGAGACATCTAATTCAATTTCTTTGGGGCAAATTTGTTTATTGCAATCTTCGAATTTTAATTTTTTGCTCTTTATTTTTTTTCCATAATTTGGTAACAAGTGATTTAGCTTTTGAAACGGTGGAATCATCAGTGCTTAGGTCCTCAGGATATCATTTTGATTTTACCCTAGAATAATATACATAAAAATATAGTATTACCAATTAATTGCATTTAATTAAACAAATATAACACAATAAAATACTATATCACTTTTAAATAAGATATATAGAATAGGATGATACATGGCATAAAACTAGTAGTCTATTTTGAGTGTATTTTTACCTTTTCCTTGGCAGAGTCAGGGAATATGTAGCAGTTAAACAAAAACGGCTTGCATGAGAAATAGTAATTGTTGACCTAGACCCCACGGTTACTGTAGAACTATTAATCTCAGATGCAGTTATTGTCTATATCAGCTTCACTGTTTGTACTATATACCATTTTGGAAGCTAAAGAAGTTTTTGCACTCTTCAGGAAAGCTATTCCTGCAGCTTTGAAGGGTAAATCACTTGGTAAATTAACTGAATTATCAGCTGCTGTGTTTTTAACCAGTGCATCAGAAATCCTAGTAAAAAAATAGTTTTACATACATACCTAATTTAATAAGTATAAGTTATAAATAAAGCTTCTGAGTAACACTAATCCTTTTTGTGACGATTTTTTTATACTAGAAAAATATATTCAAAAAAAAATTACCTTTGAGGTAGAGCTGATTTTTTTAATCTGTTTGGTCTAAGTCTGGCTACTGATAATATTATCTTCCTTATATAAGAAATCACTTCTAAGGATGTGATCTGAACAAACAAATATGTTCTGTTTAATTTTGTTGATTTCCATTAATGAAATCCATTGTTCCCTTTGGGCATATATTAGGCAATCTATAGTATTTGATATTTAATCAAAAAGCAAAAAAAAATTACAGTAATGAATTAATATGTGGTGCCAATTTCTATATATATTATTGTAAGTTGCAATATGGTAAAACAAAAAAAAAATATCGACCAAATTTTAGGGAAAGACAAAATTAACTTTATACATAGATATCAATATATAAATAATTTTCAAAATTCTTTAACGGCAATAAAAAAATAGTAATTTCATCTATCTACCTAATGTCTATATTAAAAAAACATAACTATACATAGATAGGTACATGGTTATTAGGTATGCCTTCTTTCTGCCAAAACAACAAGAAAAAAACATAAAATCCTGTAATAAAACCAGGGACAAAATTCTAGTTTTATATTTTTATAGCCTATTGATAGATGAATATGTTCAAAAAAATATTTAGATTTAAAAATATAAATATTTTGGTATTTTACCCACACTTTCACATTCAAGTTTTTATTAGGTTTATCTATAAGATCCCCTATTCTACGTTTATGATGATGGTTACCCCATGATGTGATGTTATGAAAGTATCGGTACTTACTTGTGAAAAGATCGGCTTGAATCACCTTTTTATCATGATGCGACACAAACGACACAAGTTTTTCCCATCCTAGCAATTTAAAAAAACACTAAAATGTGGCCTTTTTCCTTTTGAAACCGAAAATTAAAGAAAATACACCAATCCCGAAAATAAACAAAAAGCCGTTTGACAAATGACACTACGCGTATGGCTCAGACGCTTAAGCTCCGATGTTGTCGCTTCAAATTTTTTAGAAGCAGTTTTAGGGATAACAATGTTAATAATTTTGTTTTTTTTTGCTTAAGGATATTATATTTATTCTTAAAATAGGTTAATTGTAGTATTTATACTTTTTATTTTAAATTTTCCTATAAAATATAACACAAATAAGTTAAATTAACGTTATAATGGTTGTTAAAATATAGCTAAAAATTTCCTCCGTTGGAAATTTGCGTCGACTTGACAACAGAGAATCGGCAAATATGTTTGTAAACAAAACAACCCTCTTGCCCCTGTGCACATGTTGGACTCAAACAAAGTTGTTGTTTACTAATTCTAGCCTTTCAATGTTCTAAGGTTATCAATTTGACGTAAGTACAGGCTGTAAATATATAATTTTTTAATAGCTTACAGTTTTTTCTTTTTTTTTAAGAACATCAAACCTGAAAGTCAAGAAATATGGAATCGCATAAGTTTTGGAATTATATTAAAATTTGTATTAATATGAAGTTGTTTTGTTTACATTTGTTTAGTATATGTACCATTAAAATAAACTTAGTAAAATTAAGCTTTTAAACATTACTTTAACAAAACATGTAGTTCAAAAAGCAAACACAACAATAAGGGGCCCATATTGTTTTTCCTGCATGTAAGCATGTTAAATGTTTATAGCTTAATAAATCCTAATATTTTAAGGTTAATTCCATTAAGTTTATCTTTTATCCTTTGTTTTACTACAAAATAAATTTGTTATGTTAAGATATGTTTAAATAAATATTAAAGGAAATATAATTTTATTTTTTCATAAAAGCTTTTAGTTTGGGATATTCCCACAATTTTTAAACGAATTTTATTTAAAAAATATTACAGCAACAATATATAATATCTAAATATAAAATAAAAACACAGAAAACATACCAGCATTTTTTAACCAAAAATATTATAGTAAATTTACAGGGTCTCTGAAAAATGCTTAACCTTTTTTTACAGGATTTTTACGGATATAATCGTTGAATTTGCATTAAAACCATTGTAAAAGTACAAGACTACAGTAAATCTTTAGTAATATTGCTTAAAAATTACTATAATTATTGCTTACATTTTACAGAAGACCGCAGTAAAATTACGAAACAAAAAATTCACATTTTTACAGATATTTTAAATTTACAGTACTAAAATAAGTTTACCACTCCTTTTACTGGTAACATATGACCTACTAAATTGGCTGTAAAATTACCACGTTTTGATTTTCAGGCTAAGGTTAAAAATAAATAAAAAAGGTGGTACCAAAAATCACCACAGCCCTTTATTATATAACCAGGCAGACCATCGGGACCAATAGATCGGTTCCCTTTTAAGTTTTTTAATGGAATCCCTAACTTCATCTGCAGAAAATTTCCTTCTACAAAAGTATGCTTAGGAAGGAACTTTTACACTGATGCACAGGTAATTCATTTTCAAAAACTGAACCAAAATATGTTGCCAAGATATTAGCAATATTTTTTGTGCCAGATATGGACATATCCTTATAGGAGACCTGAGATGGAAAGTCAGACTTTTTTTATTACGAACATGGGATCCCTAAACAAACCTGCTTCTACTCTACTTAAATGATCATCATATAAATGTTTTATTTTAATTTTTTGCCTTATTTGTCTGTACTTATCCCATCAAAAGTATATAATAATTTATGCTGAAGATAATGCTTGCATCACCTTTTTTTCAAAGCAGTTGTAGAGCCATTAAAAAGGTCTATGGTCTTCATTAATGTTTATCTTATCTGCTCATTGTAAAATAAAAAGCACATTACCTGTCTCTCCGTTTTAAAATTCTCTTCGAGCTTCTTAAGTTCTTGTTCCCTTTTATATTTGTCCTTAATCAGTTCGGCAAATAGACTAGTATCGCTAATTTTATTTGATAACTGTGACGGTCGTATCGAGTGCGGCGACGGACTTCGGTGCCTGTGCCTCGGACTCCTCTCGCGCCTCGGACTCCTCGATTTGTGTCTCTTACTCCTACTTCTAGATGGTGACGGACTATAATGCCTATTTCTACTATAACTGCGTGAACGCGAGTCCTTTCGCATCAAGGGACTGCGACTCCTAAAAGCAAAAAAAAAAATCGATTGCGTTAATCATTAAAACTGGCTCAGTCTGGATTTATACCGAGAAGACCTTTTCTTGTCCCTCATCCGATCCTTTTGTCTTCGGTGTTTCCTATGCGCCTCCCGTCGTCTCCTAGAGTTAGGCGACAATGATCTGCTGCTGTGCTTATGGTGGCCGCTACCGTGCATTTGCGAGGGATCAGGAGTGTAAGCTCTGTAGCAGAAAAAAGTAATTTTTAGACGATTCATAGGGGTCTGAGGCATAGGAATTACCTAGGGATAGGAGAGTGTCTACTATATTCGTCGATAATTATAGGCGACGATATCTCTCTTGTGACTGTTATATGATGGTTTGATATTGACCTGGAGAATAGAGGAGGATTATATTAAATAGTTTAGGCGATTTTTTTTTGTTTTATATTTTACCTGCTAGAATGATGACTATGTATGGGTGGTGTGTGGGGGCTTTCTCGGGGATATTCCCGAAAATAGTCGGTCCTAGGCATCCTAGGGGGTGGGGTCGCGGAAGGGGGGCTAGGTTCGGGGGAGGCTATATGGCTGTCGTTAGAGACAGGAGAACAAGCACCAGTGTCGATTTTCGAACCTAAATAAGTATTTTTTGAATAAAAATTTATTTTAACACTGTTATAATCACGGGTTAGTTGAAAAAATATTATGTCCAACTACATTCTTTATTAGTTTTCATCATTTAAAGTACTTTTTCAATAACTTATTCTATGACTAATTAATTTTTTTTATTGATTAATGAATAAAGGAATCCTTAATACATTGAAACATTTTTTTATAGGCTTACAACGGATTTTAGACAACTGCCTCTAAAATTATTTAAAAAGATTTATAAAAAAAAAATAATTTAATAGTATTGAAGAATTTTTGAATTTTAAATACTATTTTTAGGCTTTTACGTTGACGGACACCGACAGGCATTCCCGTCTTTGCCTAAAACGCGTCAGTGGGGGGCACTTTGAAAATTGGACGGGTGATCCCGTCTTCCACTTACTTATGCTTATATGGCATCGACGTGGTTTTCCGTCGTATTTTCATATAAATGTATTAGTAGTGTCCTACTAGACATGCAAATTTTTTTAAAAGAAGTTGATTGGTTTGCTATTTTTGGCGAAATCCGTATGTGATCGTGAGGGACTTTGCTCCCACCTCGCCGCGTAATTAGGTCGGAATTCTGCGCGGTAACTTATGCACATGCACGCGGTTTATTATTATCGGTCAAACTGGGATATTGTTTTACTTTCTTGCGGCGTGTTTTCGTGTGGTAGGTAATATCTTACGTTTGGCTTGTAATGTTTTTTTGTGTATGCAAAGTCTACTGTGCTATATTTTTACGTTGTTTGGATTGAAATTATTTGTGTTTTTTGGTGTAAGTACTAGAGCGTGTGCATTCCATAGAAATGGACGAAAAACTCAAAAAACAACTTCTGGAGTGGTACGACGAAATTCCTAGTGATGACGATAATTACCTTGATGACGGCGATGACAATAATTCAAATTTATCAAGGGAGAAATTTAAGCAGAGGGAGAGTTTTAGTGAAGACCATGATGATTCTGCTCGGGATCCAAATTATGAGTTGAGTGATTCGGACTCGGAAGCAAACGTAGTGAGGGGTAGGTAGGTTTTGTCCTTATGGTATGTTTTTATTGTGACAGCTAATTTATAGTATTTTTAGACGGTCACCTGGATGTTTTGGAGGCCGATGCATTGTCGGATATATCAAATGAGGGCTTGAGAAATCACAATCCGTCAAATGAAGATAGTGATGACGATCGTAAAACCGCAGAAAGTAGGTTTCTTTGTAAATCGCAAATTTCATTACCCCTCATATATTTTTTTTTCAGCTCAAGATGACAGTGAGGGTATAGGGGATGATAAAGAATGAAGTGGTACTGTAAAAGAAAATACTGATTTTATGTTCGATAATAGTCAATCTGTGCCAAAGCAGTCATTGGATGATGTTGATCCACTTCAGACTTTTCATGTATTGTGGTCTGAAGAAATTTGGAACTTACTATTGGAAAAAACTAATGAATATGGTAGAAAGTTATTTGATGCAAATAGACCTAAAAGAAGGTACGAGCATTTTAAATCTTTTAGAGAAATTACTTTAGTGGAACTCAAAAAGTTTTTTGGGCTTTGTTTATTGACTGCGCACGTAAAATGCCGAGAAATTAGACACATGTTTTCCTATGACCCTATGTATTATCATCCTATATTTCCCGCCACAATGTCTGGACGTAGATTTGAGCAAATACTTCGGTGTTTGAACTGTGCAAAAAATGATGAAGAGCTAAATAATAATTTATATAAAATAAGCGCTCTTGTAGACCTTTTCATAAAAAATTCACAAAACGCTTTCTATCTCCAAGAACCTTTGTCACTAGACGAATCGCTTTTATTATTTCGCGGAAGACTGAAATTTCGTGTATATATCAAGAATAAAAAATCTAGATATGGAATCAAATTTTATGAGCTTTGTAGCAGTGATGGATATGTACTAAATTTAGAAATTTATAGAGGAAAAACAGGAGATGATGATGCACAAACGGAACCAAAAATTACTGCTTTGAAACGTCTCATGATGCCTTACCTAAATAAAGGCCACCATTTATGCATGGATAATTTTTATAACAGTGTAGCTCTTTCTGAAGATTTACTTACAGACTTCAAAACGCACACTACTGGGACTTTACGAAGTAATAAACGTGGAAATCCGCAACACATCGTCGGCAAAAAAATAAAAAAAGGAGAACACATTTGGAGTCGCAAAGGTGATGTGTATGTGTCTAAGTGGAAGGATAAACGGGAGGTTCTTGCACTTTGCACGACTGGCTACAAACCCCAACAAATCGAGGTACAAAACCGATATGGCCAATCCCGAAAAAAACCTATAGAAATCAAAGAGATGGCCAAAAAAAGTTATTTTTCATATTTTGGATTTGTGCATTTGGAATGCCTATTTTCTTCATAAAAAATACGTCAATTCCAATTTGGATCTATTGAACTACCGACACTCGATAATAAAAAGTCTTCTGGGATTATCAACAACTGACGCTTTAGACGGAAGAGATTTTGTGACATCGAAACCTTCTAGAAAAAGAAAACGGGTGTCAAAATCAGGCAAAGAAACAGAACAACATTTTTTGGAAGATATTCCCATTTCGGAAAATTTTAAGAAAAAAGGAAAGTACTATCTACGGTGCAGAAACTGCAGCAAGAATAAAATCAGAAAGGAGACCTCATTGCGTCGCAAAATTTGTACAGACCATGCCTCCACTCTGTCCAGAGGGACATGTTTTGAGATGTGGCAGAAATAAATTTTCTTTTTTACATTTCATTTTTACGTTTCAATATTGAATTAAGCGTTTATGTACTGTTCTACTATGTTTTCACTAAATATTTTCAAACCCTTGTGTTTTTTATGGCGGACGGCAATAGCCGTCAATGCCCATATGAAACAAAAGTCATGTGTCATGGGGCATGACGTCTATGCCCGTCGACCCTTTTTTTCAAAAACAAACATTTTAAAAAAATAAAAAATAAAATTTTCAAAAGTATTTATAATCACTGTTTAAAAAATGATTAAAAGTACAGGTGCTTTTTTTTACCTTGAAACCCGTTTTTTGAGTGTCCGTCAACGTGTTAATAGTAACTGTTGTGATATTTCTTTTATTGTATTTGCGTTTAGTAAGTAAGTGAATTTTATTGAGTTTAACCACTTTACATTTTAGTGATGAATACTACTAACTTTATCCCATTTGAGGTGTTTAAATATTTTTTGATCTATTGACATTATAATAAAGAAACTGAATCAGTTCACATAATCCACTGAAAAAGCTTACAAAACCAATAATGTATTATATCAAAACCCTCAATCATCACTGTGTTTAATATAATTCAATAAATAGTGTCACAAAAAGGAAATACATATTAAAAACGAAATGCAGGTTCCATAATGCAGTTTCAACTCTTACCTGGACTATCATCACCTTCGACCCCATAATACTCTTGTGTAGTGCATAGATCAAAAGAAAAAAAGAAATAATTTTGACTTTCTTTCAATATAAATAAATGTTAGTAGAACATTAATATACATGTTACAAAACACAAAGATTCTTACCAATAACTTCCTCGCGGTTCTGCCATTCGGCCAGTGGATGCACTTCTCTCTCTTCTTTAGCAGGGGGGGTCCTAGGACTGCTCTCTTTTGATTCTTCTTCGTCGCTATCGCTACTATCCGAGCTAGACTTGCGTCTTTTCTTTTTCTTCTTTTTTGATTTTTTCTCCTTTTTGTGCTTTTTCTCCTTCTTTTTCCTCTTCTTCTTCTCGACATTTTCATAGTCCTCCACATAGGGGGATATAACCTCAACAATCCGGCGTCTTAGTTCGCTCGATTTAGAAGAATCCGAGGCTGAAAGATGCCTTTCACGAGAGGTTATTAGTAGGGGTGGAGTGGGAGATCTGGGCATTACCACTGGGTCCAGTCTATGTCTCCTTGCTACACAAAAAAAAATTAACCAGCATTAATTTTGGATATAGAGAAGTAAAATAATCCCTGTACATTTGTATATATAAGCTATGAATATTGGACTAAAATTCAAATTATAAAGACTCTAATCAATAATCAATCAATTTATTAATGCCAATATACAAAATAGTATTCACACAAGTCAAGAATTACAAAGTTAAAAAATAGGGTGATTGTTTATAAAAATTGATAATAAAATTTTTCATAAAACACTACATAAAACTCATTAAAACCAAAACACAATGATTGATATACATACTATGAACAATACACAATCACAATATGTCTTAAATAAAATGCAATATCACAGATAGAATGTGAATTTTAAAAACTCTTCAGTTGAATAGAAGGCATTAGAGACTAGAATTTGTTTTATTTTATTCTTAAAACGTTCCAAATCTAAATCCACATAGTCGGTAGCAAGTTTATTATATAACTTCATAGCTAGAAATCCGGGACCACTCTGACACCTTGTTAAGCTTTGGTAAATTGGAACTAGCCTATTTATGTTTCTAGTACCATAGTTGTGTATATCACCATGTATTTTATACCGATCCCTATTCCTGTGTACCCATAAAAGATTTTCCAATATATATACGGAAGGTAGGGTAAGGATTCCCTTCATAGAGAAAACAGATCTACAATCCTCCCTGCAACCCAGCCTACCGAAAATTCTGATTGCCCTTCTTTGTAGTGAAAACAACCTTTTTGTTTATGGGGCATGACCCCACACTAGAATAGCATATGTGGCTATGAGATTTTAATAAATGAAATTCATTTATTAAAATCTGAAACAATATTCATAACAATCAAACATAAACCTTCTATTTGCTAAGTATTGAGTTTAAATAATGACTGTAAAGATGTATTATCAATTTGTTATCTTAAGAATCAATTATCAACATTTTTTGGTGTCTTAACTTAGTATCTCGTAAAGGTTTTGTAGCTGTTGATACATGTAACAAATAAATAAATAAATAAAAAGGAGCAAGTAGGGTTAGATGGGAACAAGTAGGGTTAGATTGATCAGTTATCGATTATAATCACAAGATGTATATCAAATTAAAATTATTATCAAGATTTACATGGTTCTCCTATATGAAGGATTAAGAAAAAAAAACAGAGATATCGGAATTTTCCATTTACGTTGCTGGTTTCTCCTTAAATCCTTCCAATAATTTTTCCATTCAACAGCCTCGAAATTAAAATATGATATATTCAAATACAAACATCCTTCCTATCGTAAGAAATATAAATAAAGTTATGAAAAAAAATATATAGTTGAACAACCCGTCTATTGAAAGAAGAAAGAAAGAAAGAAAGAAAGAAAATGTGCTATATTACGTAAGACAACAAAATCTTGTGTACAAGCATCCTAAAAACTAAAAAATTCCAAATTCACTTTAAATTTCAAACAAACATAACATCTAAAACACTTTACCATAAAATTTACACACATTACCAAAATTAATCATAACAAAACAGATTGAGAAAAAAAAAGCATCTTTTTGATAAATTTCATTAAAAAATAAGTAAAGCTGTCAATAAAACAGAATTTAGAAGAAGTAAATTACATTATTTAACAGGAAACAAAACTAAAACACTAAAATGATGTCAGAGCACAGGTTAAAAGGTATCATTAAAAAAATCGCCAAGGCTATAATATGCCCTGGATAATAAAAGTGATTTTAATTCCTTTTTGAATCTCTTAACTTCTAAAATTTGTCTGATACATAGAGGAACATGGTTGTAAATTTTTCTGCTAAGGTATATAAGTGAGTTCTTCATGAGGGAGGATGTAGGGATTGGTAAGGGAAAATCGTTAACCTGGCGAGTCATATGACCAGTGTTAGAGGGAGGTTTAGGACATTTATGAATAAGTATACAGTATACAGAAGTATACAGAAATTTCAACAAGTGGAAACCTGAAAAAGTTGTGAGGTATGGGTAAACGTGAGGCATCAATATTGATGCTTGGGTAACAGATAATATACTGCAGAGCTTCTGGATTATATGGTAATAAATTATCAGTAACAATAGGAACAACTAACTTGTGCCATAACTCCTTTATATTGAAAAGGGAGAATTAAATCACAATGGAATCATTTCTGCATATAACAATTGAGAAGCAGCATGTGTTGTTTTTATTTAGTTGAATAATTGCCATGAATAGTCACTATTTATGTACTAAATTTTTTATTTTAAAAGATCATCGCTCACTTTTGAGATTAAAATAAAAAGTTTAACCGATGCCTTGTGCAGCTGCACATATTTAATGAAAATAATAAATATTCATAGTTTTTTATAATAAATAGTCTGATGTTCATAGTGTCTTGGCAGTTTTAGTATGCAGAAAAATCAGATTACAACAGGTAGCAGCATGTGCACAAACATACCCATTTAATTCTGAAAGTATTACATTCTTCTGGGAATTATTGATGCCAGACTAGTTAAAAGGTTTTTTTTTTAATATTTTAGCATTGAAAACTATGGATGAAGATGTTATTGAAACATTCAGAGGTAAGTAAACAATTTAATTAAATTCTATATGGCGGTGAAGGGTTCCTGTGTGTTAATATCCATTGTACATTTTGAGTACTGCCTATTATACAGAGAAATGTAGAAGATAGTAGGATGAAAAAAAAATTACAAATTGTATGAGAACTAGGAACAATACAGATTGTACATATTGTCATTTCATTTTAATATGAAACAGATATCAGTTTTATTTGTGGAATGTTCTTTAATTACAATTTCACCTGTCTTTTCAAAAATATCTGCAGTTAAAAAAATTGTGAAAATTTGTAAAAAAATCATTTGCAGTTCATGTACTTCCTTTTTCCTGATGATAGATCCATACTATGACTAGGAATAGGCAATTACTATAAGAGAAACCATTGATCGAGATATTGAGGTAAAATTGTATGGTGTAATATAGCAACAAGCTAGTATTGAATATCTCAAAATTTTAAGTGCTCAGTAAATAATCTCACTTTAAGAGCAAAAATTGTCAGAAGTTACTTGCTTTGTTTATTAACAATAGATTAAGGTTTAAAGAACATGTGTGTGAACAAGTGTGACTCAAAGATTGGCATCAGCTTGGTATGCTGTAAGGGTGGCCAGGATTAATTTAGGGCAACATATTACAAAAAGAATTTATTTTGTCTCAATACAATCATATTTGAGATATTATGGGATTCAATTCTGAGGCTTTTCAAACTGTCAACTTATTAGTTTATTAGCCTAAATTTCAACAAAACGGAGGAAGTCCTATTCTCTTTGAGAAATACAGAGGGTATCAATGTTGAGAGTTCGGATGGGGTGAGATTCTTGGGTGTTCACTTAGATCCTACTATGATATTTGATTAGCATGTGGAATTTATTGCAAATAAATTGACAAAACAAATACATATTCCTTTTAAAACACTTAAAAGGCAGAGTAAATAAGGATGTTTTGTTAATGGTTTACCATGCGCTAATACAGTCCACCTGCAATTATGGTCTCTTGGCTTGGGGTCATGCACCTCAAGCTAGGAGAATCTTTAAACTGCAGAGAAGAGCTCTGAGGGTTGTCGAGGGTCTGGGTTTCAGGGACAATGTGAGAGACTCTTTCAAAAAATTTAAAATTCTTACACTTCCATCACGGTATATCTTTGAATGTCTAATATATACAAAAAATAATTTAAATAAATATACCCAGAGATCAGAAATTCATACTCACAGCACTCGGCAAGTAGATTTCCTGGAAATGCACTTGTAAAAAAATTACTTGCTGATAGAGCCTTCTATAGCTTTGATGAGTATCTACAAGCTCAACTGTGAAAATTAGTGAAAATGAAATAAAAATAGGTTTTAGGAAATTGAAATTGATATTGGGGTCTCCAAAATTTTAACTGTTTGTAAATTGTGATTATTTTATTTAGTATTTGTGAAATTGTATCTTGGGTGTTATTTTTTAAATATTTTAGATAAGGGTTTTAATTTGCAATGTAAAACTAATAATTTGTAAGTGAAATAATTTTTTAATATGTATTTGTCTACTTGTGACGATTGTAAGAAATTTTTTTTTTTCATAAGCATGAATAAACTTTACTTTACTTTCTATACAGAAGCACATGTGCATTACTTGTGTGGAGTTGTTCCTAGGGAGTACTGCAGGCCCCCTGTTTGTGAGAAGATTCTTATTTTGACTGGGCATATTTAAGCTTGTGTCAGTGGACATGGTACATAAAAAATACAAAGGTTCTGTTAGTAACGAAGTAACAGGAACAAGATTTAACAGTACTTGTTTAGGATTTCTTATCCCAAGAACCAATAATTTAATGAAAAACTCATTATTTATGAATGGATAAAAACATATAACCATTTGCTTCTGGGAAACTAAAAATATAGAAAGTAATAGTTACTCCAATAGGCAAGTAGAAAAATTTGTGATAGTAAGGCATATTATTCTCCTGAATAGTTTTATATTAATCTGATGTGATTCAACTTTTCCTATAAAGTACTTTTATATAAATAAATCACTTTTGCTCAAATTCTTGTATAGCTTTACTGTACTTCTGTTTCAAATTTTAGTCTGGTTTTACTTTATTGACATTTCTCTATATACAATTATATTACTTAGGGTTCAGTTTTGGGGCCTATACTTTTTCTCCTATACATAAATGATCTTACCAATCTTAATGTAAGAGGGAAATTTACTCTATTTGCCGATGATACCACACTTCTTTGGCACAGCCCAGACACAGATACTCTGCGAACTACATTAGCAACTGATCTTCAGCCAGTAAATTTCTGGTTTGAATCAAACTTGCTCTCACTAAATCCTCAAAAAACCAAATTATTGTGTTTTAAGTGTGCTCTAGACCACATGCCTTTTTTTAATTCAGCAGTTCAGCAGTTTGATAATAGAAAATTTTTGGGTATATTCATTGACAGAGAACTCAGATTTGAAGAGCATATCCTCGATACTGGCAAAAAGGTTGTTTTGCAGTCAGAGTGGCTACCCTGGAGCTTGGCATGGAGTTTGGAAGATCTGTAAATTTTTCATTAATTGAATCCCATCCATTTGCTTCTGGGGTAATGCAGCTGCCAACCTTCTACAAATGCTGCTTGTTTTACAGAAGCGTGCTGTACGTTACATCTGTGGGGCTAAACCAAGAGATTCCTGTCGCCCATTATTTGCTAGGCTGGCCATACACACTGTCTTCTCCCTCTACATTCAGGAAGTGGCCTGCTTACTTTTTGCAAATCTCTTTAAATTTATAACCCCAAATCCAAGATACTTAACGCGTCAAGTGAACAATCTAAATCTTCCAATACCCTCCTACACATTAACTAAAAAATCTATTTTCTACGAAGGAATCAAAATTTTCGATCGTTTACCAGGTGGAATCAGGGAGGCAACATGTATTGACACTTTTAAACGTAAATTGAAAATACTTTTGACTGAAAAATGTTACTATTCACTGGATGAATACTATATCGACACATTCTAATTTTCCCTAAGTGTAAGTTTACAGTATTTGATTTGTTTGTATGGTTAGAATTCTTTGCTGTCTTATACTTGAGGGGATAATTATGGAATTTAATTAACTTTTTATGTCTTTTTTTTCTGCTGTTCTTATGTATTGTTTTTTGATGTTTGTTTTGAGTGTGTATGGGGTGTAGTGGTTAAGTTTATAATAATAATAGCCTTTATTTGCCAACAAAATCGTATACAGGACGACAAAGCAACGTCATACAAAGCTGGATCTAGCTCCCATAGGGTACATTAATTTTTCTTATCTAGAATTCATAGAGGCAATATACTTATATAAACATAATAACAAAATTTAAAATAAATATTCTAAATATCTAACACAAGTTAAAATTATTAGCCAAAAGTAAAATTATAAAAACATTTAATCTGCAACCAGTGGTAAACAGCTTTTTTAAATTGGACTGTAGATTCATTGCTTCTAATATCAGCAGGTAGCATTCTATAAGCCCTGATGGCCATATAATGAGAACCTCTTTCATAGTAAGCTGAATTATGCAGTGGAATGTGGAGATCGCTTCTATGTCGTCTAATCATAGTCACATCCTCAGCGTACATTGCCCTATTCTCAACAAACTAATGATTGTGTCTCTTCACAAATAACACCAAGGAAGAAAAGTATAAGGAGGGAAGGGTGAGTATTTTTAGTTTGCAGAAGTAAGGTCTACAGGAAGTTCTGTAGGTCATGCCCAATAAACAACAAATGATAGGCTTTTGCATTCTAAATATATCTAGAGCTCCTCTTGCAGATCCCCAGAAACAGATACCATATTGCTATTCATTTTCTGTCAAACTATTGTTAGTATTATTAATATTTTCTTGGCATTGTTTAGTGGTAGTAATTTAAGGTAGCTGTGTTTAGAACAATTTTTCTTTGTTAATAACAATAAAGCATGTTTTTTTTTTATTTTTTATTAATTTTTGCTTAATAAATAAAAGAATTGAGCTCTTCTTATAATAAAGAAATTTTGAATTAGAATTGATATAAATAATTTATGTTAAGTAATTTTAGTGTTTTTTTTTTATCCAAAAATCATAAAAGGGAACATACCTGGAGGACTCAACATCAAACCAGTCGTCGACGCTCTAGCCAAGTACATCTCCTCCATCTCCATGTAGGCTCTCCTTTGATGATTTCGCCTCATCTCTGCTGTGTACTCCTCCTCGGTAAAATCACCAAAATCAGCGACTTCTCCGTCCTCTGTATTACTGCCTGTTCCGGCTCCTTCTTCGCCACTCTCGATTTCACCAGCTTCAGGACCAGACAGATCTTCGGAGCTTACATCCGAGTACTCAACAAGGGGTTTAGAGGTCACCGAGCACGCAACACCATCTCGAATCCTACGTTTTTTAGATTTTTTTGATTTCTCTTTTTTCCCATGACGGTTTTTTTTCCATTTTACATCAGCCTAAGCCCAATCCAGCGCATAGTAGCTGGCTTTCCTGTGAGTAACAGGACCCTGTGGATGGACCACATACATTTTTTTTTGAAACGTCAATTTTTTAGGTTATGTTTACATAATTTTAGAGAGTTTGTGAACGTTTCTTTAATATTATTATTATTATTTTGTATTAATAATTGCATAAAAAGCTTTAGAAAGGGGTGGTTTGTGTTTATTTGTGTTTGAAATCGAGCTACTAAAGTTGGATTTGACATATTTGACCTTGATTAAAAATGGCGAACCGATGGTGATTTGTGCAAAGGGTGGGTCCGGAAAATTGATAAAATAATGAAAAATCTCGTATTTAATTAAAAATCTTACCTCAAATCCGGATATTGGGTCACTTATCACTATCACTTCACTTAAAAATACACAGAAACACCACCCACGGCACTCACAGGCAGTTTTTTTCCTGAATCATTCGACTTCTCAAAAAGCGCAAATTCAAAGCCAATTTATGGTAAATATACTGTTTTTCTTGGATGTTTTTTCATATAGATTTAGAGTTTAATTAATTTTCCTTCGGATGGTTCATAGGTCATAAGATAAATTTGGATTTTTTTTGTGTTTATTGCAATTTTGTGGTACGATCCCAATCAATACGACGCCATTTTTTTTTGGTCTGTACATTTCGTTTCGTGTTGTACACATCTCCTGTCATCCGTCATGTGCAATACGCAGTGCTGGACTATGTTTATCGATGTTTTTAATGTTCGATGTTTTTGTCATCGATGTTCACCTTTCGATGGCCGCTGTTGATAAAAAACCAGAATATTGATTGAGAATTAAACTTCTAAACTTACCTAGTAAAAAAATAAAGTATCTCGATTGTAAAATACAAACAGAGCAAGAAAAATAAATATTAATTTCTCCTTAGGCTCCTTAACTTAACTCTTAACTATGACACTAAAGGCGTGTATACATTGAAAGGGACGCCAGATTTACGCGATTAGTACCGGGCTTCAGGAGTCGCGCGCCCGTCGGGTTGCGATTCATTTTCTGTCAAACTATTGTTAGTATTATTAATATTTTCTTGTCATGTGGACTAATAATAATAATAATAATAATATAATAATAATAATAATAATATTCTTTATTTAGCACTTGGCTAATACATTCAATTTGCTAAATTTAGTAGTATAAAAAATAAGTAAAACCTATAGTAATACATAAACTGTACATCACATAACGCTATTTCTAAATAAATGTTTTTTAACATTCTTATTAAATAACCTTAAATTACTTGCGTTCTTGATTTCTAATGGAAGAGAGTTAAAAGCTTGCAACCCTTCCAAAAACAATGATTTTTGCAATAAAGTTGATCTAACTCTTGATATATGATAATCATTTCTTGACCTTATATTATATTGTTGAAAGTTGGATCTTTTCTCTAAAAAATGTTGCAGATATGATGGCATAAATCCATGCTCTATTTTATAAATTAAAATTAAATTTGCCTTAAGAATATTTTGCTTCACAGGAAGCCATTTTAATATTTGAAGCATCTGATTGATAGGTGTATATTTATTACCGTTAAGAATAATTCGCATTACTTTATTTTGTTGAAGTTGTAACTGATTTATATATTCCTGAGAGCATGATATAAGTAACGAGGAACAGTAATTAAAGTGCGGCAAAATAATTGTATTGTATACTAACATTTTAGTCCATTGAGACAAGCAATTAGAAATTCTCCTAAAAAACCCAACTTTCTTGGCAATCTTTTTAGAAATATAATTTACATGACAATGAAAATTTAATTGTTGATCTAAGAGTACTCCTAAATATTTTATTTCACTGACAAATTGAATTTTTGACTTATTAATTTCAATATTTAAACCTTGATCTAAAAATTTTTTACAATTTGCTTTGGTACCTATTAGCATACACTTTGTTTTTGATTCGTTTAGTTTTAATTTATTTTTACAAAGCCATTGATACAAAATAATCAATTCTGAATTTAAAATATTTGTAGCTTCCTTGTAATTTTTACCTGACGCACAAATTACTGTATCATCTGCAAATAAATTTACGAAAGAGTTTTGTAAAACAGTATAGATATCGTTTATATATATAACGAACAACAGCGGTCCAAGAACACTACCCTGTGGTACACCTACGATACTTTCTATTTTATTTGAAAACTTTTGTCCTATAGATACTCTATTATACCTCTTATCCAGGTAATTTTTAATCCAGTCCAAAGCTCTATTACATACACCATAATATAACAGTTTTTTAAGAAGAATATTACGGTCTAATGTCTCAAAAGCACGTTGAAGATCCACAAATACACTAATAACTAATTTGTCTTCGTTAATGTCTTTTCGCCATGTCCCACACACATACTGAAGAGCAGATTCACAAGAGTGATTATTCCTAAACCCTGACTGTCCAATATATAACAGTTTATGTTGTTCAAAGTATTGTCTCAACTGCTGGCATACAATTGTCTCTATAATTTTATCAATGACAGGCAATAAATTTATTGGTCGAAAATCTGCAGGAATCTTTGGAGTGGTTACCTTTGGTATTGGAATTTATTTAGTTACATTACACTAGTTTTTAAATCACTTGGAATTATGCTAGTTGATAGGCATGAATTAACTAAATGCAATAAAGGGTATCCAATGACACTAAATAAATCTTTTACCAATTTCACACTAAGCACATTATCACTAGTTTTTTTATTTTTTAATCCAAAAACTGTCTTTTTCAATTGTGACAGATTGACATTTTTAAAATGTGAAATTTGTATATTCGGAGAATTAGTTGTATTACAAGTCCATTCTATTGTTTCAATACTTGCAGCAATATCTTGTAAGCTATCTGAATAAAATTGATTAAAGTTTTCCTCTATACTACCTGTATATGTCCCAAAATCAACATCCATATAATCAACAGATTGTTTGTTATTTCCCAGTAAACCTTTTAAGGTCCTCCACATATTGCGACTATCACCTTTACATTGATCAATTTTATTATCATAATATTTGGTTTTTTCAGTACGCATTACCGAGGTTACTTTGTTTCTGAGTTTTTGATAGCTTTTCCAGTCACAATCGGTTTTTGTAAAGCAAAATCTTCTATAAGCCAAGTTTCTTTCCCGTTGAACCTCTTGAACCGAAGTAACTTGGCTTAAGGAAAGAGAAGTAACTTGCCTTAAGGAAATTATACAGGGGATACCCAAATTTACGGGATACTAAAAATAGGGATTAACGATTAGCGATTAACGGATTCGAGCAGAATTAAGGGAATGAGAGCACTTCGAAAATTCGAAAAAACATAATTTTTTTACTTCGTTTTTGAGCTCAAAAATGGGCTTTAGGTATGAAACATACGCAAGACAGGATTAATTAAACCCTTCTCGCTTCCCAGCACCTGAGAAGCATTTCACAGAGGAGGTGTACGTCGGTCGGATCTAGTCAAAAGCCAAAGTTAAAGGACTATAGTTTGATTTTGTTTTTATTTAGATATTCACATGTTAGTTTCACGACTTTCATCTTAGAATTAGAAAACAGTGATTTAATTGAGAGGCGTTTCTAAATTTATTTTAATTAACTCGTCCTACAGATTGGGTTTGTTTTTATTGTTACAAGAAAATGCTTCAATGAATTATAAGCCCCACACTCATAATTAGGTGAATCCCTAACCCCTGTTCTATGTATATGTGCCTGATATAGACAGTATCTACTTCTGATTCTTACTTCTGATTCTCTTTATGTATTTCATGTCATCAAACTACGGTTTTTTTGTTCCTTTCCCCTCATTAATTTATATTTCTTTCCTTTGTTCTTCAATGTCCTTTCTTATGCTTTTGTCCACTGTTCACAGTGTCGTCTCTTTAATAATGGTTCAAACTCTCTGCTATCCAACTCTATAGGGTATGTATATTTAATGTTTGTATCCAACATAATTTGTATATATTTCCAATTTCCATATTTGCTATCAAGCTGCATTTTGTTATTACAGTTATATGGTCCAGATATTAGTCTTTGTATTGCGCTAAAGGAGTTGCTACATATTATGGCTGTTTCATTATTGTTTTCCAATAGTATGTGAACAGCCTTGCTGTAAAGTTTTCTATCAATTCCTCGCAATGTATACTAAAACTTGCTCTACCAGTGAAATTATAGTCTTATATGCCGGGTATCCACTTAATTAAGCCTTTTGAGCTTTTTTATTCTCACTCCGTTCTTCGAAATCGTGAAAATCCAGCCTAATCGGCAAATACGTACGGTTGCTACATTTATTCGCCCCGCTGTTGCCACATTGCTCATATATTTTTTTTGCCCACGTCCTCTTGTCGCCTGTCAAAATCAGCTGATTGGGATATCAATCAGCTGAGTATAAATTTTAAATATTTTCTTAAATTATTTTATTTTATTGTAAGTTAGATTCTTTTAATTAAGTTTGGAGAACGTAAAAAGACCGCTGAGAGCTAAAACCCCCGTCATGGTGGCTGGTAATTTATATTAAATATTGCACCATTGTTATTTTGATTCAAAAAAAAACTTTTAAACCTTGCAGATTTTGTTGTAGACAACTCCAGCTTCTTTAAGGACTTTCATGGCCTGCAACCAGTAAATGAGAGCGAATTTAAAGAATATTCCGCGGCAGAGTAAGTAGTCCCCAACCAAATTTTATTATATTATATTGTGCAACATTGTCTTTTAGATGTGAATATGATAGGTTAGAAAACCACTTTAAATACAGTCAAGACTCGGAAACAGGACAGGGGCTGGTATACTTACAGTGCCTACACGATGAAGTTAGGAAACAAGTTCGGGTCCAGCACAACAGTGAGACCCCAATAGATGATTTTGTTTATGAAAATGTCCTTAAGATTTTAAAAGACTATGCTCGTCACAGGCACTTTAATAAGCAGTATTTTTCTAAAGTGCCTGCAAGAACTTTGAAGAAAATTGAAGGGGTAATTTTTTTTTTATTGAGTATGTGTATGTATTAGATGCCTGTGATAATAGTTCTATTATCCCTAAAATATTTCAACCTATATTAAGTCTTCTTTAGGGCACTATAAGAATTATAAAATATGTCATATATCTAAACTATCTAAATAGCTTCTAAAATTGCTCAATTAAAGATGTAAGTATACAGTTCAGAATAATAAAAAATAAAACAATTTTAATAAATATGCATGTCATATAATGATAATCATAAAACATGACTGGAAATATTTAAATGTGCATTTTGGGATAAATAATACATTCATAATCAATAATCATTTTTTATTGACTGTGTTTTGTAAATAGGTACAATTGTAGTAAGTCATAGAAGGAAAAGTTTAGAAATACAAATTACACGATATACATAAAACATCTACACACATTAACACATAACAAGAATTATAGAACATACAAATGCCTGTAACTATGCATTTTTGCAAATGTATTTATTATAACCCTGTAGTATTTAGTTGGGACAGAAATTCCTCACTATATTCCATTTTTTGTTAGTGACTGCTTAATAACTTGCCTAGTCATGGCAAATTTTTTATAGATTTTTAGCTTTTTAAAATTTGCTGATCTAGTGCTATAGTTGTTAATATTTCAGTTCATATTAAAAGTATTCTTGTTTTTATATATATTTACTAGCTGATAGAGTATGTAGAAAGCTGGTAGGGTTAATATTTAAAGTTTGATAAAGTAAGGCTTACAGTGGTCCCTGTAGCCAATATTAGAGATAACTCTAATATTGGCTACTTTTTTCCATAAATGAAAAATGTCAATTGAACAGGTAGAGTTTCCCTATAAGGGAACACAAGGAAATAGAGAGTAATATGAATCCATTAAGGACTTGTCACCAATAATATATTTTAGTTTACAAATTGGGTACACCACTAAAGTAAGTTTTTCTTTTAGTGTATCAATGTCAGATGTCTGGCAAAGGTTACTGTCCAGTATGATGACAAATATATAGCTTAACACTTTTAGATTTAAATTTGGAGTTAGGTTTACTTGAAAAAATAATATTTTGCATTTTTCACAGTTTAATTTAAGACATTTTTATAAAAGGTAAAAACACAAAATCTACAGCATCACAGAAACATTTAATAAAATGACAAAGGTTACATGTACTTGACTAGAGCATCATCAGACCTATAATAATTAAGATGATGTAACCCGAAGAAAGGAAAATTTACCATAACATACACAAAACACCTAACATATAAATAAACAAACTTAAAAACAATAAAGTGGCACTATCTATGTACAAAGAACTTAACTAAACAATCAAATCACTTTATACATTCCAGAAATCTAACAGTCATTTGAGAGTCTAAAATTATTTAAGGTTATTGAAAACTAGGTGGCCATCAAATTCAAACCTTTCATTAACACAGGACAGATCTGGACTTTTAGAAGTTTTACTAATTTCCATTGTCTCCAGCAAGTCTAGTTTTTTAAAACTGATGATGGATGAATTTTTCAAGTTAAATTTAAGACGGTTTTGAATAAACCATTTTTTATGCGTTGCCCATTGGCAGCTAACATTTTTTATTAAAATATTGTCTTTGTTTTGCACGAAATCAAATGCTTTACACTTATTAGGTGCTAGAAATTTGAACAAATTTAACCTGAAAGACTGTATTACCAAGACTTACACACTATTTTCATGGGAAAACATAAGATTTGACCAATTGAAGGGAAATGCCTCTTATGTCGTATCGATTAAGTTTTTCTATAAGAACTATAGGAGACACAGTTGAATGCCCTAGAGAGATCACATAGCATTAAGTTTCATTACATGCTCACCCCCTTTAAGGCCCTCAACTATGTCCTCCACAATCATAGTTACTGCTTGGATTGTATAAAACGGCCTTAACAAAAAACAAACTGTGACATATCCAGTAAATTATTTTTCTCAAAAAATAGCATATTCTTTTTTTTTATTTGGGTTTCAAAGATTTTACTTAAGATAATAAGGGTACTATAGATATATGCCTAAAGCCGTCCCCTTTTTGAAAATAGGAACCGCCCTGGACAACTTCAAAAAAATTTGAAAACTTAGCCTCGTCTACACACATATTAAATAAATGTGTAAAGGGGGTGTATAATTTTGTGAGCAATATTTTTAAGGATGATACTATTCGTATCGTGTCGTAAAATTCTCCCTTTTTTGTAGGTTGTAGATAACATAGTAAATAAACTTCCCAACAACTTTTTTGAAAAACACAAACGGTCATACCAAACAAGTAAAACTTTGGATCTCCCAAAGACGGTAAAGGAGCTTAATCCAATTTTTTACATTCCCCTTAAGGAAGACTTGCCTAGCTTCGAGAACAATAAAAACAATAGTTTTTCACTTTTATACACTGGAGAGTCACAGGCGAAATCATCTAGGAGTGATGAAACTTATCCCTTAGAAACAATGTATGAAATTTATAGGGCCTCTATTCCAAATTACAGTTACAATGAGTTTAAGTCTATAGTGGAAGCAGAATTAATCTCTAGCAAAAGTGACGATGAGGTAGTCGCTTACTTGCTGGATACTTTTGGTTGTACCGTTTTTGACTTTATTAGTGAAATTGTTAGGAATAGGCATAAAAAGATTGATTATGGTTGTGCCGAAGGTAAATCTAATATGAATAAGCGTTGATTTATGATTTATCATGGATTATTTTAGTTGCTTCGGTGAAAGGAAGCTCAAAACTGGTCAAAAAAACTTCTGATGCAGTTATTGCTGGCACTGTAACTGTTCAGTCAGAAAAGGAGAGTAATTTGCTAAAAAAGCTTAGAAAAATTGAGAAAAAAGATAAGGGTAAATTAAGCCATGTTGAAATTGATCAGTAAGCATTACATATGCATCGAATTTCTTATTAGTAAAAATTTCTGATTTTTAGGACGGAAGTAGAGTATGAAGTAGCTAAAAATACTCCTTTATTTAAAAAACAAGCTGTACCCAAATTCGACCCTGAAGAGTATCCTCATGTTCATGATCAAATGAGAAATCACATGATTACTAGTACGTTTTTCTTCAATTTCTGCTTAATTCATATAATTAGTGTTTTTTTTTTAAATAGCCAAGTATGATGGTGTTTCTATTATGCAACCTGATAATGCCATTAAAAAATTTGGAAATGATTATGCTGAATTTACCATACCTGGTGGAAAGAAGGGTGATGTTAAAGATATGAAATTAGTTAAAGTCAGCTCTTTAGATACAATTGGAAAACTTGTTTTTAAAGATATAGAACAATTTAACAGGTAGGTAATACATTTGAAAATTCAAAACTGTTTTACAAATTGTCATTCGCAGGATTCAATCCGAAGTATTTCCTGTAGCCTACAACACTAATGAAAACATGCTAGTTTGCGCCCCTACGGGGGCAGGAAAAACTAATATCGCCCTTTTATCTATAGTTCATCAAATCAGATGCCATTTGGACGGTAGTTTAATAAGAAAAAACGATTTTAAAGTAAGCGTTGCTTCAAATTTAACATGTCAGTAATTTATGTTTTTCAGATTATTTATGTGTGCCCCATGAAGGCCCTCGCAACAGAAATGGTAGCAAACTTTGGCAAGAAATTAGCCCCAATAGGTATTTCCGTAAAAGAGTGTACTGGTGACATGCAGCTTACTAAAAAAGAAATTGCCGAGACTCAGATGTTGGTTACTACACCTGAAAAGTGGGATGTTATTACTAGAAAAGGAGCAGGTAATTATTTATGTAAATTTCTTTTAAAAGAGTGAAATTTAACGTTTATTTAAAGGAAGTGAAATTTGGAGTGTTCTAAAAAAATACTTAATAAAGCTTATTTTGAAGAACTTTTATACCTTAGAAATTTTGTAAATTTTGTATTATGTAATTGTCTTTTATATTTATCTACACTCTATTAATTAAATAAGTTTATACTCAAGCAGTGATCAAAGGATGAATCCAATAATATATCTCTGGGTTTTTATAAATAAAGACGTTTTCTTTCTTTTTTTCTTAAATTTTTTGAATGGTTATATTATATTATATTATGGATACTTGATGAACAAGGAAAGAAATTGTTTTAGCATAAGGAGTGACGAGTATAACACAACTTTCCCTATGAAAAAGGGTTCTAACATTTGCTCATTCCAGATGATATATTATTTCGTTGGGTTAATGCAGAAGTATTCTATGTCACATTAAGTAATTTTTACAGGAGAAGATTTGCCAGAGTTTAATTTTGAAAACCCTTGTATTTTTGTGTTTTTTGGTGCTAAATATTCTCCTAATAATAGTATACCTTAATATGTATAAAAAAAAATTAAAAAAATGGTACAAAGCATACTTTTGTATTCAAAATGGTATCATATGTCCATTTTAAGTGACTTACGATACGATTTTGAAACAAGTATAGTGTATGTCTAAAATTGATAGGAAGTAAAGTAAAATAAACAAATTAAAACAAAAATACAAAAACTCATACTTGAACAAGATTATGTGCGAATTCTAGGGGTTCGTGTTTATAATTTTAATTTTCTAGCATTTTTCTTTTTCGTTATTAGTATTCCTATCCCATATAAAGCCTTTTGGTGAACTTATTGAGTCCGGTACATATATGGGAATAATTTTTTCTAAATAACTGTTCCGAATGTTACGTTTGTTTATTAAATAATTATATAAATTATAGGTATTTATTACGGTTTTATCTAGAGCAACAGTCGGAATAAAAGAAAAATTCATTTATTTCTTTTTTAACTTGCTCATCTATAAATTCCCTCATGCCACATGTAACAACTACATTATTCTGAAGCCTAATTAAAAATACTAAAAACAATATTCTTCTTACTATGGTATATAATTTGAATCCTGTAAACCTTCGAGGAATTACGTTAATCATGTTCATTTTATAATGTCTATCCATCGTTGATTTTTGGTATAGCAACGTCTACGTAGACGTACCAATAATTGCCAATCGACCTTCCTTCAACGTTGATTTAACTGTCTTTTGCTGCTTGGGTTTAAGTTGTTCATCTACTTGTTGCATCTACTCAGAAACATATTTCTTTTACAGTATCTAAAGTATTAAACATACTGCCGAATGAAATAAAAAATGTGAAAAATTATCACAATATAAAATAGATCTTTGGTTAATTAATAACCAAATGGGATACATACTTACATACAAACTTTGGTCCATTGTGCTCCAGGACTGTACTATAAGTTGTTAATTAATTTGTACTTTTTGGAAAATGAATACTTCTTCTTATATAGATATGGCGTTTTGTGTATATTAAGTTGGTCAAATGCTGAAAAAAATTATTTGATTCTTTTCAAATGCCGCCGTTTCGGGGCCTAAATAAGCGTGGATAAACTATATGACCTTAATGACCGTTTTAAACCTGAAAAAAGTAGTTAACAAATTATAGTTCACTCAAAGATATACCGTTGATCTTTTGACCGCAATAAAACCCTAATTATCTGTTGTAACCAAGTGATTTAAGTAAGCTTTTTTTTTGTGGACTATTCTTTATTTAATTAGCAAGTTTCATTTAGAATCACGTTCAAGCCGACCCTATTCCCTTTATCAGTTCTTAAAAACGTTGGTTCTTGCACAATGGGGCTTAATGGTCTAATATGAGAATATGAGAATTCGTTGATTTTCAAATCTGCTACAAAAACATCCCCGCAACAAAGATAAATACATCTTTTTTTCAATGTACTAAAAAGAGACGAAAGTAATAGCAAGACCATACAACCTCTTTCTATATTTCTATTCTGAAGGTTGCTGACGGCAACCCGAACTCTACCCTTGAGTTGAGATTGAGAGTAGAGTTTAGACTTTTTTTCTATAATAGAAAGAAATTTTCTTTCTATCGAGTTAGAGAGTTCGCTCGCTGAAGATGAATTAAATATAATCCGAAACGTGGGCAAGAAACAATCAGTTTTCTTGAACATTTGACTTTGAATTTTTCGACGGATGTATTGAAAAAAGTTCAAGATCTTTGGATCTTGAGAGTGTTTTTATTCATATATTGTCTCATAAGAGTGCGGTGGAGTAATTTCTAAAAAAAAGATTCTACTTGGTCACATTATGGGCAATGGAATCATCTTGACTAGAAATCTTCGGAATAACATCAACCGTTATGGTGTAATTTTGGATTGAAATCGATGCACTGTAGGTTTCTTTATTGGTTCTGAGGTTAGGCAGTGTACAATTCTCATCAAAACAATATATTTCATTGTGCAGCATGAACGAGTTTTGATCATTAAAGAAAATGGCAAATCAATGTAAAGAAAATACAGTCAAGTCCGCCTATAACGAACCCTTTTATAGCGAACTTTCGGTTAAAACGAACATTTTTGTCAAAAAAGTCCAATGTATTTAATTTCCGCATATAGCGGACCTGTTTTTACCGATCTAGAATCTTTTTTCCTTTTATAACGAACTTATTAATAATACATTCTTTAAATTGTAATTACAGAAAAATCGTCCTAAGAAAATACTAAATGCAATAGACACAAACAAACATTTCTCTATTAAGACCTTTTAGATGCAACAAGTGTTGTTCCTATGGGGGATTTTCAAGAAAGGAGTTTGAATATAAGTCACATGATAACATACCACTGAATCAATGCTTGAAAAAGCATTAGCTAGAAGGATTGGAACCTGATTCAGATGTGGACATGAAAAATTTGATGGAAGATTATGTTAAGGAGAAATTTCCAAATTTTACCGAATATGCGGACATCGATGGTTGCTAGAGAAATTTTAACAGATGATGAAATCGTGAAGTGTATAAGTTGAAATATGGTTCTAAGAGGAGGAAGAACTTAATGAAGATGACTTAATGTTAAAAATAATATTGTAAATTCAAATTCAAAATGATTTGTTTGTCAAAATTTACAGTTTTATAGGTCAATAAAAATTACAAGGAAAAAAAATTACATTGACAAATAGGACTATCCTCTCGATTATAAAACCGTTTTCTCTAGTAAGCACAAGCAAAGAAGGGATGAAAAAGCCCTTTGCAATTTACAGAAACAATTTTACAAAAATAACGTTTTTATATAGGAATGCAAAGTAAGATATACAATTAATTAGCATAAGATTTTAAAACAGGCAGTGGCAGTGCGACAACGGACGTGCGCAAGGAAAGAGGATAGACGAGAAGAGGATGAGAGGAGAGACGAAAAAAAAGACTCCAAAAAATAACCCCAAGATGCAAATGACAGTAAAAATATCAGAAATCCGTAATTTTTACGGATAGAGTTACGCTAAGTACCCGAGCATATCTGGTCTTCTTTTTATAATGTTGAAAGCTACATAAACAACATTTATTTTTGTAACAGGACTCTTAACAATAAATTACTGATAACATGATGTCAATTTATCAAAGTTCAATTTCTCTTTAAATACATATGTATAAACATAAAAAAAATTATCGATCTACATTTTGTATGCACATTTAGAATCCTGACATATTAGTTTTTGCAGTATGTATTTTTACATACATATATATTTTTTTTTATTTAAAAAAATACATTATTATTTATCAATTGGCTTTACTTTTATTTACTTTGTATATTAGTACTCAACATATATGCGTACAATTTATGTTTGACTGGTTATAACGGACTTAAAAACGAACGAATTTGAAAGATTTTTTACGGTTCGTTATATCGGACCATTACTGTATCTTAATTTTGTTTTATTTTATACGACTAACAGAACACGAAGTAAAAGTCCCCTAGCCTTATAGGGAACCAATAGTTTGCGACATTTTTTGGTACAGTAGTATCGTATGTCCAAATTAATTAGACATTTAGATTCGATTCCAGCTAAAAATGTTAAATTTTTACTTACGTATGCATTAGGAGCACCAAAAGCTTCTGTTTAATTAATACCCGTAAAAATTGTATATGTGCCGGCTTTACATAGTTGCACATACACAATAAACGTTTATATAACGATGGGTTTAACAGAGCAGTCCTAATAATATATATGATATAGCTGTCAAAACCTCTTGGACTTCTGCATTAACCCAGCGATTTATTCCCGCTACTATTTTATCTTTATCTGTGTAGTCGATACAGAAGTGGTGGGACTGGTAAAACTCCTTATCATTGATGAAGTGCACCTTCTAAACGGATCGAGAGGACCAGTAATCGAAGCTTTGGTAGCGAGGACTTTAAGACAAGTGGTCAGCAGCCAAAGCATGATTAGAATAGTGGCTCTATCTGCCACACTGCCTGGATACTTTGACGTCGCTCAGTTTTTAAAAGTTAATCCCAAAAAAGGGTTGTTCTTCTTCGACAATAGGTATATTGAAACTAAAATGAAAACATTTGGAATGAAATCGGTTGTTTCTTATTAGGTTTCGGTCAGTTCCATTGACTACCAGCTTTATCGGGGTGAAAAAACGTAACGAGAATGAAACGATGGATATGGTTTGCTATGAAAAAGTTGTGAATTTTATTAGGGATGGACATCAAGTACGTTTATTGCATACTAACATAGCGATTGTTAGTAAAATAAAAAGTAATTTTAGGCAATGGTGTTTGTAACAGCAAGAAACGCTACAGCCACAGTAGCCAAACGTCTAATCGAAATAGCCCAAGAAAAAGGAACTTTGAGACTGTTCGAACCGGATAAGGGCGTAAAAATTAACAGATCGGGGTATAAAAATAGCGATCTGGGTTATTTGGTGCCTCAGGGTTTTGGTATTCATCATGCAGGTATAGGTCTTAAATGTTCCTAAAAAATCATTGTAATTCGATGTATTTTATAATGTAGGGATGGTAAGGAGTGATAGATTAGAGATCGAGCATCTGTTTAGAACTGGTGAACTAAAAGTGATCGTCTGCACCACCACTTTGGCTTGGGGAGTAAACTTGCCTGCGCATGCTGTAATTATAAGGGTGAGTCCAAGATGTTATTTTGTTGATGTTTGTTTAATTTTTTTTTGTTAATACCCTACTTAAGAGAGT
Organism: Anthonomus grandis grandis; assembly: GCF_022605725.1. Classification (NCBI taxonomy): domain Eukaryota; kingdom Metazoa; phylum Arthropoda; class Insecta; order Coleoptera; family Curculionidae; genus Anthonomus; species Anthonomus grandis. Next base: position 25,280,457 of record NC_065556.1, on the reverse strand, counting down.
ATGTACAAAAAGCTCAAAATTCTTTAGAAAATAGACTTATGTTAGTTAAAAATTTAATAGATCAATTCTAAATTTTCGGTAATGCCTTCCAAGCAGACAGCTATATAAGTATATAATTGGCATTCTTGGAATCCTGATAGGATTTTTCATTTGTACGTATATTTATTTTTCCTAAACGTTCTCTACTATCCGGGAAGCGAGTTTGAAGCATGCGTGCACATTTTTCATTTTTATTAGACTGAAGCTAATGCTGATTACAGATTGAGTTGAACGATATAAATTTGTCAGACTGAATAATTTTTTTGGCTGTAAAATATTTGATTCTCTTTCTTAGTATTTTAGTTTGTTTCAAAAGTAGATATTAAATAACTTGCTGTTATCAAATGGTCTTTTCAGATTGCATATTCAACGTTTCGTTCCAACATCGACTTTTTATGTAAAAAAAGTAGATGTAAAGAATCCTTTTAACTTGCAAGAAAAATATGACAATGTAGTGACAAATATAACATTGGTGAGTTCTTAATAAATGGAATTAGATGTGAGAGTGTCCAGAGTGTACTTTAGTATCGAGCTGTATAAACAAATAAACTTGATGATGGTTTCTCGAAAACGAAACATCAGATGTAACTATCAATACCATCATAAAGTGCCAATTCAACCTAAGTTGGACCTACAACAGGTACTCAGATCCCTATGCTTAGTATCCTCAGTTTTTTAGACACATTTAAAGATATGATGATCTTGTGAATTTTTCTTGTAACTTATAAATTAGACCAATGCCTTAATATGATTAGTTAGTAGATAATTTTAGTTTATTGGACTTAATCATGTCTAGTAAGGCACTAGCGCCTTAAAATTTATACCTTTTAAAGATCATAATGGTGTTATTGGGGAATGCGTTTGAGAGGCATGCTCTTGCATTAAATTGGAATCTCATTTACTAGAACACTATTGTAATTGAGAAATTAAATATCTTTAATAGTTACATCATGTTTTTAATTAATAAATATACTTCCCTATGAATATGATTCGAAAAAGACCATTTACACGTGAGTTACTAACTAACATTAAACTACTTATGAAACTTAGTGACAAGGCCTATTGGAAGTTTTTACAACATGAAAACGATGACAAATTACAACATTTCAGATAACTTTGTAATACCAAACATGCAAGCATACCCGTGAAAAAATCGCGTACTTTAAGATCTATTAAATCCGCTAAACATTTAGGAAAAATGCTCGTAAATTAAATTTAACTAAAGTTACTTACTAATAATAAATGAGATATTTTTCTAAATTTTCAAGATGCTTACATATGTTTATTACATGTTAATATGAGCATTATTGAGCTTTAATATAAATTTTCAAATGCCTACATTTTTTCCATTGTGTAAACAGGATCGTATATGATAGCGATAAAAAATGGCACAAGTATTACAATTTTCATAGCAATTCGCCTTGCTCTCGAAATAAGGTTTTTTCACGTTTTACTCGAAAACCTTAAAGTTATGTGAGAAAAGTATAGATAGAAAAACTATAGATTTTTTTATAACCTATAATTTTTTTAAGAAACTTTTTTTTCTCACGCAATTATTTTCTGCAAAAAAAAAACCATTTTCATTAAATCTACCCTTAACCCCCCACCCACCCAACACAATTTACCAGGAAGAAATTCTTTTTTAAAAAATCATTGTTTTCCAAAATAATACGTATGAATAACAGCTGGTTTCGTCGTTAATGTCTAATCTAATAACACAATTTGTTTATTTAAATTTTTTATAATTATACATATGTATATTAATAAATATTTAATACAAAAACAGTGCTATTAGATTGGATATTATGGATGAAAAACGGTGATTTTTCAAAAAAAATTCTTACTGGGAAAATGTTTGGGGCGGGTGGGGGGGTAAGGGTTGTGTTAATGAAAAACAATGTTTTTGCAGAAAATATATATACAATAAGTAATTTAATAACACTATTTATTTAAATTTGATATAATTTTATATATAAATATTTGGTATAAAAACAGCGTTATTAAATTGCATAATATGGACAAAAAATTGTGATTTTTCAGAAAAATTTCATTAATTATTTGAGGTGTAGTAATCAGTTTAATAAATATACCTTGACCATAATTGTACGGTTGATAAGTATACCAAAACCAAATAAAATTAAATTCTTAATCTTTCTTAGGGTACTCTTCACTATGATGCGACAAAATCCACGTTTGTCGACATGGACATGCTGGACGTTCAACAAATTTTCGGTAGAGCAGGTAGACCCCAATACGACACATCCGGCCATGGCATAATTATCACCACCATGGCCAACATGTCAAAGTATATGGGTCTGATGCTGTCCCAAGTACCTATAGAAAGCCAATTTTTAAATTGCGTTCCCGATAACCTTAACGCTGAAATTGTACTGGGAACAGTGTCTAACTTAAGGGAAGCGATGGAGTGGCTCACAAATACCTTTTTGTACTGTAGAATCAAGAAAAATCCGTTGGTATACGGTTTGACTTTTAAAGAGGTTTTCGACCCGTACCAGTTCAACCAGTTTTTGCAAAACCAGCTTGATAGCGCTTCCGGTATTTTAGAAAAGGCGCAGATGATAAGGTTCGATAATACCCTGGGGGAGTTGAGACCCACCAATTTTGGCAGAATAGCGAGTTTTTACTATATTTCTTATAAAACGATGGAGTTGTTTTACGAGAAATTTGATAGATATATTTCTGAGGCCAACTTGTTGAGATTGCTCAGCGAAGCGTCAGAGTTTCAACAGATACAGGTAATTATTAAAAGGGATTACGTTTTTAATTTAAAGAATTTCTGGGGCCTTGAGGAAGCCTCTATAATTGGCGAAACGTCGGAAAATCAACCATTTTGACTGTAAAATTATTGCATCGTTTAAAGAAAATATTAGGCTTTAAAAATGTCGTTATACTTATACTTATAATTGATGCGAATGAACTGAATAATAAATTTTATTATTTCCATAGTATAAGTAAAATATCAAAATAAAAAGAGATATAGGTCTGTTTAATTGAAACATTTGACTTTGACTTCATAAATAGGTTTTCATTTCTTAAAACACTTAATTTTTTCTATTGAAGATGCTGTTTTGCTAACCACCTTCAGAATACTATTAAAATGAATTTATGGCTACTAACCAATTTTTTCAAATACTACAGCTTATGATTTAGAGCGTGATTTATCGCATCTCCATTCGTGACTCTTCTGATAAGTATTGGGAAAAACGCTAGGACACGTCAATTTTGATTTCTAGGGAGATTGTACAACGTTTAATGATAAACATAAGACATTGCGTTACCCTTTCGATTTTTAAATAGAAACCCCCGATTATTTTTATTTTCAGAATCTCCATGATGCTTTTAGTAACCATTGTATAATAACTTCAAGGGACTATATCCAAAAAATTGTAATCAATAAGAATTTACTTTTCAAATTAAATTCCCCGGAGTATTAAAAAAAAACAAAAAACAAAGCAGAGTTAGCAGTTAAAGTGAAACTAAAAATTAATTTGCTATTAAGAGTTCAAATCGAGGTGGTAATAAGGGTTGAAAGTGATGTACATTTACCTCTTTACAATAATAAAGATTTTGTTCGAATCTATTCCTTACATTTGCAAGTATGGCTGGAGTTATTTATGTACGTTCGGCTGTAATTCGCTCCCAAAGATCTTAAACAAACTCAAGGAAAGTAATTTAAAGGACTTCTGGAGATCTCGGCTAAAATCCTAAAACTGTCGTATTCAAGAATATTTTAGTTGTAGTATTCCTCAAGTATATCTTATACTTGACGGTAATAATATCATATACTTGTAAATTCTAAAAAAAAAGCTTGCTTGGATTGAGAATAATATTAAGAAATCGCTTGTATTTGTTACAAGTTAAAATATTAAACTAAGCCCAAATTATTTTTATGGGTATTTTAAGAAGAAGGTGCATCTTTTTAATTATATTTATACTTATGGATTTAAAATAAATTACTTATTACAAGCAATGAAATTACTTTTTATATTTATTTCTTATTTTTATTGAAAACGCAACATATATTTAAGGTCAATAAAGGTCATATTTGCTGCAATATGCATCTACATTTAAAAGATTAATATTAATAATATAAGTATTTTCTAAAACCTAAAAAATAATGCTCTTAAATTGAATATCCCAAATATTTGACGTAAAGGTAAGAAGTATTACAATTTTATTATTTTAAAATGCAAAATGGTCAATAAAATACATAAATACTTTATAATAAATTTATTTACCTGACAAAAAACTAAATTATTATATATTAAATTAGGTTTTTTTAAGTAAGGAAAATTTATAAAGTAGATGAATAACTCTTGAAAACAAACACTATAACAAACAAATACTTAAATAAAAAATACGGTCTAAGAAATGAGTTTTTATTGGTAATTTTATGTGAAATTAAAGAGGCAATTTGAACATGGTAAATTAGGTTCTTCAAAATGAGACTAGTTTCAAATTATTAGTTTGATGTATTTTAATAGGAAAATTACAGGGAATGAGGTTAAGGTTTAAAAGTTTGTCAATTTTATCTCAGATGAACGAAAATGTAAATTGAAGTTGACATATGAGCTGACAGTTGCTAGGATCTTGACCTCTGCTTTTAATATTTTGCATAAGTAGATTTTATTCCAGAATTCCATAAAATGCAATGTCTTAGTTATTTCAAACAACAACAAAATTACTTTCAGCCATAGGATCATCCATGACAATAGGTTATTGTTAAGGTCGAACTACTGGAAAGACTACTGTCACTAATAGCGGTATCATCCTTATCAACGATTACCTACAACTGATAGTTCTATAAAACAAAGATAACATTATATAATATAATTATAGGAAATACTCACTCAAAGTTGTTTGACCAAAAGAACAACTATCCAGAATCTTGAATTTTTACGAATTAACATAGTGCTTTTTTAGGTGTAACCGATTTCTTACTCTAATATAGTCAGTGGTCCAAATAATCTATTTTCTTCGAGCAATTTGCGCTGGCTGTAGCTCTGAGGGGGTGCATTTTAGGAACCCCAATTTATAGGAAAAAAAGTATTATTTTGACTTCAATAATACGCTCTTAAAATATTTGCACCGAATTTTGGTATAATAATACCAAATAATATATATTAATATCTAATATAATATAATAATATAATAATATCCTGTCTATGATTTTAGTAAATCGTGGCTCCTAAATTATATTTTCTAACATGTTCAAGTACGTCTCGTCCATCGAGTTTCCAGGAATAATTATAGTATTATATTATAAACAAATTATTATTATCATTATTATTAATACATCCAGGAATGTAGGTTGTGAAGAGAATGTAGATAGTAGAGGATCACGTTAATATCTACTCTTATGTCTATTTACAGCACCATGTTAAAAGCATCGTATAGCGTTACATTGGGTGGGACATTAGTCGCAATACTCCACTCTATCAAAATGTCTTCATGAAGTTCATGGAGAAGTTTTATCTTGTGTAAATCTTGAATTTTATACGGTGTTATCAACTATACATATACTACGTCCCAAAGCTACTATTTCTCTGGCTTCATTTCTAAGAGGACAATTCTATCGATAGCGATTACGACGAATATTGAATGAATGAATGAATGTAAGAATGAAGCTTAAAATACAACTACAACTGTACAGTAGAACCTACAATACAAATTAAGTTTAAGCATCGTCAAGCTAATGGGAGAAAAACAACTTAGTTTGTTAATAAGATAGTTATCAAACATATAACACCAGTAATAAGATGCTAAGTAATAAATTGATTACAAAAGATTTTACTTAGTAAAATAGGGATAAAATATTGTAACTACTGATAAATTATGTATTTTTTAACATTTGTTCTTGGATAAAACGCCAATATACTAACACATAAATAAATAGTATAAAATAGGAATAAATACAATTAGTAGTAGGTCCACCAGGCTAGACATTAGTTTGCAGGCCATGTACCCCAGTCAAACCTTAAGAATTCCTGTATGTTATATGAACTTAGTGAAGCAATATTTTTTTTATTGTAAATTTAAATTTATTAGAGGGCAGACTTTTTATTTCATCTGGCAGGCAATTATAAAGTTTGATAGATAATATTTTAAAAATTCTTTGAGGTAAAGTTAGTCTATGTTTTTGCTATTTTTGTTTCTTGTATCATGCATATGAATTGATTGGTAAGTAGACATGTTAGCAATATTGCTTTTTACATATTGGGGTGCTTGTTGTATGTATGTTGCAGGTAAGGTTAATATTTTTAAATTTTTAAAGTGTGGTCGACATGAATCTGAGTGTTTAGAATTTATTATGATTCTTGTAGCTTTTTTTTTGTTGTATAAATATGGAATGCCAGTGTGTAGATTGACCCCATTCCAAGACACCATACATCATTAGACTGTGGAACATGCCCATGGACGCGATTCTACCAATGTCTGTTGTGTATAGCATTATTGTTCTTAGTAAGAAGTTGACACTTGCTAGTTTGTTTGCAGATTAGACACAGATGCAGTTAGTTTAAATTTTATTATTATTTAATTTTTTTGTCTGGATGTGACAATCGGGCAGAAGCTCTTGCACTGCTCCTATGCCGTCATTACAGTTTTGTTGTTTCTACCCTTTCTTGAATAGAATAAATCATTGTTCAGTATTTATCACAACTATAGGTAGTTTATTTAATAATTTGAAATCAAATACGAAGTTTTTCGATGAATGTATTAAGTTAAATTAGTTGAATTTCATTAACTCAAATATTTTCCACGATTGAAGATATGTATATATACGCCTTATTAAACAAAAGTTACTAAATACTTCATGGAGAATCTAAAAATGGAAGAAAGGAGAGTTTTCACTTAAAAATCTGTGTGTAATGCAATATCTTATTTTTGGATCACCTTGTATTATACAGCTATAGATGAAAAGACGTCCCCAGAAATCAAAATCGACATTTCCGAGCGTTTTTCTGAAGTTATATCAGGAGAGTCACAAATTTCTCATTCTTCACAAAAAACTCGTGAAAAATTAAATATTCCTAAAGTAAAAACTTCAAAGGGCTAGCACCCTATAGTATATATAACACAGTTTAGTCTAATTTATATATTTTTTCTTAAAGTTTTATGACTTTCTCAAGAAGTGGATCTCCTGACTAAAATCTCAATTATTCCAGGTTAGGATGGACGAAATTCCCGAATTAGACCGCCTAAGAGAGTGCAACGAATACGAAATCAATTTAGATTTCGCGAACGTAACATCAAAAGTAATTTGCTTGATTCAAGCGAACATCAGCAGAGCTCAGATAAGGGTGTCCTCCTTAGGTTCAGACACACAATATATCATGCAGGTTATCAATCAATTCATCAATTTTTCTAACAATTTATTGCATTTAATTCGTTTTAGACAATCGTTAGGTTAGCAAGGGCCTTGTTCGAAATCGCCAAAGACAGAAACTACGCGTTACAAGTCTCCAGGACGCTTAAATTCGCTCAAATGTTGGAGCAACAAATGTGGGACCATATACATCCCCTGATGCAGTTTAAAGAGTTGGTGCCTCATTTGAGCACTCACAGGTACATTCTGGCTGTTTTGCTATTAAATATATTGTTAATAAATGTTAATTTTAACATAGAGCAATGGAGATTCTTAATCTTAGCATTGAGGAGCTCAAGGAGATGTCTGAAAGAGAGCTGGAAAGTTTGTTTAGAGCCCGTCACGTTGCCAATAGGGTCAGGCACTATTGTAATATTTTTCCTACCGTTGAGATCGACGTGGTTGTTAAACCGATTACAGATGGAGTTATAAGGTAAGTCTATACTTCTTTTTATTTTATGTTTAGTTAGAAAATTCGTTTCTTTTAAATAAAGTTTTTAGGTCATTAATTTCATAATAAATTTCTAGGAAAAATTGTGACATTTATCGATTATTTTTCGCCTTTTATCAGATTCTTGCATTTGCAAAATAGCAAAAAAAATGCATTTAGAAAATTAGCTTCACACCATAAATTCCCAGTCATTTTCTCGAACGTCAATCTTCCCAAACGACCACTTTCCCCAATTTATGGTGATCCCAAACAACATTTTTCTTGAATCAAATTAAAAACAGTTTTATTACCATTTAGAAATACAAACAATTACACAAATAATATGCTTTTAAAGATTGAACTCTAATTAACCACTATTTATCATAAATAAATATACTTTTCTGGTAATCGGAGTGTACTGCGATTTTTTTTAAACTAATACCCTAATAGGTAGGATTCAGCACAAGGGCAAGCTAGAACCATAGGAGAGGCAAGACTAAAACTGATATATTTTTAATATTAAAATATTAATAATTTGACTTTAAATAAGCTCAAAACAAGAATCAGCTAAGCAGGTCTATCACAGGTGAACACTCCAAATATCATATAACTGCAGCAAGTTGGGCATTTAAAACTAGGTGAACTTCTTTTATGTGATTAGGCAAGTGCAAATACTTACATATATTACTTAATACGTATATTCAAACGATTTTTCAAAAGTTGACGTTCTATGCATAGGGATTGTTAGTAGGTAAAGGTTTCTAGTATTATATGAAACTTCCCGAATGAAAAATAAATGTGAATCTTAGAATTGCGGGTTGTCCAGTTTTGATAATGTTATACAGTACTTTTCTTTAATGTCCGTCTCTTTATTTTTTTGATCGGATCAATTCAAAATATTGAAACTTGAGGTAATACAATTGATGAATGAATACTATGTTTTAAAGCGAAATTTAAATGACATATGAAAATTTCCAGATGGCTGCTGGGCGACATCCTAGAAAAAAAAATTAAATGGAAAGGGTGGTCTTGTCGCACATCATTTTGAAGCTCCTGACGAGTACTTTATAACCCTAGAATATAAATTCAACATCTTTATCTACTACAAAATGGTGGTACATTTAATAATTACCTCAATACACTTAAATACATTGAGTTCAATTGAGAAGATGCTGGAAATGGTTGCCTTGAACTTCTTGACACAAGAACAGTCGGTCCGAAATTTCACACCGAACATTTTCAAATACACTAACATCGATATTTCTACAAATATTCGTTATTGTCTGTCGTAAATCCAATACTGAAGCAGGTTCAGTTTCGTACGCCTTTTGCTTCAAATAGCCTTATAAAAAAAGTCTAAAGGTGTCAAATCTGGCGAGCGAGCTGGTCATTACATAGGTCCTCGACGGCCAATCCAACGCCCGGGGAAATTGTTATCTAAATAGTTCCGGACTTGTCTAGAGTAGCGTGGTGGAGCTCCATCTTGCTGGAATACAATATCCATATCGAATTCATTAGGATTCGTTTCGACAATTTCGGTGATTAAAGGGTCAATAGTATTTTCCAGCATATCCAAATACAGTTAAATTGTGTTCGGTGAATAGAGGCCCCACAATATGGTTTCCCAATATCCCTGCCCAAACGTTTATTTTTTCTGGATATTGAGTATCAGTTGCCCGGAAGAGGTAAGGATTAGTGTCACCCCAATACCGACAATTTTGTCTATGTGAAAAAATGTACATTCATCACTAAAACAAATATTATGGAGCTAGGGAGGATGCCGTGCAATGGTTTCTTTATGTAATTGTGCTTAACGTAATTTGCAAAGCAAAATAATAGGCGAAGGGTCTGTTTAATTCACAATCTTTATTTCAAAAATTCCGATGCGTTTCGGTTGTTAAACCATTGAAAAATGATGTTATCACAAAATTTCCATAAAAAGATTAAAAACAACGGCATACATATGACATCACAATACATTAATCTAAAAAACAACTCATCACACCGTATATTTACAAACAATTGAATGAATCACAAACAATATAATTTTTTCGTTGACAACGCGTCGGAATTTTTGAAATAAAAATTGTGAACTAAACAGGACCCTTTGCCTATTATTTTGCTTTGCATAATGGTACTTCACCCTGGAGAAATCTATAGTAATCTTAACGTAATTCGTAGAGATATGCACTGTCAGTGTTTTGGTATTCAGGTAATTATTAACTATTTTACTACCATTTTGTAGTAGTAGTAAGCGGCCCTAATCTTGTTATTTACATGTGTTGTAAAAGTGAAATTTGAGCCAATTACCACTTATAGTTATTGTGAAACTATCCAATTAATTGATTTTTATTGTTTGTTACAAACATCACACAAGACTTCAAAGAATTCAGTTTTAAATTATAATTTTTAGCGAAAGAAGCCAATTTTTCTAAATCACTGTTAATTTTATTTTGAGCTATGAGCAAGCCTGGTATGTATAGAAACCGATACACCTGAGGGTCATCTGCGTATTGTTGGAATTTAGAATATTGTAGACAGTCCATATCAGGCACATAAATAGGAAAAAGTAGTGGTCCCAATATAGAACCCTGTGCGACGCCTGTAGTTAATGGCAAGAAATTTGAATATTCTAGATCTGAATCTTTTCTTACTCGAACACAGTGACAGCGATCTTCAAGATAAGATTTAAAAAATGTAATAGTGTTTCTTGAAAATCCAGAGTACTGGAATTTAGCTATACTAGTAATTTATGATCTATGGTATTAAAAGCTTTACTAAAGTCCAGCAAGGTTAAACAAGTTATTTCTCTTGCTCAAAAGACTTGTTGTTAAACTTGATTGACAGTCTGGGATTATTTTTAACTTATAGACAAACTCCGAAATTTCATTATAAATATGACGTTCTAAAATTTTTGAAACCACTGGTAAAATGCCGATAGGTCTAATATCTTCAAAATCTTGAGGAGATGGCACTTAAGGACAATAATAGCTTTCTTCCATTCACTTGGAAAACTGTTTTGCAAAATACAACAATTAATAATATTTACCAAAGGTTTCAGGCAGTAAGGAAGAGTCCCATTAATTCCTACCGCATTAGTTCTAATATTTTTTATAATATGTATAGCTGTCTCTGAATTTTTTAAATTTTATGTTCAGTTCTTCCTGATTTATATTTATTTCTTTTATTAGTAAGGTAGAAATTGATTTTGCTATTAGATGTTAATTTTTTAAATGCCATGGAGTTTGAAAAAAAAATAAGTCTTCTGATTATTTAAATTATTAGGCAAATAGGTGGTTTAATTTTTTGTAAAATTAAGTATTTTAGCGTTATTCCAAAGTTTTAATTACTCACGGGGCAGTGGAAACAGGCGTTCTCTTTAAATAAAAATCGTTGGATGGACGTACTGAATAATCCAACCAAATCGTGAATAAAAATAGTATTACTCAAGAAAAATAGTTGTTTATGAAAAATAACATTTGGGAAAATGGCTGCGGCAAAATAGTATTAGGGAAAACGTGTGGGTTTACCCTAATGACCATTTATCAATTTCTTTTAGAGTAAAAGTTCTTGTTACCCCGACCTTTAAATGGGACAACCAGACCCACGGCACCGTCCAGCATTACTACGCATGGGTAGAAGACCCAACCCACGACGCCATCTATCACATCGAAGCGTTTGTTATAACTAAGAGAATGTGCCAGCCTGAGGCGGATCCTATCGAGCTTGTATTTACTGTTCCCCTGACTAAACCGCTATCTTTGGAGTATTTTGTTAAAGTTACTAATAGCCAATTTATGCGTGAGTTAACCAAACATATAATAATTCGGACATTGTTTAGCTTCGGCCATTTATAGATTCTGAAAGTATTTACGTGATTGATCTAAACGATTTGAAGCTGTTTACTTCGGAATCTTTTCAAACGCATATCTTGGATCTACAGCCGCTTCCCAAGAAGGTTCTTAGGAACAAGTCTTATGAAGATTTATATCCGTTTACGCACTTGAACGCTGTGCAAAGTCAAGTTTTTCATTCCTGCTTTTACACGGATACGCCGATTATATTGGGGGCCCCTACCGGTTCAGGAAAGACTATTGTGGCCGAATTTTGCATTCTAAGGTTATTCACCAGGAATCCGGAGCAAAAGGTTCTTATCCAGATTCGAAATTTGTTCCATTTAACGGGATTTTTTTTTGGTTTAAGGTTGTTTATATAGCGCCAATGAAAGCTCTTGTGCGCGAACGAGTCCTGGATTGGTCACAAAAGTTCGCGAAAATTAACAAAAAAGTGATCGAAGTTACCGGAGATGTGACGCCACGTTCGGAATTTATTCGGTCGGCGAATATCATTATTACGACGCCGGAAAAGTGGGACGCGATGAGCCGAAATTGGACCGAAAAAGATTTCGTCAAGCAAGTTGGCTTGATGGTCATAGATGAAATTCATTTATTAGGTAAGAAAATACTTTTTAAGGTCATACGACACAAATAGTTTGGCTAAACTACATGGTAAAAAAATAAGCAAAAAATTGAAAATGCCAGAGGCGTTCCAGAATATTTTTTTTTATTATTTGTATGACAAGTTATATTTTTTTTAATAGAGCATCCTGTATATTATTTGATTTTTGGATTCTACATCGTAAATAAAGGTAGGTTTTATTAAGGTTTATCCAGTTTAAACATTAAAGTCTTTGAATAATTTTCTGAAAATACCGAGGCAATTTCACTGATAAATTCCTTAATATGTGTTTTTTGTTACCACATTTGCACTGAGGAGCAACAAATTATTAAATTTTACATTTCACTTGTAAAAAGTTATTATTTTATTTAGAACGTTCAAGAATTATTAAGTTTAAATTATTACAGGTTTTACAAGGCAATAAGTTGCTTAATTTAAATAGATCAGCCAGTATTTTATATTTGTAATAAATGTGACAACGAATTATTTTTCGAGTTTATTAAGGTCTTCCTCTACCTAAACTTCCACATTTTTATGCAAATTACATTCTTTTAAAATACATGTTGATTTTTTCATATTTATTCAATACTCACGTAGACGATGACAAGTTCTCGTTTAATAATTAAAGCTTTTAACAGTCAGAGCTATTTTGATATATTTCTACACTGATAATTCCAATTTTTCTTACCCTGTATATTTTTTTATGGTTCTATATTAAAATGGCTTGCCTTATATTTAATTAATCGCAAGTTTAATGTTTACATAAATGGAACTATTTCTAATACATTTTCAATAACATTCGTAGTTTATCTTACTTTCTTCTTTATCATATTTATCGATGATATTTCTCAATGGTTTCATCATTGTAAATTTGCTCTTTAAGCAGATGATCTGAAAATTCTTAGACCGGTTGGTTCTATGAATTATTACTTATTAATAAAAGGTTGGACACACCTAAAATTATTATGAACCTAATAGACTAGTATTGTACCTCTTACAAGAAATAGAAACATAATTAATTATAATCTCAGTATATAGGTAAATATATTTCTGTTTTTTTTTCTCTATACCATTCCAACAAGTCACAATTCTCTTAGATTTCTTTTTAATTATAAAGTTTCTTTTCGGTTGATTGTTGGTGTTTTAATATTGTACTTAATAAAATAATCTATTTATTCTTTTAACATGTAAAATACAATAGGTGGCTTATTAAACAGTGGATACTGTAGTGGATTTATATGTTTGGGTTCCAAATAAAAGGATATAATAAGGGTTTCGGTATTAAGGTTAAAAAATGTATTATAATTATCGTTATTAAAAATATCGCTGATTTAATGCATAAATGCGAAAAAAATATTATCCAACTACAAATATTCTAATTATTAACAGTAATTGTATCATTATAAGAATATTAGTAACAAAAATTGTTTTCATAAAATATCAATTTTAAAAACTAAATAAATACAGTTATAAAATCCCTATATTGAACAAGTTGATCGAACAAACTATTTAAATGAAAAACAAATTCTTGGTGCATTAATTTCTTACTAACTCCATTTCTTTTATTTTCTTGTTATTGTTAAATGTTATTTTCTTCTTTTTTTGTTTATTTGAAAAACATTCAATTGGTTTAATGTTTCGTTGGTTTAATCTTTAAATGTCTGAAATCATGATATTTTGTCATTTTTTAAATATTCATGTTTAAAAGGATATATATTTTTTAATTATTAGACAATCGTACTTTCTTTTCCTTTTACAAATAAATTATTGTTACGAAAATATTGTTAACGCATAGTCATTTTTTATTTATTTTCATTAAATTTATTTATTTATTTAGAAAGGCTTCACAAAGACTAAATAAGGTAATAGTAATTAACAAAAAAAAGACAAAAACAAAAATAATAAAATCCAAGTAATACTAACTTTAAACCAAAAAATAGATCTTAAATAAAATACACCAAGATATAAAAGATAACTTACGTTCCATTGCATCCTAAACCTGGATATCCCGATATGCAAGCAATTTCTTATTTTAATATAATATTACATATGTTAACGTCCTCCAAGATATTCAAGACATTCTTACAAATCCGTAACATATTATTTATTTGAGACATAGTATTATAGTTACTAATTAATTATAATATTATAATACTAAACTTTGGTACCTTATAGAAGAAACGTGGCTCCTGTATTTAGCATTATTTACGATGAAATACATGAATATAACCGCCTGATTCTATTTTGGACTTAAATCTTTTCAACATTGAACACTACATATAGTACGATAGTAAATTTGTCAAAAAAAGGAAAGAAAATTACCATTGTCACTTTTTTTTGCAGAAATCGTTAGAATGGCATTAGAAAAGCTTAAATTTGTCAACATGTTGCGATGAAACGTACAAAACTAGATAGCGCTCAGTTTTATGCACATATTTTTTTTAAAATAATTTGTAACTGAAAATGTGCACTCTTCCACTGGTCCTCTATTTTTACTCTATTAGAATAATAAATTGAAATAATTATATCGCCTACCTCTATATCATATTTCTTCTATAATCCCAACCAATTTAAGGTAGGTTATTACAGGGAATTGAAAATAATCTTACAAAAAATAGTATTAGCATTTATAGTGATATAATATAATAGTTTACATACAATATTAAGAATTCCTTAGGCCTTCAATAAAAGGACTCTATCCTTTACTGATATGATAAATGGTGAAACTGTAAGTGGGATACAGTGACAACTAAATATCCGCAATACAAGATATATGCGCGAGATTTAAATATAAAATTAAAACACAAACAGTACTACAATAACTAAAATAGGGCACTTTTCTTAATTCTTCAACCACCATATGCTGTAATTTTTAATCCTTTAAATGTTTTTTATTCAACTTTAAGGTGGCAATGATAAAAGACGAAAATGTACCTACAGAATAATATAAAGTAGGGTTAATTTCACTTAAGTGACTAAAAAAACACTCTCTAATAAAAAAAATCAAAATAGTAAAAAACGAATAAATTTTATTAAATTAGAAGTGACCAAAGTTTCTAAGAATGTTAAAGGAACTTTATCAGAAAATCTGGTTGTTATGCACTAACTAACTTAATAATAAATAGGTTCTCATTTAATAAAGTAGTAAGTACGACTTAACTGTGATATATTTTCAGGATTATAGTTTAACATTCGAATAATTTCACTTTGTCCTTAAAATTAAGGAAACTCTTGAGTCGTTCCATGAATTTTCTTCCTAAAGTGACATTTTTTATTTTAAAACTGTTTGAATCGATCATATTTATTTGATTATTTTATCTCAGATCTCAGATTTGTTTTATTTCAGTTATTTGACGTCACTTTTAAATTTTCCAAATATTTTAAATAATTTTTAATTTATTCTAGGCATGTCGCTTTTGTTCCAGACTAATGCCTTCTGGGATTTTTTTACATTAATGTATTTTTTTTTGAAAGAATTAAACCATTCTTTAAAAATTACAAAATTATTTCAGTTATTTTCTGCTTTTATTTAGACATTTTCTCTTTTATTTCAGGCATTTAGCGTCATTTTTAGGTTTTCTAGATATTTTTTAATTTTTTTTCTATTATAGGCTTTTGTGCAATTTTTAAAGAAATTAAAAAAAAAATTAATTATACTTAGGCGAGGATAGAGGCCCAGTTCTGGAAGTGATCGTATCAAGAATGAACTGTATCAACCACAAGAAAAACACCAATGTTAGAATTATTGGACTTTCCACCGCTATGGCTAACCCAGGCGATCTTGCTTACTGGTTAAACTGTGATAAGGTAAGTTTTATTAATTTGAACATATGGGGAAAGTTTATTATCGGAAGTAATTGAAAAGGCATAATTACTATTTTGTCAAAAAAGTACCAGAAATTGTTAAATGAAATGCAAAATATGTCTTATTCATTAAAATAATACACTTACACCAACGAAAAACATCATAATTAAACTAATTTTTAAACGCATTTTTTGGAATCGATTTATATCTTTCTTTTATTAAAAATATTCGAGATACCTTGCAATTGCAACCAAAATTGTAGTCTTGTTATGACCACAAGTCTAATGCTCTTAAAGTCAAAACATAAAACGTCTTAAAATACTGTAGAGGCTGAGTTTAAAATTTTTTAAGAATCTAATAGTCAGTATCTTGAAGAAAATAGATCATTTCTTCTATCTTTAAAGTTAATTTATTAAAACAAAACCTACCAATTAATTAATAAGCTGTGCTCTAGACTATATAATATTACATTTGTTTTGCTCCTAAGATTATTCATATTCAAATAAATAATCTTAGGTTTATGCCCTTTTTATAGAGGGGTTTGTTCAACTTTAGCTCGGCGGTGAGACCTGTGCCTTTGGAAATCCACCTGCAGGGTTTCGAGGTGAAACACTACTGCCCAAGAATGGCCGCCATGAACAAATCGGTTTATCAAGCGATTTGTCAATATGCCCCCGAAAGTTCTGCGCTTATTTTCGTTTCTTCCCGTAAACAAACCAGAATCACCGGTAAAACTGATTAATAAATCCGAATCCTTGGTTGTTAAAAAAAAAACACTGGTTTTTACAGGTTATGAGCTTATGAAATTCTTACTGACCGAGAGTAGGCCTCAGAAATGGATGCATTTGGAGGCTCACGAGTTAGAAGATGCGAAAGCGAGGTTAATTGATCAGGACCTTTCGCAGCTGTTATCGTTCGGCATAGGAATGCATCATGCAGGTACTGAAGCTGTTTTTTAAGAGAGGGAAGTTATGTTTTATGACGGAAACATGCATTTTTAGGCTTGTGTGAATCTGACAGGAACTTGGTGGAACACCTGTACGTTAATCAGAAAATACAAGTGTTAATTGCGACCTCAACATTGGCATGGGGAGTGAACTTTCCCGCCAGGCTTGTTATTGTCAAAGGTAAGTAAGTGTTTTTTTAGCTTTTAATTTAAATAATTATTAGTGGATCTTTAAAGTATAACCGCTACTCTATTTTTTTCAATGCATTAATTTAAATATATTGAAATGCAAGAAAACATCTATATTAATAAAATATTTATTATCAAGACACCTACTAGTTTCCAATCTTATTTACTGAATAGAAAGAACCTCTAAAGTTATCCAAAATTATTCGAATTGTTTATGCTTTAGTCTTTACTCCTCTATATCTAATTCTAAAGTGGCTTCATTATTTTCACCTTTTATTTATTAATAATATAAATTTTCTTAGGTACCGAATACTTTGACGCGGCGACTAAACGTTACGTAGACATGCCAATCACTGACGTCATTCAAATGTGCGGTAGAGCTGGACGACCCCAGTTCGATACCAGCGGCGTCGCATGCGTAATGGTACAGGAAAGCAAAAAGAACTTTTATAGGTAATAAAGAAACAAATCATTTTTAAGTATGATCCCTTATTATTGACGAGGTTCAATTGAAACACTTCTCAAGTTCTATACTTTAATTGTGATAAAGTAAATTAAATTAGTTATAGAAAGTTAGTTTGTTATGACATACGTCATTTTTAATGCATGAGTCACAGACCACACCAACACAAACTTAGCTGTGTTTGTTGACAAAATCAATTTTTAAGCTGCAATTTGATCTGCAGTACTAATGTACTTCAAAAAAATCAAATTCTTATGAACTGAATCTCTTTAACAAATTATTTTATACATTTATATGTTTTGTACGCTTCGTTTTCGAGTGTCTTGGTCATCTTAATATTCGATTGATTATGTTCAAAAATTTCAATTAAATGCACATTAATATACAAAATTTCACCATTCAAATACAAAACAAAAATACACTCTTTAATACAACTAGAAAAATATATATCTTCAGCGTCTGCTCTTGATCACGAAACTGTTCTTTGCTTTTGTGATTTCCACTAAATTACATTTTTATGAAAAATCAGCCAATGTTAAGATATCATAATGATTATTCTTGCATTTTACAGGCTTGAAACCAACTTTCTGTGTTAAATTCAAATATCTCACTTCTATTAAAAATACCCAATTCCCTTTTTAAACACTAGTTTAAAGTTGCCTAAAGTAGGTAATACTGAAACTTATGGATAACCCTCATTTAGCTTTGTTATTGTTATTTGACTCCAAGTCAAGTTTAGGTTGAATTGGAATAGACAATTCTCAACATTCAACCATATTGAACTTTTTCAGGTAAGTCTTTTTGGTGAATAAAAAGATATGACACTTTTTTTCTGATATTCAAACCTAAAAATTTCAAATGAAAGTTACTTTTTGATATACTGCTACATGAATCCCTCATTTCAAATCTTGACATAAACATATTTTTACACCAATGTGAGCTACTAAAAATATACAATCAGTAAAACAAAAGCATAGATCTGATTGTGATCTCTTACTAACCCCATATTAATCAAGTTTATATTCAATTTTTCGTATAAACATTTAGCTTCTCAGAGTTTATATAAAGCTGTTCCTAATTTGTACATTTTTGAAGTCGTTATTCTTTACTTCCATTGGTACTTCCATGCAGAGAGTGTCTTTCAGTTTACCGTTTAAAAAAGTACACTTAACGTCCACATGTGACATAAATTATAAGAGTATTCTGATTGTCATTATCTTGGCAATTAGTGAGTACATTTTGTAATTTTGTCACTTTCTTTGTAGCCTTTTATAAGTAGTCGAGCTTTCTTCACCCTTTGTCCATCTATATCCTTATCCTTGAAAATCCATCTGGAATTAATGATAGTTTGGTTGGTTGGATATGGCACAATTTTCCAAGTTTTATTCTTCACCAAGGCATCCACTTCACTTTGTATTTCTTCCTTCCAATCTATGACAAACCGCTATTCATAGGTTTCTGGTTTATTATTTCCAATGGTCTCAATAGATAATACAAGTTTCTTTGGAAAATCAGTTCTTCTTGAACCTTTCCTTCGTTCATGTGTAGGATTGATACCTATTAATTTGTCAAATTATGATTCACTCCTTTTCATCATAATCTTTCATTATCATATCGAGTTCTTTTAAGGAAAAGATAAAATTTGTTCTTTAACAAAGCGAAATACTCTTTTTCCACTAAATACTCAAATTTATCAATTGCTTCACTTTTAGTATTCATTAATTTTATTGATTCACAGACATTACTTGACACAACTTCAATCATTGTCTCAGCCTTTAGCTCCAGTGGTTGAAAGGCTGTCTTGACTGTTTTGCTTTTACCCAAGTTTCACAGACTTTGGAGTATAGATACTTTGATAAATACTCTAATCTTTTATGTAGGACAGTCCTTTGTACTGTTGTGAGGCCGGCCTCTATGTTTTCTTTAAAATATTATTAGGGTGGTCCAGTTCAACCGTCATTAATTTTAATACGTGATAGAGAATTGAAAAAGAAGTATATTTTTATTATAAAATTTTTCTCAGAAATGTTTAATAATAAAGATACAGGGTGTTAAGGTTAAGAATAATTATTTGTATATTTGTCATAACTTTTAAACTACCATCTCAATTTTAATTAAATTTCGCATGCAGGTTATTGTAGTGAATTGTCAATTACTGATGAAGTCAATTTTTTTAAAAAATTGCCAGCGGCGTAACATACGGAGGGACTGGGTTCTTTTTTGTCTCAAATCTGCGAGGTAATAAAAAAGTATTTTTTTATAAGAAGTCAACTGTTAGATTCTCCATTTAATTTGAGAAAAAAAGTTACTTTTGCAAAATTATGATTTAACGCACTGTTTTTAAAATATCTTACTTTAATTCTTCAGAAATACGTGCTAAAATGTTGCAAAAATTTATAAAAAAAAAGGAAATCGGGCTTGGTCATCACCTATTAAAATTAATAACGTTTAAACTGGACCACCCTGTGTACATATTTCACTTTAATTTACCTTTTGCCAGTTCCATATCATTGAAGCTTCTGATACTGATGCTTCCTTTTTCAAAGGAAGTCAACTTTAAAACCTCTTCACAGACTGCAGATTGTGTGTCAACATTTTACACACTAATACATTTTAATTTCTATCGATGCTTATCGATACTGCTCAAATTCATCTGTTACAGAAGGATTTGTACAACTTGAGTCCACTATACAGTTTATATGAGAACTACTTGACAAATAACATGCATATTCATGTCCTTGACATGTCATAATCTTTCCGAGTCTTCCACCTCTTTCAATTCTTATTGTCAGTATCAAATGCACTTTAACCAATAATTTATAGCACTTGAAAAGCTTTATTAAATTTCTTTTGAGTTACAAAAGCATGGCTTGTTTCTTGGCATCCTTTAGTCCCACTATATTCCTCTTTCTTTCTCTTGTTGAAGGTTTGACTTCACAAGATCCAAAGTAGGAAGTAAAGGAGAGGAGTGGAGGGATTCATGGGAATGAGTTTTCTTTCGGAGATGGAAAAATAATCAAGGGTCAACTGGCTTTGTTTAAGAGTAAACTTTAATAGGGCTATAAACTTATTCATAGGGTTGTTGTAAGGTTGCAAAAATTATTGGAATTTAGGAACTGAGTAACCCTAGATAAATAATCTGGTTTGTTCATTATAACAATACAGTTTCCCTTGTCGGCTTTTGTTAAAACTAAACAATCTTAGGCCATCTTATTTAAAAAAAAAAAAAAATAAAGAAAAATAAGATGGCCAAAGATTGTTTAGTTTTAACAAAAGCCGACAAGGGAAACTGTATTGTTATAATGAACAAACCAGATTATTTATCTAAGGTTACTCAGTTCCTAAATTCCAATAATTTTTGCAACCTATCTAACAACTCTATGAATAAGTTTATAGCCCTATTAAAGTTACTCTTAAACAAAGCCAGTTGACCCTTGATTATTTTTCCATCTCCGAAAGAAAACTCATTCCCATGAATCCCTTCACTCCTTTCCTTTACTGCCTGCCGAAAATACATAGAGCTAACTACCCTGAAAATTCAAAGTAACTGTTGTTGGATTTTGACAAAAGAAAATATGAATAGCGGCCAGTACATTTTGGTAACTTTCAGGTATAATGGATAACAACTGGATAGTCAGTTGATATGTCATTCAGTTTCACTGTTGGTTCCACCATAGTTTCTTTAATCGGAGTTTTCTCAAAATCTAGAATGAATTGACTTAGTTAATTTTTAGCTACACGCCTCGAAAAGTCATTATAGACTTTTTTGTTTAAAATTTGATGTTTCAACAGAAAAAAATATAATATACAGAGGTATTCCAGTTAAAAAAAATGTTATTTTAATGAAAAACTAAAAAAATACGATTCTAAATAAATTTTTCACTTCTCATTTTTTACCAGCGTTAAAAAAGCTACTAGTTTGCTAATTTAAATAACTTTGTACTTTTACTAATAACAAAGTTACCAATGGTGGACACTTAATTCGGATAACCCTGTATAACCCGTTGACGAGGTCCAATGAAACATTTTTAAGTTCTATACTTTTAAGGCGGTAAAGTAAGTTAAATTAGTGAACATTATAAAAGAAGTTATAAAAAC
Organism: Anthonomus grandis grandis; assembly: GCF_022605725.1. Classification (NCBI taxonomy): domain Eukaryota; kingdom Metazoa; phylum Arthropoda; class Insecta; order Coleoptera; family Curculionidae; genus Anthonomus; species Anthonomus grandis. The sequence continues at coordinate 25,258,642 of NC_065556.1, read as the reverse complement.
TTAATTTGATACGACATACGCCATCTTAGATGCATGATTCACCAACCCGAAATTAGCTGTTTAGCTAAGCTGACTTAAACTACATAATAATAATAATTACTTACTCTCTTTCCACAAGTTTTATCATAAATAATCTCAACTCTTTTATTTCAGGAAGTTTTTGTTTGAGCCATTCCCAGTAGAGTCAAACCTTCTGGAATCCTTACCGGACCACGTTAACGCCGAAGTGGCGAATGGGAACATTCTGAGCAAAGCTCAACTGGTAGAGTTTATAGAGTCAACCTTTTTCTTCAAAAGATTGTTGGCCAACCCTAGTTACTACCAAATGGAATCCAATCAAGATCCCATTGATTATATTAGCGACCTAGCGGACTCTGTAATAGATACTTTACAGCAGCACGATTGTATTGTTATGCCTACAAGTGATGTGAGAAATATCGAGAACTGATTGGGAAATATAGGGTTTTTTATTAGAGTTTTTTACAGGAGATGAAGAATGTTTATGAGGCATCCTTTTTGGGCATGTTGGGGTGCCAGTACTATCTTTCTTACAAAACTATGTACTTTTTAAGTGAAAATATGCAACCGAATAATTCTGTTGAAGATCTTTTGATACTTATCTGTCAAGTGGAGGAGTATAGGCTTTTCCCAGTGAGGCATAATGAAGATAATATTAATAAGTAAGTAGATTCTATTCGTTGAAGAATACATTAAAAATCAATTGGTTTTTGGTGGATATGGTTTTGGTTTTATTACAGTCTACAATTTTTTACTCCTAAGTTCGACAAGGCAGTCTTTGATACAAAGCTCTGGTTAGATTAAGATTTATCGTAATCAACGAAAAAAATTATTTCTAGTCAAGTTTTAAATGGCATTTAACTGAAGACAAATAAAAAATAAACAGTAAAAATATATTTAAAAAAAACTATCTCGAAGGCCTGAAACATTTCTATCCTTGGCTGATCAAAAATTACGTCAGATATCTAGATGACGTAGAAAATTACGGTAAAAACCTTAAAAAAATATACTTAACCGTCTGGACGTCATAAAAATTCAATTCCTCAGATGTATTAGATCCCTAGAATAACATGAGAAATTTCTTTAACAGACCAGGATAAAAATTACTTTTTTGATAGATCTCAAATATGCGTAATAAAATGGGAAAATACTTTTACGTTCACTTTACGCTTAATTTTACGTTATTAGTTAATGAAATTCAGTATTAAACGGTCTATATCAAAATTCGTAAACATAAGATTTAAAAAGCGATTAAGGGAGTTGGGTATGACATTATATTTATGTTTAAGACGCTACATAAGTTTGAATAATTTTTTTAATACATATTTTATTTAATAAATTTGCATGAATATATTAAACACAATCATGCATTAATCAGAAAAAAATATTATTTTCCTATTGTTTGTCTTTTTAGTTTCTCTGATGATTTATTCATTAAACCTTTAACATCAAAATATTTATTGTTACCATCAATAACATTGTTATGACTATAATGTTACTTACTTCTTTCTTATTTAGGCGATTACTTTAATATATTTTATTGCATTATATTAACATGTGTAATATGTAAAACTAATGAACTAATGGAAATGTCACCAAATTAAGAAGAATTTGTTTTTTAGAATATTTATTCATTAAGCACCATCTATTCATTACCCTTATTTTGTAAATAAAAATCAATTTTTATTACTCTTAGGGAATTTGATAAACTGTCGGTGATTTTAATACATATGAAAGTTTCATTATTTTCTTTTCTTTTTAAGTACAATTTCTTTTTCAAGCAATTTGTTTCGTTGATAGGAATATTTAAACCTTTTTGACACATTTATTCGCTAGATAGATGTATTTACACTCATGAATTTTCCTTTTTTTTTCGAATGATTTATTCGTCATACTACAAATGTACTGCATTTTTCAAAAGTGTATTTGTATAACATCCTTTGCCAATATCTACATTTTTAATATTTTTTCCAGGACTTACACTAATATATTCATTTTACTAATACAGTAGGCTCGCGTTAATGTGAACTCAATTTCGACTTAGTTCGCATTACTGAAATGTTCACATTATGGAGATTATATTAAAAATAGCTAAAATTAAAATAAAAGGGAACTACATTGTACTTTATTTATGTTTGTATTTATTTATACATTTATTTATTACAGTTTTACAAAAGTTTTATTTAAAAAAAGATGTAATTTTTGTTTGCACTTTTTTTGCGACAGGTATAAAGCTACAACCTTTTCTTCTAAACCTTTTAGTGTAATAATGTCCTTTATGTCGACATAGTTTTGATTGGTCCATTGTGTGACAATTTTCAAGGTTGCAAGAACCTCCAAATGCGTAACTTTTTTTTCTTCAAAAGTTAATATCTCGCAGTCGCTATCTTCTGAATCATTGCTATCGAGATTTTCCTCCACTGCGTCTGTATTCCATTCCTCAATGTCTTTGGGATTATAATCAATCTAAAAACAATCATATCTATTACAGACTTTCTTCTTTTAATTTCCAAAAATCGAAAATTAAAAGGAGTAACTAGCACTAAATAATACCTGTTCAATTGTTTGAAGTAATGTAATGGTTTCATTAACTGCAGCTGCTCTAACATCATTTTCCCACATCTCTTTTAGTCGAGCTAAAGGTAGGTCATCCCCCTCCAAATATATTCCCAAAATATTATTCCAACATTTTGAAATTACTGAAGGCTCTATTTTTTGCCAGGCCCTATGCAATTGCATAATAGCATCTCTTAAAGTTATAACTTTTAGGGCCTCAGCTACTCCTTGATCATTTGATACAATTGAACTTAATTAATAGGCCTTTTCTGTAAAATAGTTTGGTTATTCCCAAACATTTTGGTCTAATGGTTGAATTAATGGTGTAACATTTGGGGGCATGTAGACAGCAAAAATGTGTCCATCAGAAGTTCTTAATTCTTCTACCGGTGGATGCGAAGGGGCATTGTCTAACAGGAGAACGGCTTTTAAAGGAAGGTTTTTGCTTTGTAAACATTTAACCTAAAAACCCAATTTAGTCTTAAAAAAATTAAAAAGCACTTTCACTTATTTCTGGAACAAAATGCTTAAAAAACCAATTTGAAAATTTCCTGCGTCATCCAGGCATTTTTAGTGCTTTTATAGATGACTGGATTATCAAATCCTTTAAAACATCTGGGTGATTTTGCTTTTCCTAGTACTAAAGGCGTGTGATCCTGTAGCATTTGTGCACCCCAAAAGTGTTATTTTTTGTTTAGCTATTTTTAGATCAGGCGCCGTTTTTTTGAAAAATTGCAACATAGGTTTTATCTGGCAATAACTTCCAATATAAACTCGTCTCATCTGCATTATAAATTTGATCTTCACTAAGATTAAGCTGCTTCATCTATTTTCTTAAGCCTTCAATAAAGGGATTTACAAGGTGAGGCTGCGAGGACAACTTTTCACCTGCAATTTTAAGCAGCCTTATACCATATCGCCATTTAAATTTTTGAAGCCATCCATCGCTTGCATTAAATTTATCATTGAGTTTTAATTTTCTATGTAAATCTAGAGCCTTTTCTTTAAGCATATCACCCGTAAGTGGCAAATTTCGTTCACGCTGTTTGGTAAACCATTTATACAGCAAAGTTTCCATCTTGGGGTTTTCTGCACTATTTATTTTATTAGGTCTTAAACTCTCTCCAACAACTTTAAGATTTTTTTCTTCTTTATTTTTAATTGCACAAATAGTTGATTTTGCTATTTGATATTTCTTTGCCAGTGCAGTAACACTCATACCATTTTTGTGTTCTTTCAAAATTTTTGATTTCTCATAAAGACTTAAACACTTCTTATTAATTTTAACCATTTTAAAAGGCCACTGCGCAAGATGCGACACTCTCTTATCTAATAAACATCAACTAAATGACCAAACAACGTTTCAAATGCGTAAACCCAATATCCACTAACAAGCCTAGACAAGTCTACACAGGATTTTTAAAGATTTCTTAAAATTCACATTATCGAAATATGGGTTTGTTCACACTATAGAATTAACATAGAAAAATATTGGTGTTCACATTAATGAGTTGTTCATAAAATCGTAAGTTCACGTTACCGCGAGTTTGTATAACTGAAATTTCAAACAAAATTGGATCTTGCCATCCATTAATGACCCTAATTTTTTAAATGAAACATCAGTTTTTGTTACTTAAGAAATTTCAAAATAAATTGTATACGGGATGAAGATCCAGGAAACGTGATCCATTAAAGGAATGTTCGGTTCTTTTAAAAGGGATTTGTGGCAAAGGCAAAATGGTATTCTTCAATATGTCCCTATACAGAAACCATTCAATTACCCTCCCAATTTTTTAGGTACCTCTTATGTACATGGTATATTAGGTATCCTATTTATCTCCACTAAAGCTTGAAAGCTTGTTTTCGGTTTAACCGGAAATGAAAAGTTTGACTAACTGTTATTGTATGAAACTATATATTTAGCTGATATTCTTTATATGTATATTCTTGGAACAAATGCATATTTCTGTTTTTTTTTAAAGATGATTATTTTACTATGACCAAATATGTCAGTCCTTTTAATTTCTCTCATTACTTTATGGGAATGATTGCTCAACTTTGTACAATGTAAACACTATTATATATATAATTTTTTTTTAAAAAGAAAGTCTTCTTTTAGTCACCCAATAATACACTTTAAAGGTAATGTTGAATAAAGCTAAGCGGTTTTTCACTGTTTTGCAGCTAAATCAAATTTACATAAGAGCTGTTGTGAGGTTAGTGACAAAGATCAAAGAAGAAAGATCTATCATTGGGTAGACCCTATAACAATAATTAAAGGCACAGAAAAATACAATAGAAATCCCAGATTGTAGTTTAATTTACGTGCTACAAGCACGTCGATGTACCAGAAAAGGGTCAATAAATGGCACTCATAATTCATTAAATTACACAAATACTAACTAAGCAAACAGCTTGCCAAAGATGCCTAATTTATACTGCCCCTAAAATATTTACTGTGCTATCAAGATAAATTTTTTGATCAAATAAAGTGTAAATAACAAGACTGATTCTTAGAGTTCTTTATGCAACTTTCACTACTCACTTAATACCTTACAATATTATAATTCTTATTTGTTTCTCGTAAGGTAAAACATGATAGCGAACAGATATTGTTATGTCAATTTTGTTCTATTACCTTTTCTTCATTTTTGCCATATAAAACTACTGATTAAAAATACAATTAATTAATTTATTATTGTGCCATTTTTCTTTCAGAGAACTCGCAAAGGAATTGGATGTAAAAACCAACTTTCCCTTCGACTCTCCTTGCTTGAAAGTTTTGCTAATGATCAAATGTTACTTATTAGACTGCGTTTTACCCAATCAAGAATACGTTCTCGATTTAAAATCCGTTCTGGATCAGATCATCCGTATCATCCATGTAAGCAATTTTTTTTTAAAATAATGAAATTTTTGAACCCACGCTTTTTCTAGGCTATGATGAATTTGGCTGCGGGTAGAAACTGGCTGGATTGCACTTTAAAATTAGCCTATTTCAGCCAAATGCTCATTCAAGGCTACACTATCGATAAATCAAGCCTCATAATGCTCCCATACGTTAACCATGGCAATTTGAGGGAAATTAAGAATAAGTTGTGTAGACTTTTAGGCTCTTCGGATATAAGCATTCCTTTGATTAAATCTGCTATGAGTAGTGATAAAAATATTTCCAGAGATTTTGCCAAGATTTTCCAGGATATACTCGGTTCAAAAGCGAGCGGTGATATTATGAAAGTGATTAATGATTTACCGGCGATAACCATTGAAACAACTGTCATAAATATAGGTGATAGTTCTAGGTTGGAGGTAGACGTTGATAATAGTGGCAATATTAATGTAAGAGGAAATAGAGAGGGAGAATTTTTACTTACAATAGATTTAATGAGGGAGGGATCCGCAAAAATGAACGTTTATAGTAAGAAATTCAATAAACAAAAGGAGGAGTTTTGGTTTTTGGTGCTGCAGATGGAAAAAGAGGTGATTTTTAGGAAATTTTCATTCACTAGAAAAAACAAGAAGATTGAGTTGCCCGTAAACTTAAGAAGAGGTAATAACTAAATAAATGTTAATATTTGATAATAGTTTTTGAATTTTATAGGGTTTTACTACTACAAATTGCACATACTAAGCGACTGTTACATAGGCTTCGACCAGCTGCTTACTTATAGAATAAAAATTTCATAATTTAGTCAAATTTTTAGTCTTTATATCAAACTTTTTTTATTTATTTGCATTATATGATTTTATTTATATTTATTTGATGTATATAGGGCTACTGGGTTAATTGACATTATGCAAGATTTGTCCAGCGTTAACTGATAAATAATTTAATACTACATAAATATGGTTCCCTGGTCTATATTATTTTAACCTTGTTTTTAACCAAATCTTAAAGTCTGGCCTGTTGTTTATATCTGGAATTTATTTAGATATAATTCATAAAAGTGGCGAAGGAATAAACATGAACAAATTGCAGGCTAATCAGCAATCTGTTGGCTATGATAAAAGTTTTTGGGTGGTATGTCATAGGGATGCTATCGCGTCATTTTAGAAAGTAGATACTGAGTCAACAGTACTGCTTTGCACTGATTCAGTCTGTTGATACAGACCTATACTAATTTACTAACAGAAAATTTTCAAAGTTTCAGGTTGGTCTTGCAATACATATTAATAAGCGAGGTAAGCTGCAGTATTTCCTTTAAATTATTATAAAAGTGACCATTAGAAAACTCTAAAAATTACTTTCAAATTTCGTATTTCACGGCTAGATGGAGTAATTAAAAAAGAAAAACGTACATATATCAACCTATACTTTTTATAATATTGTTAGAATGCCTAGAAAATTCTCTATCATTTTGCTTTAAGGCTCAGTAGCCTGCGAATGATAGTAGCGGCAGGCGAAGGTATTAAAATCGGTGTAAATTCTAAACCAATTATTCGATTTTAGCAATTCAAAATTTGTTTGTATGGTCAATGTAGCTGTTTTAAATGTCCGATCTCAATAATACTGCTCTATAGTTCTAATAAAATAGCTAGAAATATAATTCTGACAGAATCTTTAAAAAGTAGATAAAATTTGCAAAAAAGTTGTAAAAACCGAACGATGATATCTTTGTTCGTTTTAAAGTTATAGTGAATTAAAGTTTTTTTTTACGTACCGAGCCAACATTTATGTACTAGCGCAGAAAAATAGCTAAGCCACTCTGCAAGCCCATTCCAAGAAGGTTAATAATTACTTATAACATTTTTGTTCATACTCAGTGGTCGAGTAACAGATACATCTTCAGGTTTTTATATAAAAGGCGAATGATAACGAGATAGAAACGACTGCAGCCAATCATATTTAGCGATTTTACTAAAGGATTAAAATTATGATTTTTTTTTAACGTAACTGTTAGTTCATACACCATCTTCCTAACAGAATTTCAACAAGAAGTACATCCTCGATTTTGCGGTTTTCTTAATGTGGTTGATGATTTTTGCTTTTTTTTTCTATCCGCAACAATGAAGATTGACGTAAAATTTGGTGATTTCAGTGTCGTTTGTGGAATGTTAAAATATTTGGCATCGACTCACATTTGCTCATCTTTTACTGCATTATAATAGCCTTAGCCAAAGATGCGTTACAATTCGTACACTAAACATGTCTTAATTCGTAGAACTTACAGTAAAGCTCTAACGTTTTTATTTAAAAAAATTGATACGAATTTGCCATGCGAAATGCATCCCTAAGTATTTAAAGTCATATGCGAAATAAGACTTTGTTTATCAGGCAAATTTCAAACTGAACCTTTTGCGGCTATATTGCTAATGACAATATTTTATACTGTAATTGACAATATACAATACTGTTCTTACAGAGATATAAATATACATCCCCATTAAAATACAAAGTCTTAATCTTATCACACGTTCAAGTATGTGCAAGTAATTACACTGTTATCTGAGGGCAAGAGCATAAAAACATAAATAAAATAATAATATAAACCCATAAACTATACACAAACAAAACTTAATAAAAACTACAGTCTATTCTATATCTAACATTTCTTCTTAAAAACTTACAGTGAACCTTGGAAAGGATCATGTACATCAGGTCAAAACGATCAATGATCTTATTAATGGCATATTAAAGTCATAATTTGTATGATAATATTTAATTTTGTAGGTCAGGTTTCCTGAGGGAATTTAAGACTAATATTACTAAGTAGAGATGGACAACTCACAGAACCATTCAAGATTTTAAAAGTGAAACAAAGGTCATGCATTTTTCTTCTGGAAGATAATGGTTCTAAGTTTACATGAATACCTAATCTCGTGTCTACATATTTTACAAATCTATTTTGAACAGATTCGTACATTGTAAAACGGCGACCAAACCAGTCACCCTCAAGTGGGGTCTCAGAATTAGCGTCTTAGGGGAAAAATCTTTACATGCTCGAAATACTAAACAGAACTAAGCATTTGCAAAGCTTTGGAAGCTGTAGCTGAGTACTAATGGTCTCTAAATGAATGTTTTTGATTAAAAAAATAACTTCAAGATCCCTCCACAGTTCATAGATATAACATCTTCTTCTGATTTTATTATTTTAAAAAGTTTTCGGTGTTACCTCTATATTTTTTGAACAAAAGACACATTATTTTCGGTGTGATTTAAATAGTCTATCAATTACTCTATTACATCTTAGTTCAGAAGACTTTGCATAATCAACTCTAGATCTAGACTCCATATAAAGTTTATGTGCGGACTTTTTCCATACACTGTCCTGCTTTAACTCAAGACTAAAATATCTAGGAAAGTTTAATTCAAAAAAGTAGTCCATTTTTCTCAAAAAGACCTCTTAATAATATTTTAGAGGGTGAAAGAATACAAAAAAACATACCCTAAGACCGTTGAAATAGAGATGTTTAAGCTACAGAATGTCAAAGTTTAGCACTATTCATAAAAGTATTCAGTGGTTTCAGGTATATTTGCTCAGAACAGTGTCACAGATTTACAGAATACTTATTTTTACAGAATATTCTGTAAATCTGTGACAGTGTCTCAATACAGTGATGTCAAATAGTTGTTAAAACCCAAACAGTCAAAGTTCATAAAATCAGGATAGTATTCTTTCTTTTGCAAAGTTTTAGGACGATCAATAGATCCTTTACAAAAGTAAGCAGGATGATGCTGTCCTACGAGATATAGTACTACTTCTTACGATCAGTGAGATATGACTTAAAGGACAGATTTAAAGAAGTATTTTAATTTTTGCTCTAATACCTATTTCCTCTAATTTATGAAGAAAAATATGCAACCCTGTCAAATGCCTTTGACCAGTCGAGGAATACTGCTAATGGCCTACCGCCCTCATTAAAAGTATTAATCACAAAGTCATCATACGGTCAAAGCGTCCTCCCGAATTATCCTTTCATCATTAATAGGGGATTAGGTTTTATTAAGAGAACATTTATAAGCTCCGGTAATGTGTCTCTATTGTCAGATCTATACTGAACTTGATAAAATTGTCTGATATCTCTAGAGTCAAATACATCTTAATATATTCTTTCGAAGAAATTAACCACGTATTACCTTGTTTTGAATACGTTGGATAAACGGGAATATTACAGTGTTAATGTTGCATATTATAATATATTAGAAATTATTATAAAAAGTGCTGAATGTCTAGCAACTTTCAACATCTATGTTGCTGCTCCTAACGTAGTCAACCTGCATATTTCTTACATTATTTCGCAATCGTTTGTATGCAATAAACGACTTTTTTGTTCATACATAACAAATACGCAAGATTTTGAAAACGTTTATTGATTAATAATAAATATGAATCAGTGATTATATAAATAAAATAATATGGTAATCCTATAAAAATATTTATACCTATACGAGATATCTCTAACAGCTAACATAGTAACGAATATATAATTCTATAAAGATACATATATGTATATAGTTAAACAAATATAGCAGTCGCACCCAATTAAGAGATTTTGTCAATTATTGTATTGCCGTTACTGTTATGGGTTGCAACTAAAAAGAGAAAACAAACTAACACGTATAAATGCATTTAGAGATACTAATCATCAGTCTGTATAAAAACGAACGTTAGTTCTATTAACATCTTTGGAAAAAACACAGGAAACAAATTCACTTAAAAAGTAAAAGGTTAAAATAAGTATTGCACTACCGTGATATATATTTTAAATATGGTGTGCTGGAAAATTGTGAAATACATGGCACTTTAAAAGGTCACATATGCTGTAAAATATAGTTTGTGGAAGAGTTTATAGAGAGGGAATGGAATGGTCCATCAAGCCTTTTAGAAGAGATCCGGCCATCCTGAAAGAAAATTATATTTTAGTATAGTTACAAATTTAAAAAAAACGTCTCTATGTAGCAATATGGGGTTAAAATTTGTATAATAAGGCATAATTGTCATTTTATTATACCAAATTATCAGCGTATTTTTACTTGGTTTTAATTCGTTCTGTTTTTACCAATTTTAAGGAATATTGAACTTCGAAAAACTAAATTTTATATTTTAAGAACTTTCGGCTTTACCTTCAGGTCCAATTGAATAGTAAAATGGATGGTTGTAATTTTATTAATTTAAAGAAAGTGAAAACAATACAATGAAATTCTGCATAAGTCACGAATGCAATATGTCGACGTGTTCAAGGCAGAACGGCACAAGCGCCAAAAATTCAAAAATCGGTTATTTACATCAAATTAAAGCGGCATTTATTCCGCATCTAATAACGTTTGAGACTTATGCCACAAAAAATCCGTTTAGTTGTGAAATGCTTTTAAAATTTGCACAAACGACAAGAGTTCCCCCCCACCCACTTTTGTTTGGCATAAGCGCCAGACGGTCATAAGCTTTACACAGGTGCCTGCGTGCGTGTTTATCGGCAGTTTTTGTGAGCTAAAGGTAGATTTAAATTGTTTTTTAAACAAAAGGATTTGACAGACTAGTAGATAAATCTAATTATAATAACAATTATATCTGCCTAATCACCCAAATCTGATTTTAAAAATGTGGCGTTTATGCCAATTTGCATGCAGTACTTTTTGTTTGGCACAAGCGACATTACACCTATGCTATTCAATGCAAATGATTTAATGCTTTTTTTCGCCTTAAAAGGTTTGCCCTGGAAGTTTTCGGTATTTTCAAGAACACAAAAGCTTTTAAAACTTGCAAAAAACAATAAAGAAGATGATCCTGATGCTAGTTGCCAAATGTTGAATTGGATAATAGCATGCTGGTAGAGGTCCTCGATGAAGTTTGTCCCCTCGACGCAGCTTTGAAAGAGGATGTGATAATTTTGGAAAACACCAATGAAATTATAAATAGTTTGGGACCAAGCCCAAAAGTTCTTGTGGAAAAAAATGCCAGAGCGGAAACTAGTTATCAAAGTCCTTCTGAAATGATATTTCATAACGAGTTAGATATCTTGGACTTTCCATTAGACTTTCTTACTGTTTAAGTGATACTATACCTAGTATAAACAGTTTAAGCAATATTAATGCCACAACCAGTGCCAGAATTGAGACTGATTTTACTACAGATTCTGATGAAGACTATGAAATTGAGGAAATACGAGCAGTTCCGAAAATGAAGCAGAAGACTTTGAAAAACCTAATAAGAAAAGAAGAGTCCGATATTTTCCAGACGAAAATGATAAAGAAAATAGCAGTGACTTTCAGAAAGAAATAAATGAAGGCGATCCAGCTATTTCAATAAAGATTAAGAAGAACTCAGTCAGCAAACGAGAGGAACGCAAGAAACAAAAAGATTTGGGATTGAAATACTTAAGCACTTCAGGAAAATTAATTTGTGACAAAAAAAATGAAGGAAAACCCGTGCAGAAATAAAAAAAGCTGCAAAAATGATTGTATTTTATTTTCTGAAGAAGAAAGAAAATCTATATTTGATTTTTTTTTGGGGCTTGGCAAGTAGTGACAAGCAGAAACGATTTATTAGTGATTGTACTTCGGTTTGTTCAACTAAGAGACGGCGTAATTTAAAAAATAGAAAAATGACAGTGGAATATAGTATACTAAAAAATAGTATACCAACACGCGTTTGCAGGCAGTTTTTACTTGCAACTTTATCTGTGACCGTGCGATTAGAACTGTTTTAAATAATAAGGAGTATGAAAATTTTCCACAGCCTGATCAGCGAGGAATCCATGTACCGTCTAACAAGACTAAAACCGAACTTGTTCAACACTTTAAGGAATTTGTTAATTCTTTGTCAGCGGTGCCCTCGCATTATTGCCGAAGTTCATCTTCAAAAACATATCTTCCTGCTGATATAAAAAGCTATAATAACCTTTACAAAATGTATGTTTTTACTGAACAAAAAAATAATCGCCAGTTTTTAAAAAAGGGAAAATTTTTGAATTTGTTTAAAGAAAATTACAACATTGGAATTCCCAAAAAAAGATAAATGCCTAAAATGCGAGAGATTTAAGAATCTAAGCGAGGAGTTAAAGACTGAAGCAGAGACCAAAAATTATAAGGAGCATATCGAGGAAAAGGATACAATTAAGCAAACTTTCCTAGAGGAACAAAAAATGTCAGGAGAAAAAAACTCATATTTAGTAGTAAGTTTTGATCTCCAGAGGGTATTAGCTACTCCTCATGGGGATAATATGCTGTTAGGTTTTTCCCGAAAATATGCAGTTTATAACTTGTCTGTTTATGAATCGACTACAAAAAAAGGCTATTGTTACTTATGGGAAGAAAAAGATGCAAAAAGGGGTAGTAACGAAATTTGCTCAAACATGTTACACTATTTAAAATACGTAGATAGCACTGCTAAATATAAAAAAATATCAATGTACTGCGACAATTGCTTTTGACAATTGATATTTTTTAAATCATTCTATTACCGTCGAAGAAGTGTCTGTTACTTATTTAATTGCAGGCTACACCTACATGCCTGTAGATTCAATACATGCAGTCATTGAAAAGAATATAAAAAATAAAATAGTACAAGCGCCATCTGAATGGCCCACTATTATTCGTAATGCCAGAATTAATCCAGAACCTTATATATAATAATCAAGCAAAAATTCTCAGATTTTCTGGACTTTAAAAGCATTAATTTTGAAAAAGCAAGTAAACTAAAAATATCGGAAATTAAAAAAGCAGTTTTTTCTAAAAATGATTATAATGCTAGGGTTTTTTACTCTTTTAAAGAAAACAAAGAAGAACTAGTCTTTTTGAAATTAAAATCAGGTATTCTTAAGGCAGCCTATAAGGAGGAAATACCAATTAATTTAAAAAAATATAATGATTTAAAAAAACTCTGCACTGAGTTAGTTATAAGGCCTGAGTATCACTCAGAGTATTTAACCTTAAAATGTTCTGGATCAGTACCTGATGTACTTAATGAGACTGACATTGATGATGAATAAGATTAAATATTCATCCTATTCATCATCAATGTCATCCATTCATTTATTATTAACGTACATAATATCTAATAGCTAATCAATTTTTCTACTTAATGTATAGGAAAAAAAATTTGTTTTTATATTTTAAGAATTTGTTTTTTTTTTAACTAGTCCGTTGTAAAATACGAGTATTATTATTATTAAACTATGTATGTATATAAACCAAATTATTTTCTAAAAAAACTGTTTTTTTTTTAATTTTTTATAAGAAATACTTGTAATTATGTTACAATTTTTTTAAATAATTATGTATTTTATGATACAACAATGTTCTTTTATAAATTATATTCAAAAGTAATTTGTGTTTTTAATTGGCATAAAAACCAAAAAAAAAAAATATATTTGCGTTAAAAAATTGATTTGGCACATCTCCAGATAAGCGCCAATTTACACACCCACTAACAGACATGTTTTGGCACAAGCGACTATTTCATTTTGGCATAAACACCATAAGTCAATAACGTTTGGCATAAACGCCAAAAAATCCTAATTTTTAAGATTACAGCTTTACTTATCAACTTAAGACAAAAAAAAATTAAGAACAAAAAATACGAATGTTACACGTTTTTTTGTGTCTCCTGAAAAATTTGTAATTTGGCGTTTGTGTCGTTCAGCCTTAAACACGTCGATGTGTCTCTAATAAATGGAGAGCAAGTTAAAGGAATCTTTTTAGAAATTGGACTAATGATTATTTAAAAAAATGCAAAAAAGGTTAATTATAAATGGGTCTTAAGCCAATTTTATGAAATCATTTTTTTTTCGGAAGGACTTAAATAAATGTATACAAAAGATTTAATGAAAGGTAAGTAAACAAACAAATGATTGGGAACTTATGTGTTCAAAAAACATAAATAAAAGGGAAAATACATTTATCACTAATCCTTAATTATTTCGAGATAAAACTATTTATCTATGACGTTCAACAGATACTGTCTTTGTAATTAGGTGGATTACAACTAAATTACGTCTTTAAATTATGTTCATTACCGTAAACATTTAAGTTATGCACCATAAAAAACTTAAGATACGTCCAAACACGTACATATAATTGTAAAGGTTTTTACGAACTTTTTTTATACAGTAATATTCATATAATTGAAATAAAATATATTTTTCTCAAAACAAAAACTTAAAATTGAACTTATTGATACTCACTTCTTCACCATGTGATCATACATAAAACTCGGTATGACTGTAATAGTAACAACATTCCCAGCGTTCGCAATGATTTCCTTGACCTGTTTATCTTTCAATCCAACTACATTCTGGCCTTCCACTTCCAGTAACTGATGGTCAATCAATACCCCATTCCTAGCAGCCGAGGAATCTTTAATAATAGTCGAAATTCTGCCATTTTTAAACTGGAATCCTAGACATCCGGTACTGTCTTTGTGTAGTGTTAAAGTCCTCTCAAACGGTCTGTCTCTCAAGACAACTTTAATGCCATTTACGGGGCTTTTTTTAAACAAGTTGTGCACTTTCTCCATGGACATGCCTGCCACGTTTGTGCCGTTAATTTGTAAAATTTGATCTCCGAATCTCAGACCGGCAAGTGCAGCCGGAGACTTTTCGACCACCAGAGCGATGAATATGCCATTGTTGATTTCTTTTACTCTAACACCCACCTAAAATTATTGTAAATTTTATAATGAAAGTTGATATTCCTTTTAAATGTTTACTTTTCCATCGGCATCTTTACAAAGAGTAACTTCCCGGATTCCGTTAGTAACTTGTGCTCTGTGGAGCCCCAGAGACTGTCCTGATAGTGGAGCAATCATGTTGTTGGGACCAGAGGATCCAACCGATAACTGAAATTAACACACAAGTTTTATATTGAATTTCCTCCCGAATTGTGGACTACCTGTTGATAAATTGAAACAGTATGGCTGTACTCGGGCATATTTTCTTTAATGATTTCTTCACTGAGTTCCAACCCCATATAGTTTCCAAGGGATGGATAAACACCACCAATGTCAACAGAGGTGGCACCTGCATTGTAGGTGCCCGGATTGTATGGTGGAGGTTTGTTAATGTCATTTCCCAGCTGCGTTAATAATAAATTATTAGTAAAATATAAGTAAGGATAATGTAAAAGTTTTAAAGTGTGTAAGAATTTAAATAGAAGAGTGGTGCAAGTGCTCATTTTCACTTCTAGTTATTTTAAGTTGGAATTACTATATAAATGTCCTATCAAGATCAAACAGTATATGCGGCTTCATACATAGAATACTTCAAAGAACAGCTACATGTTAAAACTATTGATACTTTTACTTAAACATATAGTTATAAGGTTCAGAATATATTCATACACAGAAAAGAATTAGTGTTCATTGTTGATCAGCATCCTGTAATTTTTTTCTACATCTTGTCATTATAGTATCTTCAGTACAAAAGTATCTAAAAAAATCCGCACTATTTTCAAACTGATTCGGATAGTTATTTTAATAATATGCAAATTCTGAAAAGAAAATGGAAGCAGTAGGATATTCTAGTGAATAAATCTTCCTTCAGAGGGGAACTTAATATAAAGATTTCCATTTACTTACTCATACTCTTGATTTAGTTCATATTCTTTTACTTGTGATAATGAACATGTAGTGTGTACCCTCTTTTCTTTACTCTGCTTTGTCTTGTAGTAATGACTTTGTTGCCAATAAAATAAAATTAACAATAACAACAAAATCATTTATTTGTCAAAAAGAAAAAACAAACACATTTTATGAAAAAAGTATGTAAGTTAGCTAAGAGATAAATATGGTACTTTAATTAGTATATTAATTGTTGGTTTCACACAAGTTTGAAATTAGTGATTGTTTAGAAAAGGACAAGGATCAACTGGTATTTCAAAGTAATCCAGTTGACGATATATTAAACACACTTGTGACACACTAATGATACACACACTATTTTTTAAATATTTTACATTATGCATGGTAAATTTAAAAAATAAATATCATGAAACCTTATTTTTCTTCTGAGATTTGAAGACATGAAGAAGAAATATTATATTTTTTATATAAAGGGATAAAATAACCTTTGTAACATGACCTGGGTCTTTTAATAGATTTCAAAATATCATTTTACAAGGAGATTTATATGAATGCATGAACTATGTAGGGATTCTTAACCACACTTTTCAATACTGACCCCTAAAGGACTATAACTTCTTATTATATATAACAGATAGAGTAAAATTAGTTATTATGGATTTGCAACTTATCAGGTTACCAGAGAAAAGAATATTAATATGAGCCCGTTACTTTGCTACTCGATGTGTGACTCATGCATACTGTATATAGTAGAATTCTCTCCCTGTTGTCTATTTTGATACTAATGTATCTAAACATACAATCTTTAAGGGAACTATATGACTAAATACTATACTTTTGGAAATAATAATATACTTATGAGGGTACTTTACCATCTTAATTCACTTTTTATGAAATATATACACTTTCACACATGGTCACGATCAATGTGGATTAAGCCCTGTGATATCTGATAAAGAAAACCTTTTATGTGAAATTTACTTTTCTAGGTTAAATGCAGCTCAATGCAGTGGTTAATGATCATAGAACAATTCTTGACCTTTGCTTTACTACTATTTATTCCATCACACTACTCTGGAGCTGCCACTACTAAATTAGTAAAGCCAATTACTTAGAACTTCCAGTACAATATTCTTATAACTTTAATCAACCAGATTTTATATAAATAACTACTTTTCTACTTGCAATTGTCTGTCTATAATTGTTAATGAGAACTGTTCATGATTATTTGAATCAATGTGTCTATCCTAAAACACTACCCCTCATGGTTTTACTGAACTGAACTGAATAATCTAGTTATTTATAAAAAAATAGCACACAGAAAGTGCAGACAATTAAGAATAACTACTGATTTTTCAGAATTCACCTCCTCACAATGTCGTTCACCATCTAGGAATTGCTACAGACATTATACTGAAAGAGCCAAAATTACAATACAAAATGAGAGCAAATCCTTTTGGAAGTTTGTGAAATTGCATCTTAATCGAGGCCATTTCTACACCATTCCAAATGAGATGGTCCTTCATGATTCGAGACCTGATATTGGTATTTCTATTGCAAACCTCTTGGCCACCCACTTTTCATCTGTATTTTACAAGAATGCTAAGTTTTCCAATGTCTTAGGTGGGTTTGACACCTCATGTAAATTTAGCCAGGCCAACAAGATGTCCCTTAGAGCTACTACAATTATTGAAATATATGTTCGCTCCTCCTCCTCTTCCTCCTCTCAGGATGAGTTTGGTGTTTTCCTGATGTAAATTGAATTAAATGTCATTAGGTATTGAGAAAAGTGGGTTTATAAAGTTTAAGTTTTAAAATGTTATTCATGGTATCCCCTTGCAGCAACTTGACTCAGACAAGTATTTGGGTGTTTTTTAGGACCCAAGTTTTCCTGTCTACTACCTTTATTTCGAAAATACTATAAATACAGGTAATAAGCTCAGTTGATTAATCAAAAAATCTTGCAAAGACTTTAATAATGTGTTGGCATTCACCCATTATTATAGAAAACACTATATATTCACTTAACTAAGTCTTCTTGAATTCTCCAAAATAATTTGGTAACCTCATTTTCTTGTGTCTATCGAAAGTGTTCAGCGCAAGTTCATTAGGTTTAGCAAATAATTATGCTCCTATAAAGTTAGGCATGGTTTTTAACTTGCTCCATGACCATGTCCTATTAGAGTATTAACTCATTATCAAGCTGAAGGTAGTTCTTTGATGTTTGCTTTGCATTTATTTAAAGTTCTGAATGGTATTCTTAACAATCTATAATACCTTTTTTCTTTACATGTGACCTCTTATACAGCTTCAAACGAGGTACTTTTCCATATTCGCTTTTGCGAAACAACCTATTTACTAAATAGTCCTATTAACAGCATAGCTTTGTAAAAAATCTTAATTTTTTTCATAAAATACCCTATCCTTCCTCTTTAGATTATTGTTAATTTTTAAAATATACTGTACTGTTAAAATACCAACTTGATATTTAATAAACAATTCTAAATGATAAAGATGAAATAGTTTTATCAGTTTAATAACAATTAAAAATACTTGTGCAATAAATAAAAAAATTAACGTCATAAGGACAATCTATTCTAATAATTCATTCTGTAGGCAATAAAAGGGGCTTTATTTAAATAATTTAATTGTTATTGTGGTTGAGGAATTTCAAGAGAGGATGAATCATATGCATTAAATTGTACCTGAATTTGGGCCCTGCTCATTTGATCCATCTTCATATCTTCTAAGCTGGGATACATCGACATATTGCTTTATGATAAATTTAGCAACAGTATAAATAAGACACTCGTAGACTTATATTAATTAATGATGTTTTGAGACAGGACGATTTCCAATTTTCTGGGCCTCCACACTAAAGTTAACTAAAACCGATTCAAAAGACTTGTGTATGAAGAATAATATTGTAATATAGACAATACAGAAGAATGACACAATTGACATGTGACAAATGACACGAGTCAGCTGATCGTCCTATAAGAGTCATATGAGGAAACACTAATGCAGATATGCACACAGTGTTGCCGCTATTATTATTTTTGCCTGAAAAAAAACGTAGCTTTATCTTTGCTGAAAATTCTAAGGTTTAATGGAATTACCATTGAATTTTCTCTTTTAGCTTAAATGTTTTTGCTTGTCTAAGCAATATAGTAAAAAAAAAGAAGAAGTAAAGTAAGAATTTAATGCTAATGATAATAACCGCCATTTGCAATTTTATGAAATAAGTACCTTTTAAATGTTACGTCTCAGATCTTAAGTCAAAAATTAAACCTTTTATTAAAATAAAAAATTATTATTTATTGACCATATATAAATATATTTTATATAAACAGCCACAGCCATCTTTATTCTAGCCGCGAACATCGCAAGTCAACACCGCGAACCGCTTATGCTTCCGGATCGATTTAATAGACGTATTTAACAAGACTCGGCAATGATTTTAAGTTTTTTTACTAACAGAAATGCCCGTTTTGTTGAGGGCATTATGCTATTCATTGGAAAATAGATTTGATATGATTTTTTAACTTTATTTTTATAATATTAAGATTATATCCCAATTTATACAACAAAAAATATTTCCCTCTGGATGTTTACTTATTATTGATCAAATATTTTTTTTGGCTTTTTTCAAATAATAATTCTACATATGGTAAATAAATGGTGGATACAAAGTGTTAAATTGTAAATTAACATGCAAAGCCTGAATTATTACATATTATACAGTGTGGTACATAATAAATCTGAAACAATGATTGTTTTAAATTGAAAGTTAAGTATCATCAAAAATGTCGTCAAAAACACTTACAGAAATAAGTATGAGATTGGGTGATTTTAAACACAAAATAGCCAGTATACAGGGCAGATCAAAGCATATATAGCAATATATATCAAGCAAGCATAGCATATAGTGCAAGGCGAGGAAGTATATAACATAAAAGACATCACAATGGTTGATGGTGAATAACGTTTATGCTTTGACAGGAGATTTATTTGATCAATTAAAAGTAAAAGCCTGTTACAAAGATTGTTGGTTGTCTCAGATACGTCCTCATTCGAGTCCTCATTATTATAATAATTGGCTAACTCCCAGGGTGATTCCAAATTACAATTATTATTAATTAAAATAATGCCTCTCTTTAAGCAATTTACCCTTTTTTTAAGAATATCGCTAAGTGATTCTTGAGGTTCACAGCTAGGAGATTTATATCTAGACAACAAATTCTCTAGCTGAGACTACCTATTTAGTGTCAATTCAAAAGATAAAATCCATTTCAGGTCAATATGGGTCAGTTCATTCCTATTTATAAACACTTTTACATTCATGTCGCTTTCTACTATGACTTGATTAGCGATATTTAAACAAGTATTAGTCAAATTTAAGGTGTAAAAACATATTTTTAAATTATCAACTATTTTTAGTATTTTTACATTCCACAACTCCGAAATATTCATTTTTTTAAGATAATTATTTATTATCATATGAAAATTTGTAATAAGATCTGATTGTTCAAATTTAAGATTTTTGAATTCAAGACGATGCTTATGTTCTTTATTTCTTTCTTCTGGACTCTTTCGAGGGGGAGAAACCTTTTTTGAAAGATATCCAGGTAAATTTTGAAAAATTTGAGGAACTGCTGAAGGAACTAATCGAGTTTTAGTAGGTATTTTTGTTATTGTGCCATTTGGCAAAAGATAAATATCCTCCCGAATGATGTCAGTGGAGGCAAAATGCTTACCACAAACAACAGAATGCTTAGTAGGAGTCCAGTTGTCTCTAGGAATTGCTTTCAGCCATTTACCTTTAATTTGCTCATCTTTAGAAAAACCAAACACCGATTCTGCTCCCTCGCCTGCATCTAATGAAGTTTTGTAATTGGATTTGCATCCAGGGACACAGCATGGACTTGGCATGCTAAAAATGTACAAATATTATATAAACTTACCTACTACCGGCTACTACAACTCCTAACCCTGACTTAAACTACTTACTTACCACATATTGTTTACAAGTAGGGAGACAAATACCTCCAACAATTTTTCATATTTCTCCCTATGTATATTAAGCTATAAAGCAATATATTATTATCACCATTTTAAGTAAGAAAGCCATTTTAAGCAAGAAAGCCAAGAAACACACAATAATAATAAACCCACTTTTAAAACGTCATTTAGCTAGCCGGCCGGTAAATTTTGTTCGACTTTTAAGTTCGATTATTTAAATAACTACGCAAAATCCACATTAAACAATATAACTAGAACTTAGAGTAGGTTTTTAAAATTGAGTCTTAACGTTAGTAATTTAAATTTAAGTACAAAAATTCGGAATTTTAAGAGAGAAACGAGGTAAACACCCACGGAAACCGCTGCGATTACCTACTAATATATGGGGTTATAAGGTTTCCAAGATGGCGGCGTCGATCGACTCGCTATGTTGCCGATGTGATGATGTTCGTGGCTAGAGATAAAGAAGGTTGTGAAACAACATTCAAATCTTTATACGATATTGGTAGTCCCAATAATCTCCATTATTATAAGCAGGTTGATTACCTTTGAGTTTTTGTATGACAAGCAACACAACAGTAACCAAATATAAAAACTCGAATGAAAACATACAGGAAAGACAAAGACTTATTAGGCAACATAAACTTTGAATAAATAATTCACAAATCAAAAAATTTATCTTTAACCACATAACAAGGTTTCATTGTCGGATTCTGTTAAAGCATGGCAACACTGTGTGCATTGTCTCATTAGCGGTTCCTGAATTCTCTAATTTCTATATTTATAGAAAACTGCCAGATGACTCTGGCTACACTCCTTTCTCAGTGGCGGGGTTTTCAAAATATTTAACCTAAAATAAATAATTTTTCGCCAAAGTATTTTGTTTTTTAATTGGAGTGAAAGTGACTTTTTGACTAAGACAACCCACTTTAATATTAAAGTGAAATCGCCCTCTAACCCCAATCCATTATCTAATTTTCAAGTAATAGCTGTGAAATGTTGATAGGGCGTTCAGGTGGACCCGGTAAGTGCTACCGTGAGTAATTTCGTTAATTCCATTGTCTGGGTCTTTATCGCGTGACAACCGCCTTATGTCGCCAGACGAACGACTAAATAAGAAAAAGAGGAAATATAACCCTTTTAGTACCTACTGCATTTGGTCAATATAAATAAGGCCCACAATCTGGAAAGATAACATAAAGTAAAATATAAATTCCACCGGGAATAACTTGTAAATGCCATCAGTTTGGTTTTGAAAATGCACCGCGCGACTTATACGCTTATCGGTGTATTAGACGACATTTTATGGGGTATATGACTGAACTGTTAGTTTTTACATCTGCTACTATTAATTGGGGTTTTTTTCTGTGTATATTTTTTATTGTTTTTCCCTTCTCATACGGTTAGACCTTATTGGAATGAGTGACAGTTTTGAATTTCAAAATGGCGCGAACTGAATGGATCCTCAAACAAAATGACGGATTTTTTAATTTGGTGTATTAGAGGCAATTTCAGCGTATATGGCTGGATTTATTTAATTTAAAGGCATTGCATCCGTTGCTACTAATTAAACTCATGTCATATTATTAAACAAAGAGAAGCGTCATTATTTAATCTATTATTCTCAACTAAAAGCTTTGGTCGTTACAAGTTTGAAAAAGTTGAATAAGCGTCATCTTGATTAGACCCTGATGTTACTATATTCGGGATTCTAAGACAAAATGGCGGCCACTTTAAATAAAATATTTGAGTAAAACCTAAAATCGTATAATTCGGTCCTGGCTAGTCCTCTTATTTTTATTAGCTTTGCAGGGTTGCATCTGGTGCAATAGTATTGTTTGTTTTGATTTGCCCTCTGAACTACCCCCTCGATTGAATAATAACGACCTGATGGGAGGGTCGAGATGAAGATTTTATTGCATTTTTTTCCCCCTGAATGGCTTTGGTCACACTCTTTTACAATCGGATAATAAAATTTCGATTGCTGTACTTCACTTTAAGTAATTGGTTTTT
Organism: Anthonomus grandis grandis; assembly: GCF_022605725.1. Lineage (NCBI taxonomy): Eukaryota > Metazoa > Arthropoda > Insecta > Coleoptera > Curculionidae > Anthonomus > Anthonomus grandis. Next base: position 25,235,516 of record NC_065556.1, on the reverse strand, counting down.
GATTCAGTTCAATAGTATTGCTTTCATTTGTGGGTGTTTTATGGGTTAAGCTTATTGGCGATTATTTTGTTTATTTATTATTTAATTCGGTATTAATCGCTTCATTTATAATTACTTACTTATTTTGTAATAAATTATTTTTAGTTGTCGTTCTTCTAAAATTTGCTTGTAAATTCTGGTAAAACTGTGGTGTGACAAATCAATCTTAGGGAACGTTATTTTTAATATTTAATTTAACGTAAGAAAGGGTGAGTTACAAGCAAGGTTAGTGCTATTGACCTTTCTATTTATTTTCCTTTGCTTATCTAAATTTGTTTATCTAATTAATGTATTTTTTTTAAACTACAATCAGATTTAATGAAAAAAAACTTGAATAAACATAAAAAATTATGAAGCTTAATTTCGGCAAATAAAGCATTAAATATAAATAAATTAATTACCTGAAAATATAGGATTTTAAATTTCACTCATCTAATAAATTATTGATTTATTTTTCTTAAATTGTAGTCATTAAAACAAGTTTTTCAATTGTTTTGTCAGAAAAATCTAAAAATAAATTCAACCATTCTTTGCATCTGGATTGAGGCTAAGTAGATAATGTTCTAGTAAATATGAAAAGTTAAAATCTCACTATATTAGTGATGCAGGTAATCTGGTAATAGTAGTCAAGGATAAAAATATGAATTATGTATCAGAATAAACACAAGATCCCAAAAAAGTCAACTTTTTACCCACTTTTCCGCATGATAACTAAGAATGAAATAATAAAAAACCTAAACTACCTAAAACGGCCTCAATTACTTGGAAAAACTAGTGAATTTATAACATCATTGCAGTTCAAAAAATTTACGGGATAGGTCATATACTCCACGGATAATCGGTTTACCATTAAATTACTTATTAGATTTCTATTAGAACTTACTATTACAAATTACGAGAAATTTTGTGAATTACTACCGTTATTTCACTAAACACGCAAAAACTGCTTGAAAAGAATGCTTACATTATGAGAACCTTAGAATGCTAAGTTTATCAGAAACAGAAAGTTAACGATTTATGGATACTGTAAAAAAAAATTAAATATTGTACATAGCATTAATTCCGAAATTCTTCCTAATTTAAATAATGCAAATATAATTAATGACTACTTTGCTTGTTATAATAATTTACCTCATTAATTTTTATCAGAATAATATTCTGCTCTAACGTTATAAATAATAATCTTAGTTGTAAATTATGGATGAGTAAAACTAATGAGCTTAACCGGTACCAATTCCATTGGAGAAGATAATCTTTCTATAAGATATTTACTTTTTTGCAAAAAACCGCGGATTGTTCCAAAATTATGGAAAGATATATTGATAATAAAATTATACAATTTTATAATTCTCATAATATTATTCCAGCCTGTAAATCCGGTTTTCCTAAATAGTTTAATAGAACTACTTATCTTGTAAAGCTCATTAATGATATAAGACATCATGAAAATAAAAAATTAACGACTGTATTTTCGGGACTTTAGTAAAGCATTATCATAAGATGTTACTTGCAAGATTGCATTATTTTAATTTTTCAGATAATTCACTAAATTTATTGGGTCTTATCTATCTGACAGATTCCATTGCTTTTTTATTAAAAAACAACATTGAATTTCAAAATCAAACTATGTAGTACCTTTAAATATTATGGAGTATCACACGGCTCTATTTAAGAACCTTTATTATTTTCCTTGTATGTGGCTTATATGGAAACAACATTTATTCATAAGAAATTTCAGCAGTATGCTGATGATTCACAGCTGTATACAGAATTTTGTCCTCAATCCTTCCCAAATACAATTAAATGTGATCTGGATAACATTTCTAAATATGCTAAAAATCACAATCTAAAATTGAATGCCAATAAATTGTGGGGTCTTTTCTTAGGATCCAATGAAATTCAAATTGAAGTAGCAAGGAAAATTTAATTCTAAACGTAATATATACCTTTCTAGCAGATTATGGTAGTCTACTATTAAGAGTGTCAAGCCCTTAGAAGGTCATAAATAGGGGATTTAGAAAAGGACAAAAGTTTGCTAAATTAAATATATAACACATTGATGCTTTTACCTTAATATGATATAAATAAATAGCACTTAATCCTATTTAGGACCTACTATAGCTTTTATATTAAAATAAATAAAATCCTTGAAACAAGCTTAGGCTTCAGAAGAAAATTATTTTTTTTTTCTATTTACCTTGAAATAATATGCTAATATCATACCTTATAAATCTAAAGTAACAAAAAAATGTATTCATACAAGAAACTTTAAATTTATTTAACTTACTTCAGTATTATTTTATTATTGATTTTAAAAAATCGAAGTACATTATCAGAAAAATGTATTCATAATAATAAAGCATATACTTTTTGTATCATTTAATAAAATTATTTTAATTTGATTTCAATTTGTTGTTTAAGAATAAATAAAAAAATTAAGGCTTGCTTTTTTAGCAGTTAAAGACAAAGACAACCCATCCAGTCCGTCTGTCTCTATAAAATAATAAATAATATTTAGCCTTTTTGCAAAATTCGTAACATCCGGCGTACAAAACCGACCGAGACCTTCCATTTAACAAAGGCCGAATTTCGGGTTGCCGAAATCTTTTCTAAGAAACTTATTGTTTTAAACGTGGTGTTACAAAAGTGTCACGGTCCCTAATTACAGTTACTGGAGTATAAGTAATACTTATATAAAAGTGGTGCGAGGTGTGGTTGAAAAGGACCGTTAAAGGACGTTGTGAAAATAACATTTGTTTTGAGAGGGACTAGTTGTTCTTCTTCAGTATACCTCAGTATAACTTTATACCTAAAATTAAATGATCTACAATAAACTACTTGGAAAAAGTCCCTACCGCACTTTCGACGTATGTATACTTGCAAGTGATTAACTGTATAAGTCTGGATTTAAGATCCTTATTATTGTGTATTTGTTTTTACATTAATGCATATTTTATTTAAAAAAATGCTCCATACTTCCTGGTTTCTGGATATTACTCGTGGCATTTTTAACGGCAAAGGATAATTAATTTCTCAAAAGTTTCTTGTAATTTTCACGCATAATCTGTCAATATTTCAGTATTAATCAAAAGAATGAATGAACGATGGCCAATTTAGTCAGTAGTAAACTGCAAAGCATTAAGAAACAAGTAAGAAACGAAACTGAATGAGTACGTCCTTAAGAGAGTGAATGATAAGTCTCAAAAGAAGAATAGAAACCCCTAAGAGTATCTCTCCTTGATGAAACCAATTAAGGTAGGCGCGCCTTAATATTCTTTTCTACATAAAACTACAATAAAGAAAAATAAATAAAAAAATAGTGAGCAACCAAACATATATTCTATTAGCCAACAAAAAAACACAGTTTAAAGAAAATTATTTCTACATTAAAAATAACACAACCATTTTTTTAAAAAAATACAAATGCCTACTCTTCACATATGCCAAAGAGTATGCAAAATTCGGGCTAAGAGTACGCAACATCACAATGTTTAAGAAATGTTTAATTGCATAGGTCGCAATGGAATTGCTTTTGTCCCATGTAGCTTGTGGAAAATTTTATGCCACCAGGACTTGCATGTTGCGCACCTGACCCAATCGCCTCTACCGTAAGAATTGCTGTAGTTCTGTTCACATCCAGGACAGACAGCATCTTCTTGATTGGTGTTGATGCTGATGCTCAAAGCTTTCGAAGGCATTTTCTTCTTCTTCTGCTTAGTGCTGTCAGTAAGTTTCCTTTTAATGCTGCTCGTCTTGTTTTGGAGGTGGAGTCTTTACAAGGTGTATATGATAATATTTCCGACAAACCACCACAAATGGCCATATTGAATTTGACCCGCGGTGTTATCATATGGCTCATCCGAGGTCTGCGTACTCTTAGGCGCGCCTACCCTATATAGAACCAGTAATCCTAGATAGCACAGGGAGTCCAATGGACATCAAAAGTGAGTCCAATTCAAGTACAGAAAAAGGATATCCAATGGATTATTGGTTCTCAAGGAATGCATCATAAATTCTTATCGTTATATATTCAACGATTTTTTGGTAAACTTTTGGTTTTAGTATATTTATTAACCGTATATATGGTAAAGGTATATATATTAAACTGTAGAATATATGTATATCATATACGATTCTATTTACACAAGGGGGATAATTTTGGCATTTAAAAAATTGACAAGGGATTTATATATCTAGTTTTTAAACTCGATTACCACATCTCAGATATTTGATGAAATTCTTCTGAAAAAACACTGTCTTTCGCTCATATTATCTAATCTAATAGCACTGTTTTTATACTTAATATTTATATATAAAATTATATTATTAAATTGAAATAAACAGCGTTATTAAATTAAATATTGAATATATATTTTCTGCAAAAACATTGTTTTTTATAAACACAATCCTTACCCCTCCCACCCACCCCAAACTTTTGCCCAGTAAGAAATTCTTTTGAAAAATCACCGTTTTTCCTCCATAATACCCAATCTAATAACACTGTTTTTATATTAACTAGTTATTAATATACATATATATAAATATATAAAATATAAATAAACAAAATGTGTTATTAGATTAGATATAAACGACGAAACAAGCTGTTATTCAAGCGTATTATTTTGGAAAACAATGAATTTTGAAAACAATTTCTTACTAGTAAGCTGTGTGGGGTGGGTGGGGGGGGTAAGGGTAGATTTAATGAAATACGGTTTTTTGCAGAAAATAATTGCCGATTCTGTTTACACAAAGGAGAAAATTTCAGAATTTAAAAAAACAGATAAGGGATTACCATACTTAAACGTTTAACTTTCATGCAATAATAATTGTATATTACTAACATGTATTAAACATAATATGAAATTCCGATAGGTGTGAATTAAAATATTCGATGCACAAAAATAAACAACTGATTTATTACACACGTATACAATAAACACAATGACTTAAGACTATGAAAAGTATGCATTTTCATTATTTTTATTTTTTACTATATATTTCCATTTAAAAGTCGCGCCAATATTCAGACGTCAACTCGCCTCCTAGCGACGAGTTTTGGAACTTTCGCTAACTTACCACATGTGCCCCGAGATGTCGCAAGTTGTGCCCACTTAACAAGATGTTTCTTAATAGTAAACAGCGGACATATTTACGATAGTTAAGATCGTTACAATATCATAGAATTTTTTTTTTAATTATTAAAAATTCCTCCAATGACTTTTGTCCAACCAATATAATGATTTCCATGTATGCAGTCAACTTTTTGATAATTCTATATGCAATTTTTAGATCTACAATATGGCTACATAGTGATCAACTTAAAACTTATTAGTGAAGAAATAGTCCATACATGCAGTGGAGTCGTAGATTTAAATTAATTAATTGTTCAGAACTATTTCATTTTAGTATCCCCTGATGATGGACACCACTGTGTTTGAAACATACCGGGTATTTAAAATAAATGAATGTTTAATAAATAAGTGGAGGAAGACGACAGGATTTTTATTTAACCTTAAAAAAATATTTTTCCTTAGTTTACCGCCATTTAAGAACTCACAGAACTCTCAATTGTGATTAAAAATTCTCCGTTACCCGGTCCGTCCCTGAAACCGTCCGCGAAACACTAAACTTGCATTTTGACCCTCGTCAAAACAGACGTTGGATAATCCATGGAGATGCGAACGTTTAATTGATCCCTGATGATCGGGGAGGGTGCGAAACGTCGCGTCGCCCTTTTCAAGCCTTCACCCACGAGTATTTAGTTACAAAGCCTCTCTCGAGTGCTTATGCTGATCGATCAGGCATCAGAAAATCATCCATCCGTGCTCCTGTATGCGGTCTTTTGAGATTTCCACAAATTGCCTTTCCTATTCGCTTGCTAATTGGATAATGGACAAAAACTATGAGATTCGTTTAAATAAACAATTTGCATCTGATTCAGATAGAGCCAACAAAAACTTTGATAGGTAACTAAGTTTTTTTTAACAAATTCTATACTAGAAAAAATTAAACTGAAAAGCATCCAAGTCTAAGCTTAAGAGTGGAACATTATAAATCCCCAAGAGAAGTTCTCGAGACGAGTCAATAAATAATACAAAATATGTTAAAAAATACGCCGGTCTTTTCTCTACCACTGGTCAGGCCAATAAAGCACGTCTCCGATCGTGGCAAGGGAATTCAAATAGATATAGAGACAGCAGGCCATTTAAAGCCTTTTAACATTCCTGCGATAAGCCTGATTAATATAAGTGAATCTGTGTGGTATCATTGTGACTTAATAGCGGTTAACATGGAAATAAAAGCCTCGGAGGAGACTACCTAGTAATTTTAACGGTCGTTTCTCTATCTTTCAATTTTGTGTTTTTATTGCCCTTTAGGTATTTAACGCAGTGGTTCGGTTCGACTTTTTTTCATGTAAAAATGTTAATACGTTAGTAGCTAAGATTTTTTTTTTTAAATTTAAAATTCTATTTTAAATCAAATCCAAATAACACAAAAAAGATACCAGGAATATATACTTCAGTTATTTAGAGAAAGCCAGACATATTATTGAAAATCTCAAAACGTTTGTATAATTTTAAAAAAACCCTCCGATTGTCCCCTTAGAATATCGTTTAAGCGTTGATTGAATAATAGGTATTATATAGTTCCTATTATTCAATCAACGGTTTAAGTCTGAGTGGAATCTGGAACTACGATTTGAAAAACTAATAGGGAAATTGTAATAAATTATTTTACTATTTTCACTCTAAATTAATTTTTAAGTTTTTTATTTATTATTTTCTGGTAAATTTATTCGTTAATTTATAAGAAATTTAGTTGAACATACATGTTATTTCAGTTGCTGACATTTTATATTTAGTTTTATTTTGCCAAAACCTAATATTTATTCATTTTTATTGCCACTTTTAAGGTAGATCTAGTCATTAAAAGTAATTTTTGTAAATTTGTATTTTTTGTCGCATAAATTTATTTGTTAGACTACTTATTTGTAGACATACTTTATTTGCATAATTCTTTATTGAAACTGTCTATTATTTTTACTAAATTTATTCCTTTAGGGTATATGACTACTAAAATATAATGATTTCCACATATTCGTAAAATTGTATTTTATTTATTTTTGTTTGTAATTTATTTGTGAAAGTTTTACCAAAACTATTTAAATATATTTTTTTCTGAATGTATCCGCTATGATTTTATTCATTTAATTTTTTAAGTATTACTTTGTTAAACAGGCACTAAACATCAGGCTTTTTGGGCAAAAATGTATGTTTATTAAAATTTCTGAAAATTTTCTTCTTTTTTATTAAATTGCATAAAAACACTTTATATTTATTGGTTTGTATTAGAATAAAAGGCAGATGTTTCTAAATTTGATTTTTTAAAGTAATTCTTTTCGTTTAAGTTGTTTGATCTGAATAACTTATTTGTATAATTATTGAAGATTTATTTTTATTTAAAATGGTCTTTAGTTTAATTTTGCAACAACGTATTTTAAATTAAATCAACCCAAATAACACAATGGCAACACAGGTATATAATATATACTCAAATAATGCTCCAATTGTATATGAAAAAAACGTCAGCTGTAAAAAGGCTGACAATGCACTCTGAAAATGCACACTTCTATGCAATTATTGTGTTGTAGGTCACAAACAAAATGCAAAAAATAAATTACTTATAAATGATACAATTTGTGCATCTATGTATGTTAATCTATTTATTTTTTTAGAAATAATATAAAAAAATGAACAGAAAATAGATTTCCTTCACAGCAATTTAACAAGATATTTTATTTCTTGCGAAACATTGACAATTTGCTGTTAGAAGTTTTTGTAACTCCTCCTCAACTCAGTATTCCATAATTAATTAGCAACTGCATAAGGACATAGTCTAGTGTTTAATTGTTTAATATTAAAAAGTATATGGAAAATCTCTAAATCTTAGTTTTTTTCAAAACATATTTAGTATAGTGATCCCATCTTAGGTGCCTATCAACTCCAAAGTATTTGCTTACATTTTTTCTTTTTATAGTTGCTGCATTTATATTTATTTAAAAATTGAAAGAAACATACCGAAATCACTTGGATTGGACCACTATTTCTAAGTGTTCTCAAATTTTCAAGATCCTTTATGTATAATATAAATAAATGTTATACATTCATCATATGAGTAAAAAAAGTATATTAAACTTTTCATCTCTAGCTTCTCACCTTCACATCATGACTTGATATAGAACAGAAAAGGAAAACAATAGACGCTAGATTGAAGTGAACTTATACTTAGTATGTTAAACACTGCATTTAAATTTTCATTATTTGTTCACGCTACATCGAAATTTAATGAACATTTACCTAAAAAATCGTTCTTATGTTCATATCTTATAACTATCGCGTGTAATCCTCTAGAGCATAAACCAATCATGGCGGATCGAGTTGATGGTGTAAATAAAAAGAGCCATTTTGTTTTTTCTGTTGTGATAGTGTTATTAAATGTAATGGCGACGGATGTGGACTCGTTATAAGCGACCGTATTTTGTCACGGTTTGTCGGTTAATATTACACGAGGAAACAATGGAGTATGAAATTGAACAAGGGAAAAAGTATTTATGCGATTCTTATCAGGTTTTTAATATCGAGTCATGTCGAGTATACGTTGTGACTGTTTTTATTTCGATTTTATTAAAATTGTTTTTTCAGCAGAATGAATATAATATGAAACAAAGAGACTCTCAAAAGTAATGAGAAAAAAAAGGTTGTATTTAAACCGTATTTTTAATACAAAAAAATCATACAAAACTTGAACTACTTTTAAGAATCTTAATATTAGAACTACAAGTAGTATTACAGAAAATAATTCTCTTCCACCAAACTTAAGCAACCCCATTGAAATTAATTTTTTTTTCTGGAAAATTTTTACAAAATATCTCAGATTATAGCAAAAGGGTAGATTTTGAAAAACGAAATTTTTAAAATAACACAAAATTAAATTTGTCCTTTCAATAAGCTAATATCCTTAATGGAACAACTGGTGTTGATGAAATTTCCCCCTTTATGTCAAAATATTATAGTCCGTATATTGATAAATATATTCTTCATATTATTAATTGCTGTATTGAAAAATGATACTTTAGGAAGTTATCAATAGGGAAGCCATTAACAAAAACAACTAACTTTTCTAGCTTGAATGATTTAAAGATGATCAATGTTTTGTTAGCTTCATCTAGGACAGAATTTGAGTTACTCAATGTCATAGATGATATTGTTTCTGGAACTGACGAAAAAATGATAGTACCCTTATTTTATTAGACTTTTCAAAAGCATTCGACACAATGCACCATGAGCTTCTTGTTTCTACGCTTAAATATTATGGTCGTGCGTTAGAATGTTGACAACAGGCATCAAAAGAACATGAATTCTCTGATTTAATCAAGGTTAAGTCTGGAGTACCACAGGGTCTATTTTGCGGCCTTTGTTATTTCTTATTTGTACCTCTATAAGTAACGCGTTAAAGGTGAATCCATCAAAGACATATTTAATGTTATTTGGAACTATAATCATAAAATCAATACTAGAAAGGACAATATTCAGATAATTTTGGACAACACAAAACTTAAAGTGGTTTAGAGTGCCAGGAATCTTTTAGATCTATTGAATAGCCACCTAAAGTTTCGTGAGCATTTAAAAACTCCCATTTTATTCCTAAAAATTCTTTATGAAAATCGACATATTTTAAATCAGAAACTTTGACAAAATAATAATAATAATAATAATAATAATAAATGTCTTTTATTCAAAATTTATAGATGTGGTTAACAATAATAACATTCCATAATTAAGTACCCGAGAAGCAGGGCACAGTCTAGCTCATAAACTTAAGCTACAATATAAAGATTAACTCTATTAAATGCATTAAATACCCAAATAAAGAACAATATATATATATATATATAATTTAAATAAATATTAAAAAGCTAAATATAAAATTAAAAAAATAAAATAATAATTAAAGGCCTAAATTACTATTGGCCTGATCTTAAGTTGACAATTCAGTCGGTAGTTGAATGACGAGGAAGTCTCATCATCTCTCAGGAATCGGATCGGAAATTTATTCCGTACAGTCCATTTAATAAAACTTAAGCTCTTTAAATGTGTGTGAAATGTGATCGTATTTTCGTAATCCAAATATTAGCCGTGAGCAAGTATTTTGAACTTTCTGAATACGATTTTTATCTGCAATGTCTAAGCAACAAGGACCATAAATAAAATGACAGTAGATGAAGTTGGACCGGACCAGAGACTCACAAAGCATTTTCCTCAAATGAAACCTAAGAACCTGAAGACTATTATATAAAATTTTCAACAATAAAAATGACTTTTGAATTAACAATTTAACATATTCGCGAAACCTCAAATCAGTATCCAAGACAATGTCTAAATCTTGGGAAGAGAAACATCATTTAATAAGATATTTAAATTATTTTTAAGAAAATCTTTATTAGATCCAAAAATCATAACATTTGATTTAAGAGGGTTAAGTTTTAGATTATGGCAAGAAGAAAGCTGGTTAAGTAAATTCAGGTCACGGTTCATTAAAGAAGATGCATGCAAATAATCCTGATGATTGAAGTGAAGATAAACCTGGGTATCATCGGCAAAAGTTCTCAGTTTACAGTACTTTAATGATTTAAGTATATCTGAGGTGTAGATTATGAATAATAATGGTCCCAGGGTTGACCCTTGAAGTACGCCTGATAAAATTTTAGCTTCTTCGGAAAAAGAATTATTTGAAAATATTTTTTTAAATTTGGTATGAAGATATAATTTAATCAACATCACCGAACCATCCATAAAAGTTCGTGGTTGATCGTGTCAAACGCTTTCGAAAAGTCTAACAGAATCAAAGCAGTAGCACAACTTTTTATTCATTTGACGTTATTATGTCATCAGTAACTCCAATTAGGGCAACATCAGTACTCAAATCCTTTCTAAAGCCACACCGCAGTACTCAATCAACTGATTATACAGAACCCTTTCAAAAATCTTTGACAAAGCTGGTAATAATTATTGTTAGATCACCATAGTTAGTTGGATTTTTTACTTTGGGAAGTGGCTCGATATTTGGAGAGATCGATAATTTCCACTGATCAGGAAAATAACTTTGTTCTATGTGTGCAATGTAAACATTCAAGAAGAAACTGCAATATTTAAGTAATTTGGCACTAATTCCATCTACCCCCGAAGCATTTGTTTTTATACCATTTAGTATTTTATTAATTTGAGCAACACTAGCTAAATTAAAATTATTAGTTCAAATTCAAAAAAAAAAAAAATTCTGTAAAAAATCGATACCGGGAGTTTACCTGAAAAACGAAAAAACCCAAATTTTGAAGGCTGATATCTCAGCTTCTATAGGACCGATCGGGAAAATTCTAACAGTTTTGTCTTAGTTTCGTCATTTTGAATTCAAAGAAACCATCCGCGAGGTCGTAGCTTTTATAATAGCCGAGATATGGCATTTTTGATGCCCATTTTTGGCCTCAAAAACGAGGTCGAAAAAATACTCGATTTCTTAGTTCTGCTCGGATTCCCTTATAACCCGGTATTTCTGTGATCTACTTGATGAGAACAATCCACTCGTATAGTTAGTTCGAATTCGAAAAAAAATATTTTTCTGGAAAAAATCGATACGGGGGTATACCCGAAAAACGAAAAAACCCAAACTTTGGAGGCTGATATCTCGGCTTTTATAGGAGCGATCGGGAAAATTCCAACGGTTTTGTCTTAGTTTCGTCATATTGACTTTAACGAGACCATCCGCAAGGTCGTAGCTTATATAATAGCCGAGATATGGCATTTTTGATGCCCATTTTTGGCCTCAAAAACGAGGTCGAAAAAATACTCGATTTCTTAGTTCTGCTCGGATTCCCTTATAACCCGGTATTTTCGTGATCTGCTTGATGAGAACAATTCGCTGGTATAGTTAGTTCGAATTCGAAAAAAAAATATTTTTCTGAAAAAAATCGATACTACCCCGTATCGATTTTACCCGAAAATATTGTTTTTTAAATATTTTTTTCAGCGCATATATTATAAATATAGTTTTTTTGCCCTTCGTACCATAGACAACGTAAGATTTCGCAACATAGTTATCCCAGTCGTGTACATTCCGGGTTCTCTTGAATTCTCGAACCTCTGCGTCTCTTTCTATATCTATGAGAGTCTTCTAAATCTACGAGAGACTTCTCTAACTTTAATTATTGTAGCGTTCTATCTGAGTTTCCTATTGATTATGAAATTAGATGTCACATTCAGAGAATACACAATCCGCGTGTGCGCTTAATATTATAGTCATTAAACGTATATACACATTTTCAATAATTTTTTTGCATTCTAATTCAAGGCCCTAAAATTATGTTTTTAATAATAAGAGAGTCCCTGGCATTACAAACAAACCGGGACACAGTGTATATTATTCCTTTCAATCCTCAAATAATAACCGAATTGATTACTCAGCATATTTTCATCAGTCTCCGATGACTTGTTTACGAATTTAGTGCCTGGGAACGTCTATGGGGCGAGCCCAATTTCACGGGCCCCATCACTCCCCCGGGATACTTTGTACACTATAAGTTCATTAAATAACAGAGAGATAAACTCCACGAGTGCATTCAGAGTCTACTGCTTGCTCCCTTGTCTTTCCCACTGGATGATGTTACTACTTACACCCCTCTTTAATTTCTTTCCGTTTAATGTATTAATCTCATCCCGAGTGTGACAGTTACCAGTAAGGGGGAGTGAGATAATTGTTGAGGCTTGTTATATGCACTTGACTTTGGATCAGTCTGGCGGATGGGGGAGAACTATTAAGTAAACAATATTTATATGGTAGTTTCGTTAAATAAATTATTCCAACGCTAATGATACTGATACTTTAAAGAAAGGTACGTCGTTTCCATTTAAATTATGCATGCAATGTAAAATATGCCAATAAAATGTTATTTAATAGTGAGAGCATCAAAGCTAATAAAAGTTTTATGTTTCCATGAAAAAAATTCTTTTTTTTTTGGGAACAAGTGTGTGCACCTTGTTAGCTTAGTTGCTTATGTTACATCACACAGTACACAACACATAGAGTTTATAGAAAAACGTCAACAAGATTATATTCTAAATTAGAGAAACTTAATAGTTTGCCAATGTTTGATGTAATAGAGTTGCAACCTGATAATGAAGTTGATATTTGTACAGGAAATTATAATTTATTGTAAAATTATATTTTTATTCATTTATTATATTGCGATCTAAGGCACTGTACATAGTCGCACACAGACTACTACTACTACTACTCTGAACACATTCTATTATTTTTTAAGAAACGTTTACACTTTCCTCGAATTAAAAGGGTGTTCGTGTACAATTAAATTATCCCTAATTGTAATTTTTTCTGAAATATATCTATAAATAAGTCATTTTAATTGACAGTTACAAATTCTCCGAGCGACCCTTCCCAGAAACATAAGAAGTTTACGAGAGACATCGAGCATAAAGAAAAAAGACATAACCATAATAAAACAGCGATAAAACCACAACCCCGTCAGAATAAGATATAGTAGACCGTAATAAGGTTGTTATTGTTATGCGTGGATTTGTGTAGGCCTGTTACTATTATATTATGGTTTAGATGATTTTTTTTGAATATTTCTTTAGGATTTCTAAATACTTATAAATGCCTTTGAGTTCTACAATAAATTTACCATGATAAAACAAACTTAAATAAATGAGAATGCTTTAAGAATTACTTAAGCGATCTTTTTTCATAGGAAATTTTCAGCAAATAGTCTTTCCATCTTCTATTTCTTACAATTTTTTTACAGTGTTTTCATCAATTTAATGTATTATATAAATGTATTTACTCAAAGTTTTATATGTCCTTTATTTCTTCTTCCAGGCCTACATGCTCAAAAGATCGCTTATAGACACCCGTACACGCAATGCGAAATATCTCTTGTTAAATTAAGTAAAAGAAGCATCAGAGATGAACAAAAGCTCTCAAAATAATTACCGAAAGAAGGACTTTACTATATAAATAATTAATAAGACCCTCTCGTTGATAGTCAGTTGGTGAAGACAAAAACGAGTTCGATGGGGTTCATCGACATTAAACTAATAAAAATAAATCTATTAAGGCTTTATTGTTCTCGAATTTGTTTAATTATGCACTAAACAATTGGGTTAATATTTTGTATAAAATCAACCGATAAATGCATCACTGCTATTACAGGAAAGACCAATTTTTAAGGACTTAAAGGTACGGTTGCGTGCACTTAATTTTAAAATGACAGTGCTTATTTTCATTATATATTTAAGTATTTGTTATAAACGTGGAACTTTTGTATGTATTATGTCGGATTCGGGATTTATTTAATCATATTTGGTCACGAATCAATAATATAGGAAGTAAATGATGAGCAGGTGTATGGAATATAATTTAATTTGGTTTATTATAGGTTTTTTGGGAGAATTGAACTTAATAATATAAGATGAGCATTTCTTGACTTTTTCCAAATAATACTAGAAATGCGGATTAAATAAGTTTATCTGGAAAAATTGGTGAAATTATTTTTGGCTATGTCTAAATATAGCCATTGTATATGTAAAATTTTAACTTTCATTTTATGCCCACAATTTTATCTTTACCATTTTAACTTTACTAATTTAACTTTTATAATTTTATATTAGCAATTAATTTTAATGTTAATCTTGGAATTGTATTTACAATTTTAAACTTTTATATCTTTAGCATTTTTAATCTAGGTTAGTTTTTATCACTTTAATGTTTAGTTTTTCGTACTTCTCAAAGTTTTTGTATTTTTTTCTACTTGCAGCCTTATGTATTTTGTAGTTTGTATATTTTATATACTGTTTTGATATCAGTTTTTTGTATGTAGCTATTACCGCTAAGTAAACGATACTATTATTAAGTTGCAAATACAAAAAGTCTTGAAACTGTTATTTTTTCACAAAGTACTTTTCCTGCTTTTTCCATATTTTGAATGGAAAATACGATATTTTTATTTTGTAAATATTCCTTTTATTCTTTGACATAAGTTTTATTAAACATCAGGGAATGAATAGATAGATGCAGTATCAATATTCATCAAATAAATTATGGTTTTTATATTATAACTTTAAGATTATATCGTGGGCTTAGTACTACAACTAGGTAACTCCATTTTTAAAAGAAATGAGTTATCCGCTGGCAACTGATCTACTATGTCTGCTTTATTTAATAACCAGATAATTTCTAAAATTATCCGTTTCTGCGCAGATGCAATTGTTGAAAATAGGTATTTCTTAAATACTCGTGGTATTTTATACTAAAACTAGGTATCTTTAGTTACCCAGTTATAGCAGCAAAATAAACATGGCATTTTGACTTATCCAGTTGTTGTTTCAGTCTTTGGTAAACACTAAACAGTGAAGCAACGCGTGTATAGCGCTCGTGAAATTTGTTTTTGTTTTGCCAAAAATATGAGTTCCAGAAGCAAAAGAATAGTTGCAGCAGCTCTTAAGAGTTTAAGTGAACACACAGGTATGTTTTTTTAATCCGTACTTTTCTTTAATTAACCAATATAATTGTCGTTTAGTTTTTGAGGTTATGTCTATGGTATATTTTATTGCAATACAATAAAAGTAGGGAGACTATCAACAATTATTTTAATTTTTAGTGTTTTTAAAGCTGTAATTATTTATGATTAATAAGGTTTCAGTATAGGAATACGATCTATTATACAGGGTGTCTCAAAATTTAATACAGATTTTACATAATATGCGTACTTACATTTATTATTTAGGTAAAAAATATAATTTTTTTCTTATTACGCGTACCTGTAAATGCACCTTCTTTTATTAACTAATACACTTATTTGTCTTGTTAATTCGAAAATGTTTAATATCGCTCGTTATCTGCAGATTATTAAATTTTTGCCAATATATTTTTTTTTGCTTTTCTGTTTGCGAAACTTACTATGGCTTTTAGATAAGATGTATATAGTATATTATACTGTGGTGATTTTATTTTATTTCAGATATGAATGAATGCAATGCCTTCCACATCGGGAGTAAGTCAGTACGCTGAAATTGCATCAGATGCTGGGCCTTTTTCGCCCGAGGTTTCAGAGTATTCCCCCTTTTCAGAAAGTGATGACTCAGACGACGAGTCAAATGATGACACTCCGTTAATAACAAAAAGGGAAAGGATAGCAAAGAAAAAAACAATTAGCAATTCAGTGTCATTAGCGGAACAAACACCACAGCCTGATGGAAGAATAAATCAAGAAGAGTTCGATGGAATGCAAGAGCTCTAAAACCAAGAAAACGACTTAGTCAGCCCGAAAAATGGACGAGAAATATATCCAAAAAAAAACGACAACATGGAGAAGCCTATACATCGTCTCAAAAAACTTTTGTTCCGGGAGTTTGTATGCGTGATCCTTGTCCGATAACTTGCCGAAAAAAATGTTATTTAAATTTTTCTAATGAAGAAAGACTTAATATCTTTAGAAGGTATTATAATTTGGAGACTTATGAAAGAAAGCGAGATTTCATTCATAGCAAGACAGATAAATTGGAAAAAAAGCTGTATGAAGAGAAGGGTCAAGACGAAATTATACGGTTCACTTTTACTTGCTAAACGAAAGTAACGCTAAAATCAAAGTTTGTAAGACTATATTTCTTAATACACTTGGAATACGAAAAGGTGTTGTTGATATAGCAATGACAAAAAGGACTCCAAAAAATACTAGTGAGCCTGACAGAAGAGGCACATAAAAAACAAACTGCAGAAAATATTTTAAATGGAGTCAGACGTCACATTGAAAGTTTTCCGGTTGTAGAATCACACTATTGTCGTTCAGATTCAAAAAGGAAATATCTGGATCCCTCTCTAAATATAAATTTAATGTACGAAATGTATACCAAGGAAAGATTGGAACAGAATTTGGAACTGACTGAGCCACCTACATATCGGGAAATTTTTAATGAAGAATATAATTTAGGTTCACCATCCAAAAAAAAATCAATGTCGTACTTGTATGACTTACAAAACCCGTGTAAATAAGGATCAATTAGAAGAAAAGTACCAAAGTCAACTTTTAGCCAAAAATCAAGCACGACAGGAGAAAAGGAATGATAAGGAGCGAGCGCATGATGCAGTGGCAGGTCAACAATTTGTAAGCGGTAATTTTGATGTTTTGTTAGCACCAACTGATCCAACAAATAATGCGCTATTTTATAAACAGCGTTTCAAGTCTTTCAATTTTACGATTTACAATGTGGCTTCACATAAAGGTGATTGTTTTGTTTGGTTTGAAATTGATGGCAAGAGAGGAAGTTGTGAAATTGCAACATGTTTATACAGGTATTTTCAGTCTCTTCCTGCCGAAATTAAACATATTTCATGCTTTAGCGACCGTTGTGACGGTCAAAATCTAAATAAATTTACAGCAGGAATGTGTTTGACTGCAGTACAAGAATTACCTAATTTGCATACAATAGATTTAAAGTTTATGGTTGTTGGTCATAGTGAAATGGAGTGTGACTCCATGTATTCAGCAATAACAACAGAGCAGCAACGAGTGGGGAAAGTGAATTGGCCAGCGGATTGGAAGAAAAGACGACAGACCCTACGTTGTCCACGAAATGTCGCATAATGAATTCATAGATTGGAAATCTTACGTGGATAGTAACATGACAATCCGCAAAGAAGACTTAAAGGGGGAACCAGTTAGCTGGCAAAAAATCTGTTGGCTCCACTTTTCTAAAGAAAATCCATTCATAATAAAGTTTAAAGAGTCTTTCGAAGAAGAAGAGTTTAGAAGTCTTGATTGTACAAAACGAACAAGAACCAAGGGTGCTTTGTTATTAGTAGAACGCAAGCCTTTATATGCGTCGGTCTTACCAATATCAAAAGAAAAGTATGACGACTTGAATTTTAGTGTTGTGAAACTGTGAAAAAACAGGCTCCTCCAGCAATTAGAATAGTCTATAAACCATTTTATGAAAATTTGCCACACAAAGGAGACCTGAAAAATAAAAAAAATAATTGCCAGGAGTCTGGATCTGAAAGTGATTAGCTTAAGTTGTTTGTTTTTGTTGTTAATTTTAATATTTGTGATGTATTTTGTTAATTTATTAATAAATGACTTTAAATATTTTAAAAAAATTGTTTTATTCACAACTAGATAACTAATTTAATCGGTAATTGGAATATCAAAAACACAACTTGTTTATTCATGAACCAAAAAGAAATTTTGAGAGAAACACGTCTGGTTTCCATAAAGCATTCCATTTTCCACAACCAAATAATATGTTAACCAATAATACAAAAAAAAAACGAATAAAAAATTTTCAAAAAATATTGCATTATTAAAAATGCACATTTCCAATAATGTCACTTTTTGAGATATCTTGTTGTAGTTCTAAGCCCACGATATGTGAGAACAAATAAAAATTTGTGTAATAAATGTGTAAATACAAAATACTTAACTAAGGTTAATGAATAAAATAAAACTCACGCTAATATTAAAAATGTGTAAATACATAGAAGCAAAAAAAAACAAAAAATAGTGCAATTTTTCCAAAAAAAAATGTGGGGTTAATTTTGCCTAATTTTTTAGTTTATTTCAATATATTAAAAAAATCAATTAAAAAAAAATATTTTTTTAAATTTCCTTTATTTTTATATATTGTTTGTTATATATGATATTATTACTTATAACAAAAATATTTTTCTAATTATTTTATATTGCTCTTTTAAAAAATTATTACTTCTTAAATTTGTTCAGTCCCTTCAACTCTTTTTTTAAGCTGTCTTTGTTTGATTTATTAATTTTAATAGTTCATCTCATTTGCACTCGGGCATGTCTTCTCCTATGCCTTACCTTTTCTGATTTTTACTAGGACGCTATATTTTTAACTTTTATATATTCACCTGTTAATATATTTTTAATTTTATGATTTGTTCTTTAATTCCTTTCTTTTCCAAAAGCACTTTTAAAAGATTTATCTTTTAATATTGCATATTATATTGCAATAATAATGTTTATTTTTTATCAGTTCCTGCACCTTCTTATTCTTATACATTTTATTTTTAATTGTTTTTATTAGTGTGTCTTTTCTTTACTCTAGCTCATTTGGTTTTCTGTTTTACTCCTCCTAATTTCTGTTTTTACTTCCCTATTCTACCTCAATACAGTCCTTCCTAGTTCATTTTTAATTCTTGCTTCTTCTGTTTGTTTTTTAACCTTTTCAACGGCGTTTTCTTTTATTTGCATCTTCTAGTTTCATACATTTCTTATCTTTTGGAAAAGTTCCTAAAATCTCTAGTGGCTTTCGTAAAAAAACTACAAATATGTTGGCTGTTTGATGGTACATTTGGAATTAATTTTGATACAAAATATTTTTATTCTTGAGTTTTTTTAACAGTTTTTTGCAGTTTTTAAACAAAACTAAGTCGCACATATTTATTTCGGTCTATTACAAGAATCCTCCAAATATCCCTGAGAAATAATACGAGCCTATTGATAAAACAGTGGTCCTACAGTAGTAAAATCGTAATAGTAGGTCCTGTAGTAGGACTACCTGCTTTTTTTTCATTCATAACGATTCCGCAAAATTC
Source organism: Anthonomus grandis grandis (assembly GCF_022605725.1). Taxonomy (NCBI): domain Eukaryota; kingdom Metazoa; phylum Arthropoda; class Insecta; order Coleoptera; family Curculionidae; genus Anthonomus; species Anthonomus grandis. The sequence continues at coordinate 25,215,797 of NC_065556.1, read as the reverse complement.
AGAAGCAACATAAAAAAAATTGACACAGGGCCGTCATTATTTGTTTTACCGAAAGCAGAAAAGGACCCTCGAAATAGCCGGTTTGTTTTTATACGGGTGTACAAATTGCCGATGTTTATTGTCACATCAAGAAAACGGAGTCCGTAAGAGGTTTGCCGCAGATTACACGGTCCTTAATGGACAGAAAAAAATCTCGTTTCGTTAATGTGGTTTGCTTTTTTTTGGTTTACTATAACTGCGATTATAACCACTGTTTTTTAAGTCAAAAAGGAAAATTATCCAGGATTTCAACGTTTGAGGTATTTATAAAATTTCTATTAAATTTATAAAACGAGGTTAAATTGCCTTCTCGATTTAATTCTCTTTAGCAATGAGTTTTTAAAATTTTTTTGTAGGTAGGTAAATTTTGACTTTTGCAGGTACTAAACAGAAAAAAGATCTCTATTATCACAAAAAATAAACACAATATCTTATTATATTATACATTCCTATCACAATGAGTCTTTGATGATTTAGAAAAATAGACCTACAGCTTTCATGTTGCCTCAATTCTGTGCACATCTAAGCATAATACCACAAGTAACATATTGTGTTTTAGTGACGTTTCAAATTATTTATAAGCAAGTAGTTTTAGTCTTCTCACTAAATGCAACAGACACATCATGAGCCTACAGAACAATGTATTCTTCAAGGAAATCCGGAAACTTGAATTGATCCCTGAGGGACCCCTTTAAAGATTACTAGTTCCAAAAATCTATACAAGTACCCACTTTATTACTCTCCACCATGAGCATATCAGACTTAATTCCCCACCATATGCCTCCAATTTTTCACATGAATTGACGTAATTCACAGGATCAAAGGCATTTAAAAGGTCCATGCACATCAGGACCGCATACATTGATTAAATTTAGCTTTAATCGTAGATTTGCTTTGAATACTTAAGTCTCTCATGCAAACATTTTTTGAATATCTTGGTAATATTTGACAAGAGGGAAATCGGTCAATAATTTTTCTCATACAGCCACCTTAAGTTTAGATGGAAAAATGCCGGAAATAAATTTGGAACATGAGAAAGAGGACCAGATACTTATTAAGCCACTTCCTTTAAAGTAGATACAGCCACGCCATAGTGACCACAAATTTTTATTTTTGAGATTTTTCATGAGTAAAATTTTTCTTAAAAAACTGGATGTTTATTCCTGTTTTGAAATATAAACAATACAAGCAGCAAAGTTTATTGGATAATCCCAAAAACGCTCTTACAACTTCAGCACCAGAGCATGCAATATAATAGCAAATAAATCACAATATTGTGAGACTCTATTAGCGTTATTGCACATTACATAATTATACACACACATTACATTATATGGTATTAATAGAACTTTTTATATTATTAAAGACAAAATATTAAAAATGCCCTGTGCGTAATCCGATGGCTCTCATTACTATACAAAGTAGATAATATTCTTGAATATATTCTGCATTTTTTATTTAACAAACGATCCCTATTAACCTATAAGATTTCGGACTTTGAAGGCACTTTCAAATGAGACGTTCTTTTTGATACTACTTCTTAATATCATATTTTTAAAATTCTAGAGTAAATTCTTTATTTTAAATAAGGTTTTACTACTCCTACTTCTTGAAAAATGCCATTTTCTTTTAACTTAAAATATGGTCATTTTACAATACATTCAAATACATATGCGATTTTTCCTTGAAACGTAAATATATTTCGTAATGTCTAAAACAAAGGAACCTATTTCTCTGGATGGTCTATCCAGATATTCATGAAAGCCATCAATGATTAACCGGTCAAACTAATTCCAAACATGCTAACCAGACTAACAGCGTCTCTGTTCTCTGTCAATTAGATGGTCAGCTATTTAGTCCTCAGATACTTGAGCTTTGACTATAGAACACATCTAAATCTACCCAGATTTACCGGATCGTCTGGTAATACCCTACAATGTTATCTTGCAAGTAGCTAGACAAATATTTAATAGGATAATTAATTTATCAGGCCGGTTTCTCGAGTTGCTTGTACGTTATGCATTTTATGCATTAGAAGGGATTGTACGTGCAGTTCTAGAAATTATGCATAAGAGGAGCTTTAATTCAATACAGTTTTAATATATTTCGGGCCGATATACATAATGATTGTGGGAAGTTTTTCGGCCAAACGTCGAAATAACAAACTAAGCAAAAGTGTCGCACCGGCGGAAGAAGCAATCGACCTAAAATTACAGGTAGCAACGGAAATAAACAACATATTGTCTAGACGAAAATATATACCGAAAGTCGACCACCAGGGCCGAAAGAGCAGTAAAATCATTACTATTTTTAAATTGTTTGGTAGAAGTGCCATAAAAGAATGAGATAAAGGTTGTATAGATTTCTGACAGGAAAGTCCCATTTAATGTGTCCCCCTAATGGAGATCTAATTGTTTGACCTTCGGGAGGATTTATTAGGACTTTTTTTCGTGTTGTTTGCCTTTTTGCGTCATCGTTTTTACAGATTTACAACATCCTTATGGGCAAATTGGTTGTTTACCTGTTTCAAATTGTCGCCTTTAAAGTACAGGATGGGCATATTTGTTCCTTGTTCGTAACGTTTAACTCTTTAAAATTGTCGTTTATTCTTAGTACCACATCATTTTACTAAAAATATTTTAATTAATAAATTCACCCAAGAAAAAGGTTGCTAATTTTATCAGTAGTTGTATCAGAAAAAAACTATAAAAACTTTCATTATCTTAATGAATAAATTTACCACAAAAAAAGTAAATATTTATAAAGTGAAACGAACAGATTATAAAAACAAATGTCACACGCGATTATAATAAATAGATGTTTACTATATATAATAAAAAATATTACATTTAACCAAAGCAAAATTTCCAAATTTTACAAAAATATATTTAAAAGTCTCACTAGAGATATGCAGGATATTCTATGTTCAAAATAAACCTTAATTTTCTTTATAAACATATATTGAAAAATTCTTCGTTTTCGAAATATAGAGTGTTAAAGTTTGAAGAAAAAACATTTTTTAGTCATAACTTTGTTATTCCTTGAGACGGTTTTATGAGATTTGGTATACGCCTTTGAAGTAACAAAACACACTTTTGGATCTAAAGGATTTAAAAATAAATCGCATCAATGGCGTTAGTTAACTTGAATAAAAATGGTACGTCACTGCTTTTTCAAAAAATATTTCTCCTTAATCCTTAGCCCAAACTTTGAAGCAAATTTGATTCCTTGCCTTTTTCATATCATGTCTTTGAATAAAAAAATCATCTTCTGCAGGTTCTATGATGAAGGAATTTTCTTGGAGAAGATATGCAGTACCTAAAAAAAAATATTACTGGAAATAATATACATCGTATTCATGATCCTCAGACATCATAGTTGATAGTCAAAAACGATTGATTCATTGATGAATTCCAATAAGAGTGCACCAATGCACAAATTGTTGAATATTCGAATGATAACTTTATTGAAGCTGATTCCTGGATATCTTGGATATTGGAAAATTGTTAGCATGTTCTTGAACAAGCTGTAGAGCATAAATAGATTCTGAGGTACTGAAATGGACCAGATGTTCACGTAAGGATCAGGATGAATTTTTTGAGTCTTAGACTATGTCTTAAAAGTTTACGCTTATTCTTCTCTGAATTAAAACTCTCTATTTTCAAGATCTTTTTTCTAGAATTCCGAAGTTCTCGCACGAAATTCTAACTAAGGCTCATATTGGTAGAAATGGATGAGATCCTAAAGGGCAATTTAGGAAACTCAATGTTCGCTCTAAAAAAATGAGTGATTAATTATATTCCGTCAATTGGAACTACTGGCAGAGCCATAAGTTCACTTATGATGGATTTCCGGAGCCTCACATTGTGCAATCAGAAGCTAAAGAACATGGAAATGTTAATGAGTCTCCTTGATTTCATTTCTAAAATTAGGCATAAAGGTGTCTTATCTCATCCTTTACTTAATAAAATAAAGAACTTTCTTGCAGAATATTCAAACTTCTCGAAGAAGATTCTAAGTAGAGCTCAAACTCGTGGTTGTTATGTAGTTTGTTCTTAAAAAAATAATGAATAATGAATGCATTATGTTCATGGGAGGTATTGACATGAACCAGAAGTTTACGTAAGGATTCTGATGCATATCTGAAGCCTCACCAAGAGTTATCAGAGGCCAACAAATTTGGAAATGCTAATGAGTCATCTCGGTTTCACGTCTTGGATCAGGTGTAGAAAACTTTGGAGTATCTCTTCCTTCTTTGAAGAAAATAAATTATTTCTTTGCGAAACACATGGTCCTTAGTTTTCTACTCAAAAACCTTGCATCGTATAAACGAAAGGCAGAAAATCAACTTGGCTCCGAACTGAAGAGGGATTTTAAAAATAATTTCTAGAAAACACAGTAGCGTAGTTTTTTCTTCATGAATAATTAATTGAAAATCCAGCAGGGACACAAGTGAAAAAAATTTTTTTGAGTACTTATGAAAATAAATCCTGTGAACTGAATAAATTGATTATTTTGTAAACACCTTTATTCCCTTCTTTTTATAAATATTTAATTGGGACTTTTTTGTCGCCATATTAAATTGCTCCATTTGCCACTTTTTCTATTTTCGTACTATAATTTCTGAAAGAACCTCGCATTTCCCACTAATTATAAGCGCACACTATACAGGAGCGAAATTCAAATTTGGCGCCATAATCAAATTCTTAATATACTCCTCGACATTAAGAGGGCGCAACAGTCAAACGATGTTCAATGTTCTATTGGCTCTTGTGGAAGTTTCCTATCTAAGAAGTATTGATCCATGCATTTAACTTGTACCAAAGATTGGATATATTACATCAAAAGTGTGACACTTACTCAAAATGTAACGCTAAACCTGAGAGAAGAGCAAGTTCAGCAGTTTCAATGCATCTAAAATTTTCAAAGACAAATAGAATAATGGTAACTATAAATATTACTTTTAACATATTTAATTTAATTTTTATATTTTATTTAATTTTTTAACCGGTATTCACAACTATTAATTTTTATTGTATAACTTGTGAATTTTCTGCTATAATTTTTTTTTATAATATAGTAATAGTTTTGATGAATATTTCTTGTTTAATTTCTGAAAGCCAGACCTATGTATCTAGTCGGTAATGGTCTTCAGAAATTATAGTACGCAAAGAGAAAAAGTGACAAATCGAGAAATTTATTTAATATGGGGACAAAACAATCTTAATTTAAGACTACTCAATTTACCTGACAAACTGTTAAATTGGGACTTTTTTGTCTCCATATTAAATAAAGTACTTCATTTGCCATTTTTTCTATAATTTCTAAAAGACACTCTCGTTTCCCACTAATTTTAAGCACACGCTATAGCAGAGCGAAATTCAAATTTGGCGCCATAATTAAATTTTAAATTACCCAATATTATAAGGTCACAAACCCATTTTCACTTCAGGTTAATACTAGTTCTCGACATTCAGAGGGCGCAACAGTCAATCGATGTTCAGTGTTCTATTGGCTCTTATGGGAGCTTCCTATCTAAGAATTATTAATCTATGCATTTGACTTGTATCAAGGATTGGACCAAATTATCGACATCAAGAATGTGATACTTACTCAAAATATCACGCTAAACTTGAGAGAAGAGCAAGTTCAGCAGTTTCAATTTTAACTCCTATACAAATCTTAGAGTCTGAAATTTTCAAAGGCAAATAGAAAAATGGTACGTAAAACTGTAAATTTTACTTTTAACATATTTAATTCAATTCTTATATTTTATTTATTGTTTTAACGGATGTTCACAACTGATAATTTTTATTGTATAACTAGTGATTTATTTGTTATAATCTTCTTATCATACAATAAACTTTGTGTGAATAATTCTTGTTTAATTTCTAAAACCCTGACCTATGTATCTAGTCGCTAATGGTGTTCAGAAATTATAGTACCTTTATACCTTAATTATAGGAAAACTGACAAATCGAAAAATTTGTTTAATATAAGTACAAAAAGGATTTGCCACTTTTTGTATTTTTGTATTATAATTTCTAAAAGACCCTCGCATTTCACATTACGCAAGGTATGATAAAGCAAAATTCAAATTTGGTGCCATAATAAAATTTTCACTTCAGGTTAGTACTAGTCCTCGACATTCAGAGGGCGGAACAGTCTATTGGCTCTTATGGGAGTTTCCTATCTAATAAATATTATCTATGGTCTATTAGTTTCGGATCTGCTGAAAAGATGTGTCTTTTATTTAGTGCGAATCACGTTTTTTTAAAAATAAAAACGTGGACGTGGATATGAAGCCAAAATTGCCAATAACTTTCGAATAATGGTTTTTACTGACAACGGTCCCAGAGCGGAAGTAGAAAATAATCTTTCTGACACAGCGCGAATAAACAATAAAAAAAACTAAAAATTCAATTACAAAAGAGAGCGGGCGCGAGCCCTAAGCTGAATTTACCTCGGAAAAGCGTATACACGGAAGCAATTCAATCGAAATTTAATTGATACTAACGAACCGGACCAGATGAGATTTTAATCCGGTCTAGCCCCGGCACAAATAAAACGATCGCGAACGAATCGAAATAACAAAGCCGAAATATTCAGTTTGCGTTCGGTATATTTCCCGGACCCTATATTAGATTACATTTTAATCAGCAACAACTGTACTGCTAAAGGGGGGTGAGGGCAAACGGCGCCGCTACTGCAGGGTTACCGGCCATTACTCAAACTTGACGTTAAATGGCTAATTCAATTGTTACCCCAACGATATGTGGTTATCGCTCGATCTAGTTGGCTTTGTGCGGCGGCGTACTTTTGTTTCCCCTGCTGCTGATGGACCGACGCTTACCGACGCCTCCTGCTCTACTGCACGACGTCTGTTAAATGCTGACGCCGACGAACCGACGTCAACGATGGTCGACGACTTGTATACAATTTCGTCCTGTCTGTTCGCTCTTTGGGTCCCTTCCTTTTGATCTTTTAATTTGGTTTTGGTCCTTTGAATTATACATTAGTTATTAAGCTTGCCTAATTTTTTTGTTAAATATAGTTAAAAAAAAACCACCCCAGATGATCGATTTATACCGGGTGATAACAGGAATAAGACTTAGGGGTAAAAAAAATCATCAAGTTTTAAAAATGAGCACCCTGGTGGCGTAACTGCCATCTTAAATTTCAAAATCGCATTTTCTTTAAATTCTGTACAATAACAACATTTTTAACTAAAGCTCTAGTTTATCTATTATTTTTATTAAAAAAAATCAGTTACTACAAAAATAACGATACTGGGCGTTGAATTGTTTGCAATAACCTGGTTTAACTTCTTAATAGTTCAATTTTAACAAATTTAGTATCGTTAAAAAGAGCATACCTGGGGCATTAATAATCGACAAAATATAGTTAATTTAATTGCATCCTTCTTTGCCAGGGGGGTAGTTTTGACGCTATGACCTAAAGCCTAAAAAAATCAAACAGAATGATATGAATTTAGCCTAATCCCTAGGCACAACTAATGCTATTTTCAATTTTTTGGAAAAGTATTATCTTGGTGATTGTGCTGCCGCAGTTTTCTGTGACTTGTCTAAAGCCTTTGACTGCATCAGACCTCTCTTATGCCTAATCTATGTTAATGATTTGCGTCATATTTTAATAAGTAACCATTTTATCATCTTTTATCAGACGATACCACTATTCTGTGGCAAAATAAGAACTCTGAGCACCTTGAGGCAAATATTCGAACTGATTTATGTAAGGCAAAAAAATAGTGTGATGCTAATAAGCTGTTCTCTAATATTTCTAAAACAAATAATATTTTAAAATTCAAATAAGCATTTAATGATGTCTTTCTAAGTAATAATATAGTATTGCCTGCTAATGTAAGCAAATTTCTTGGGTTGTATATTGATTATGGATTAAAATTTGAACATCATTTAAGCACCTTATGCAATAAAATTTCTTCTGGCTGTTATGCTCTTCTTGTTACTGTAAATAATTTAAACAGCTCAGTGGCTAGAGCTTCATATTTTGCTTTAGTTTAAAAAAAATACAAAGTTTTACAAAAGAATACAAAATTATTAGAGCACACAAGTGTTGGGTTGTACCACTTATTTATTTTATAAGTCTCATTAAAAGCAAATGCCAGAATATTGTTATTTCAAGAATGTTCTATGAAAAGGTCCCAAAAAAGACCTCATTATGTTCTAGTTATGTATTTTTAATTTTTAAATAGAAAGAATGATTATCTTTCTTAGCATGTACATGTAGAGGAAGCTGTGAATCCTCTCAGTAGAGTCTCTTCATACAACTAAATCAAGATGTTTTTAAATATACATAGCAATGGCACCATATACAAGGGTGATTGATGATCGTAGCCGCGTTTTAGAAATAAATACTTATTTTCATGATAATTATTTTGTAAATTACCTAGTTATGAAAGTGTCATGAGGGTTTAATAAATAATAGCGACTTTTTAGTTATAGTATTACCGTTATGTTTTATAATAAACTTAATTAAAATAAAAGGAATACATAGAGAATTTAACACATTGTATCTAGATTTACAACCAATGGATAAAAAAAAGCTTTATTATACTCAAAAATACTTTCAATTAGTTCAAGATTTCAATTGAACTAATTTATTCAATTTCCACTAGTTTTTGAATTATGGGCATTTTGTATATATTTTGAGAAAAAAATTAACCTCTCCAAAATTTTGTTATCCTAAAAGTGTGTAAATTTTTTAAAAAACGCTAAAACAGGTATCTAGTCCAATATGTTCCAGAAATATGTGAAAATTTTTCAGAATTTTGTTGCCACTGGTTTTTGGTTTATGGTCATTTTACGAAATTTCAGAAAAATAAAAATTGACCTCTTTAATTTTTTTCCTCTACAAATCTGTGAATCTCATTTTCGTTATGGTATTTGTTTTTGGAAAACATGTTCTTAGAATGTTTTTAATAAGGTATTTATGTTGCAAAAGAGGGCTGCTTGGTGAAATCTCAGATGAATAAATGTGAAGAATATAAATTACAATACCCGGCATGCCTCTTAAATCCGATTGCCAATCCCTAGGTCTGAAAAAGTACAAAAATCAGTAGCGTACAATAGAAAGAAAATGTTCAATCATCTACCCTTATCCATACGTGAAAGTAACAACAGCTTGGCATTTAGGCGCTCTACCAAAGCCTTTTTGTTACAAAAATGCTGCTATAGCCTCACAGAATATTTTGCTGAAATATTTTAATACAAATTATTAAACAGGTTCATTTCACATGTTTCAAATTTAATGTTATTATACCAAGTAGTTTGAGAGACAATATTAAAAAATTTAGTAGAGGTTCCTTTCTATGACTGCTGTTGATAGTGTAGGTCAAGTTATGTTGATTTTGGCTGCAAGTTAGTTATAGGTTCTGGTTAATTTACATATTAATTTTTTTTTTGCATAATTTATTTTGTGCACACCCAGGTTTTTACGCATCTAGGTGTATGTCAAATTGTGAAATACTTTTAATAACTAATAAGAAATTGCAAATTAATTTTTATTGTAACAGGACCAAGTTGATTTGATTGTTTATGAATTACTTGGTAACTGGGCAACTCAAATTGTCTTGATATGTCGGTTTGTTCTTTTCTTTCTTAAATGTATTCACAACTCTCTGCTTTAAGTCTTTTGAATTTGAAATACCTCTAATTTAGCAGTATTTAAAACATAATTAATTAAATAATTATTATCCAAATAAATGATTAAATATTAATTTTAAAAGCACATAGACCGAGGCTTTAAAATCATTGTTATAATTTAAATAACTCTTAGTGACATATTTCTGATTATGACATACATATTTTATATACCCCTATTACCTTGGAATTGATTAATCAAATGCTTGAGGCTTATATTCAAATTAGTTTGGAATTGATTAAATAGACAATAAATATAACATTGATGAAAAAAAATATAATTTTTAAAAGTTGTTATTTTTCTGAAATTAAATGTTCATAATGTCAATATGCGAATTTAAAGTTAATCAGACAGTTGATTATTTTTTGACAAATCATTATTTTTCTGACAGCTAAAATAGTAATAAATATTTTTACAAAAACTATTTTTGCCTTTACTTTCATAGACAACTTATTATTTGATGAATTAATTAAAATGTTGCTTTATTCTCGTTTGTACAATAGCAAGGAAATATTTTCGTACTGGCAAAATCAAATTATTAACAAACATATTCAGTTAAGCATTTATAAGTCTTACTGTTTACTTTACATTGCGGGATTTCACATCAACCTTAAGAATATTAAATGAAACTTTTACGTAGTTCCTTTTCTACCTTATATCTATCAACATATAATACCTTTATTAATAAACGGACAGAAAGAATTTTTAACTCATTTGGTGAGTTAGGTTACAATCAACTGTAAAAAATTTTAAATAATGCGAAAATTCTCTTAAACGTATTTAAAGGCATAAACAGGTATTTACGTCATAAGATGATTTAAAATGATTCTTTTTGTTATGAATCGTAAAATTGAGCATGAGCATGAAGCATAAACCGTAGGCGAATGTGACAACTCCCATGAATAAAAACAGGAAATTTTAAACACATGTAACATACAAATTTTTTTTTTACTGCCGAAGATAGCAATAAAAAAAAATCCCAAATACTAAATTAAATATCAAATAAACGTTAAATTAGTTTTTACGCACTAGTGAGTGAAAAGACTTTTTTCCAAACTTTTACTCGGAAACTTAACGATCTATTTTTCTTCAAGATAATTTAAGCTTACCACTGTCTTTCCTAGTCCAACTATAACATTTACCGAGAGAGGAATATTAAGTGAAAAAAACGTTGGAATATAATGCGGTGAAAATAGATTTCTCCAATCAACTCCGTTCTTTTTATATTTGGACACTTTTGGTATCCGTATATCATCACTTTTAACTTTTTTTTTAGGTTTGTCACATTGTCACTCCCATTTTTTCTCAATAATTATTATGCATCTCCCTTAATATTCCTTCCTATGCTAAAGAACTAAGTTCTGACTAAATTAAGCCAATAGTATGTTAAATGTTATTTTTCTCGAAAGCTAAAATAAACGCGAGTTATTTCAGAAAGTCGAGGGTGAAAGATCTAATCTGGCGAACAAGCGCTGAACGTCACTGTAATCGCTTGTCCACCATCGTTTAGTATCTAATAAGTCAGAGGAGTTGCCGTCTTCGGAGACTCCCTTTAAGTTGTTTTCTTAATTTCTTTCTGGATGGAAAAAAGCGTTTTTTGAACTTCTTAATAATAATTTAGGTATTAATAATGTAAAGGGTTTTAATTTAATTTGCGTAATTAATTTATGGTTATAAAGTAAAAATTGCAAAAGCAGCAAATTTTAATAATACTAGTGTACAATGGCCTTTTTATTTGGCTAAGCAAATACACAAATTATTACTCATAAGTTATAAATACATAAATTAATACGTCTCGCCATAATCCAGTCATGTCATCATCATACCAACTTAACAAAACGTAATAACTGTCAACAATTATGACGTTATAGATAAAGGCGCGAAATTCAAATTTTAAATATAAATACTAGAATAGAAAGAGAAGGCTCAATGTAATTTTAGGTAACGTTGTTTATCTTTGTCCATAAATGTGCACTAAATCACTTAGTTTTATTTATTATTAATTAAAAATCATCCAGACTTCGGCATTATTTATTAAGAATTAAACATTTAGAAATATTTCAACTATATTAACAATGTTGTACCAATCGGCCCATATTTACGAAGAAATGTTCTTGGAATGTTTTTCAAGATATGCTTAATAAAAATTTTAATACTAAATGTACCTGATTAGCAATTTGTTTTGTAAACTATGCATTTAAAATAATTGCTTCCATGTTTATCTTAATTCAGCTTGTATAGACTTAGATTTATTGGTATTTACTGGTTGATTTTTCTGTTATATACAGTTGTGAGCTTATAAATAAAACAAAAGAATTAAAATCCACTTAGAGAATTTTTTAGTGTAGTAACCAGTTTCTATATGCTTCCTACAGTCCATTTTATTTAAAATTTTTATATGATCAATGATTTATTGATATTTATAGTTAAAATTAGGTCAAATCTGGTTAAAAAGAGATGATGGATCATCGTATCTCTTTTGCTCTCTAAAGTGATACCTATGTAGAAATGAAACGCCTAATTAAAATTGGTGTTTAAATTAAACCAAAATTAATTGTTAACTTGAAAATAGGCTTCAATCACAAAAGTGTATTTTCTTAAAAAATTCTTGTAGAATGCTTGGTATTAAAATTCTTTAAATATAGAACAAAATCCTTTTTTTTCCAAATACACATTCACCATTGAATATATTGTGCATCAGACAGTTATCCAGAAATATTTTCTAACATAACTAATAAATTGGTCATTCTCGTTTTTAATTTCTAGGATTATTAATAATGTCTGAAATAATTAAAAATTAAACAAAAACACAATTTTAACATTACAAAAATTTCGTAATTCTTATTATAAAAAATATATTTTTATTTATTATTAAAACAGCAGGCTACCATATAAAATATTGGCTTCAATGTTTTTAAAAAATTATAATACCTCTACGTCGTATAACTATAAATCCTTTTAAAAATCTATTTTCACTTCCCAGTATTTAAACCCAATAACAAACTATTAATTAGATGCATTGAAAATAAAAAAAAAAGGAAAAAGTTGTGGTGTTCCAGGGATACGATATTAGGATGCACGAAATATGGAAATAATTGGATAGGAAAACGAAGTCCTATTGTGTGGCCTGTCCGCTCACCTGATTCGACGCCCCTTGATTTCTGTGTGTGGGGATACCTAAAAAAAGGTGTATTACACTAATCATGCTACAGTGAAAAAACTTGAAGCAATTGAAAAAACCCGATAACAAATTGTCAAAAATGCTTGTTTGGCTATGATTGAGAGGGTTATACTGTGTATTAATAAAAATAGAGGTATTTTTAAATATTTTATTAACTAATTTAATTTTGATTAACTGTTGACTGTTATTTGTTTAATTACATTTATCGTTGTAAGTTAGAAATAATTGTTAATTTTAATTTTCATATTAATGAAATGACTTTCTTATTTGATTAAAAAAAAACAACAAAATAATTGATTAGACGCCTTTGTTTTCACTGCCATCTAAGTGAAAAAATGTTTTTTTTTAATAAATTTATGTTTTTCGCCATATCAAGATAGGGTTGTTATACATGGTTAAAAAGATCTTTTTACATGCTATTTAATAACGTATTAATTCAATATGGCGTCCATAAAAAAACAGAGTTGACTAAAGTTGCAAAAAATCTAAAATGCCTAAAAAAATATCGGTAACGTCAATTGATTGGTCATAATAGTTAACCCAAAACTACCAAATTTTATTAAAATCGAGTTCAAGATGGCGACAAAATTGCAGATTTTCTAAAAATCTGATTTTTAGATTTAGCCCGATATTTTGAAAACCCCTGTAGATATCGTGGATCTTAATATCATATATGATTGGGCTTGGAATAGCATTGAACTCTTTTCCCATTTAACCGAAATTATACAGTCACAAAATTTTTTAGGACAACTATTTAATTTATGACAACCTATTTTCATATATATTTATAAATAAAACGCGCACAATTAATTTATCAATAAAACAATTTTTTTCTTATCTATTTTCAATTTTACTTTTTCTACTAGCGCTGAATTACAAACAATACATTTTTTTGATTAAACAGCTTTTAATTAAATATATTAGCATGGAAGAAACATACATTTTTGACACTTTTTTGAGTCTATTAGCTTATGTATCTATGTTATACCAAATTAAAGTGAAAATCAATATTCTGAATTCCATCCCTAATAACCATAAAAACAAATAAATAAAACAAAGTAATCATAGCATCATATTTTTATTCAATACAACATTGTCTTGTGCTTAAAATAATAACTTATACATTATGTACTTACTATCTACAAAATGGAAATCACACTACTTTCGTAATTACAGAAAATTAGTTTTTTTTTCTTGTCGCTTTCGTGTCGAATGATGAATTAAAATTGTTTTATTAAGTACGGCTTGTCATCACGATTGTTTTCGTACGTTTATACATCAATACTTTATTTCTAGCTGGTGTTATTAACACGGATATGTACATTTTACATGGTGTTTTAACCTATGTTAATTATTGCGGGATTCTTGATTTTTTTTTTGCAAAGCAATTTTATTAACTGTATTTATTGACGGTTTAATTGGAAAATTGAGCAAAAATTGGGTTTTAGAAATTAAATGCTGTTTTGGAAAATAACACGCAACTTCTTATGGGATTTCGTTTGAGGGTACAATTTTGTAAGCTCTTAGTACGTTGAAGACCAAATCTTTATGCTCATTTATTTATTTTATTTAAATTTCAAATGCTGTTCTTAAAAAAAAAATTAAAATTACACCTTGAATTTTTTTCACTGTTTTTTCAATTTCTATTAGAAGATCTTTAGTTTGGTTCGATACATTTTTAGTGTTGCATTAAGAATTGTAGTAAATACTTGTTATTTTGTTTGTTGCTAAATAATGTAAAATATTTGTTAATTATACGCCTAAGAAAATTGATTATTTATGTTAAAAACAGTATAATAGATATGTCACTATAAAGATAATATAATTTAAAACTTTATTTAAATGTGACTATTAGAAATAAATATAAATTTCCCAACAAAAATCTATAAACCTGAGTAAATTTCCAAAAATTTAATTTATAACCAAAAATAATTTATTTCCTTCAGGGTTTCTTATGGTAAATACAGTAAGAGCTTTTATGGCAATCGTTTTTTTTTTTTTAGTTTTTCAATCTTCTCTATCAAGGATTTTTTGTAAGATTTTTATACATATTACAACTTTTTTTCATATTGACTTTCCCATTGAAAATGTTTGTAAAAAATTGCTAAAAAGTCGATTTTAATCAACTTATAACATTTTTTCGAAATTGTAGAAGCACTTATTTATTTCTAAGCTTTTCTACTAGAAATAATTTTTTTTATTTGTCTCTATTATACTTTTTTTTGGAAATATTTGTAAAAATCGATTTTGTTGTCAAATTTCTAAATATTTTCCAAAAATGCCTTTAAGTATACTCAATTTAAGAAATAAAGACTTTATTAAGGCTTTTGTGAAATTTGATTTTTTTTTAAATTTTCATTAATATATATAGAAAGTTTGTTAAAAATCTACTCTGGTATTCTTAAAAATTGTAAGTAAGTAACTTTTTATATAAATTACTTATTTTTTTCTCAGGCTTGCCTACAAAAACTAATGTTTTCTATAATATTAAAATAAAAAGAGAGAAGAAACAAAAAAAAAACAGAAAATGGCAACCTAAAGATCGAAACTGCAAGTCTCAAGGAAGGCTTATAAATTTTCTTTATATAAATTTTCCAATTAGTTTTCCATTGATTTCCTTGATTGACTTGAAGGAATGACTTTGATTATGACTTTTGTCAAGACTCATCAGAAAACTATAGTTTTGTGTATTTTTTATTGACTGTCCCATTAAAAATATTTGTAGAAAGTCTATAAAAAGTCGATTCTGGTAAATTTTAATACGTTTTCCAAATTTTCAAATGTTTAACAACTACGATTTACTCAGATTATGGAAATAAATATTTTTGTCCAGGCTCTTGTGCTTAGTTTCTATTAACTTTTATATCGGAAATATTTGTTAAATGTTAATTTGGGTAAATTTATAAATACGTTACAAGAATTACTAATTTCTTCAGTGTTTTCTTTGGAAAAAAATACCTTTATTAAAATTCTTATGAAAATATAATTTGTTAATTTTTCTTGCCCTATTTTGTCTGTCAATTTTTGTAAACGTTTGAAATTTTTCCAAAGTTTGTTTAAGAACTATTAATTTTTTCCTATGGAAAATGAGAGACTTTTCTATCAAAAATATTAATTTGATCTGTTTGACCCTCCCAACGCTTGCAGAATAACTGTCTATACTAAAAAATACCATTACTGTCATAAACCACTACTGTGAAGCTAAATGCTATAACAACTACTATTTGGATAAAATAAAGAAAAGAAAAATAAAGAAAAAAAAAGATAAAATAAAGAAAGGTTTTTAAAATTTGGAAATTTCTTTCGAAAATATTATTAAAATTAAAAACCCTTAAGACTTCACTTCCGTACTATTTCATTTCTAATCCGCCTTCAGCATAAAGTTCCCAGCATCCCATAAGTCGTGTGCACCATATATTCATAAAACAGCTTTTAACGTTGAGCTTTAGTTAAAAAAGGTCCCAATCTGTGCCTTACTAACAAATAAACCTAACATGTTACAAAAAAAAAAATCTTTAACAGCACAGCTATAAGAAAAACTTAGCTACAATATTTACATCAGGCGCATATATATCTAAGACGAGAAAAATTTTTACAAAACATCTATTTACACGTAACATATACAAAACCTGCATAACTCTTATAACCTCTCACTGTACACAATATCCACAGCCCGTTTAACACATAGATTCAGCCAGGGCGGGTTGAGGGGTGTTATAGGGCCCCGCCCACGGCTGTAGGTTCTGTAGCGCGCTGAGCGCTGTGTCTGTAGGCCCGGCGGCTGTAGGGGGCGCTTCGCTCATGTAACCTTTACTCAGAGCTTCCGCCTGTAGGGTGAGCATCAGTCTGTTGGCTGCTTGTCGCTCGGCTTCACGCTCTTCTGCTGTTTGACGTCTAAAACAACGAAAAGAATTTTAGAAGTCGGGATTTCATTTTAAAAAAAAAACAGTTTTTAAATGTACCCTTAAAAGTAGCAACTAAAATGCAAGTTATATAGATAAAAACGCCTAGTATATACATCTATTTATTTTTGCTAGATCAGCTTTTATATATTTTAAATATATGTAACCGTTGTTTTAAGCTCATTCTTTATACCTGTAGTCTAAGTACATACATCATGTCACTCTGTATTTTTAATTATAATAAACAATTTTAAAAATAAGAATTCCACCACAAAATATATAATTGGCGCAGTCAGTAGGATTGTGTCCATTAAAAAGTGTTTTTTATCGTGGACAAGAAACCCTTCAACGTGGAGTCTCAACCCTTTCAGACACAGTCTAAATAGAAGAACCGTGTGGTCTAGACGTGGTGTATGGGCACAGTAATAGAAGAATCGAGAAAAGTAAATGCCACTTCCTTTTTGCTCTTATTTCACTCTCTGTTCACGGTTTTAATAAGAATAATTTATTAAGTTTAATTTATATAATTAAGATAATTTATTCTTACATATTAAATGTAAATTGATTAGTATTTGTATAGCACAAATAACTATTTTTGCTGCGAATTGGTCGCATTAATTTTAAGTTAAATCAAGTGAATTGATCACAATTACGCTTCCAAGATTTGAATAAATTTATGTCAGATGCTGACTCAGAGAACGATATATCAGATTTAATTAAGTCATTTAAAAATTGTAAAATGACAACCCAAGTAGCCTTAGAAAAACCTGGAATTTATTTAAATTAAAACTAAATAACATTAAACCATATGATGATGATGTTAATACCCTAAACAAATTTATTTCCAGACGTGATAGTGTTTATAATAGTTATCGTCCTTTAAATGACGATGAATTAATAGAACACATCTTTGAATCTTTCCAAGAAAAATTAATTGGTAGAGCTGAAGTTTTAGGAACAGAAATATTAGCCTGGGAAGATTTAAAAACCTCTTTAAGACAATGCTTCTCAGATAGACGCGATCTTGACTGTTTAATCCAAGAATTAACTAGAGCAAAAGCTTTCAAAAATGAAAACTTAATTAATTTCGATAACCGTTTACAACTTCTAAGAAGCAGTGTTGCTCTACGCATTAGTAACGATTTTACAATATCAGTTCAAGAAAGGACCTATCCAATAAAACTTCGTGATAAAACAGCATTAAATACTTTTATTGCTGGTTGTACCGAAACTCTTAGAAATAATATGCATCTAAAGAAATCAGACTCTTTAGAAGATGCAATGGCATATGTCATCGAATTCGAAAATTTTGAAAGATTATATGGCAATAGTAATATTGATAATACTAACAATCATTCTAATAAAAATAGAAATTTCATTGTTGATAGACCACCACATATAAATTGTACTTAACATGAATTATCATAAATAAATTGAACTAATCTTAGGTAACCATTTCTCGGAATAAGAAGATTTTATATTACCTGAATATAATTTACTATGCACAATGGTAAAACCCTAAAACCCTTTTGACCTATAAAAGGGCTGTCCCGAAATTACCAAAAATCAGTATGCACATTCTTCTTGCTCGATATACTTAGAGCGTTTATAACTATAATAAGTATTTTTCTGAGTGATTTATAAGGTGTATAAAATCATGAGCGAAATTCGTGTGGTAGAATATGTGGAAGAAACCGATTCCAGTACGATGAAATGGGTGGTGTTTCGACAAAAATTAGATATGCTTTTCGACAAAAGGATGATCAAAGACGACCAAGAAAAAATTTACTTTTTCTTCTATTTCATGAGCGATTCTGCGTTGGAATTATTGGCACGATGGGGCTTAGGATTTACTCCAGAATTAAAGAATTACGAGCACTTTATGGACAGTGTAGGTTTCATGCTTGTCGATTGTGGCGCTGGACCTTTGTTGCTGCGAAAACGTCTTCCGAATTAATATGAACTGTTTTATTTATATGATTTTCTTAAGTAAAGATATTTATTTGTAAGTCTTTTATTTATTTTTCCCTCACATAACAGAATATATAATTCAATAATAAAAAATGATCCTTCAATAGAAATGCTCATTATAAAATGAGATATGGTCAAGTTATAACGAAAAATGCACCTCAGAAAAGTTTTTTCATAAATAGGTTCATTTTAAATTTTGCATAAGTAATGAGTAAGATGTTAATGTTACTCATTTAATTAATCTGAATTAGTGAAAGTGCGCATAACCTTAATGGATAAGATTATAAATTGTTTTTGTTAGTCAGAAATACTTAAAATTTAGTTGGGTTAGTCCAGGTTTTTTTAGATATTTCATTATTAATAGATAAACTATCATAAAATTTTCAGGTAGTTAAAAAATAAATAATATAAAGAAAGAACCATAAAAATTCTCTAATTGTCTAGAAATAACTACTCTACATCTGCTATAAAATTGGAAAATATAAAATTTTTCTACAGGTAGTCGCAGATTATTGTTTCAGCTCTTCTAGGTGGTTAAGTAAAATAAGAAATGACTAGGACTGCCTGAAAGAACCCCAAAAATGCTCTGACTTACAAAATGTCTGCAAGAATTTGTTAGATTAATTTTTTTTTAACATTTCAGAGCGACTACCATGCTAAGTATAAGAAACACCATTAGAAAAGTTGAAACAATATTAGAAAAATTAAAAAATTTAACTTTCAAAGAATTGCTTTTTCCTTTATACACATTTATCAAAATTATTTTCCCAGGTAGATCTGATCTGATCAAATTATCCAGATCTACAGGCAGTTCTCTAGAACAAGAAAATACCTCGATTGTTTAAAAAAAATTGAAAAGATACCCAGAAGAAATAAGAAATGACTAATTGATATTTTTCCTTAGTATTGAAACATTGACTATTTGAAAAAACAATACAAAAATTCCAGTTGTCTGGCAGAAATAATAAATGACAAATATAGCCTTATAATTAAAAAAAATATTTAAGTTTCTATTATGAAGCATTTCCAAATTAATTCTTGAACTATTCCAGACACTAAAACGAGGTCAGATATAAGGAAAAAAACGAAAAAAGTCACAACGTCGCTTTCTATAAGGAAAAAAGGACTCGATTCCTATATATGATCCTCGAATAAAAACTATCTAAGATGCATGGAAAGTTTTACTTTAAAAGGAGATTTTTCCATAAATTTTACATATTTATTTCCTTAAGACACTACATAACAAAATACTAAAATTAAGCATAATTTTAATGGATACGATTATCATTTATTTATGTTAGTCAGAAATAATTAATATTTAGTTATTTCAAGTAGGTTTTTCAAAAAAATATTTACACAAAAAATTCTCCAAGTACATGCTACGATAAGTGATCATGAGGATTATAAAGTAGAAGAATATTACGATGATTGGAAAGGAGAGGTAGGAAAGGTACACCTATTTGAACAGACTTTGAAAATACAGACACATTCCAAAAATCCAATAACATTATCCTCAAAAGCAAGAAAAATACAGACCAATATGGCAACATCCTAAATAAGATTATATTAAAAGAAATCAAATAAAAATAGTGTTCAAATATAAGTACTAATAGAAGTGAGCAAAAAAATTTAACAGTCAATAATAACAAAGAACTCTTAGAACTTTGAGAGATAAACAAGAGGATATTTAAATATATTAGAAAAGTTTACCCTAAAATACATACGTGAAAAGGAAGAGTTTACCCTAGAATACAAAAAAGTCTAAAAGTTCTAAAATATAAAACAATGACAAAAAGATGGAACAATGACCACCAACAGGGAAGAATTACTCTTAAGGGAAAACATAGCTGAATGACTTTATATTATCAATCATTCAATAGAGCAAGCATCGTGTAAAGTTTTACTGAAAAAACTTTGAACGAAAAATTTCCTGCAAAACTGTTCTGTCACAAATATTCTTATTGTCCTTCAAGCACTTAAGACTGAAATTGCGCATAACCTGAATGGATAAAATTGTAATTTACTTAGGTTAGTCAAAAAATTTTGTTGAGTTATTCCACTTAGGTTTTTCTTAAAAAATTCGTTACTAATAAACAAATTTTCATGTCTGAAATAACCATGAAATAATTCCAGTTGCTTGAAAAAAGAGGAAATGGTCTATCCAGATGTGACCTGACTATAAAAAAACTTTTATACAAGCAGTTTCAGGGTTGTTTTTGTACTTTTTCTGGTAGTTAAATAAGATAAGAAAGTATCTGGATTGCCTAAAAAAGAAGAAAAAAAAGATTCTAGATGCCTAAAAGAAATAAAAAATTACCATAGTAGATTTAATGCAAAATTGAAAAATAGTCTACGACTGCCTGGAAGAATAAAAAAAAGTTTCAATTATCTAGAAAAAATAAGAAATTATCTGCTTAGCCCTATAATTGAAAAACATTAAATTTTCTATAAATAAATAGTTGCAAAATAATTTTTGAATTATTCCAGGCACTAAAACGGAGTAAAAAATACGAAAAATCAATGCGTACGCCTAGTTATACCGTCTCTTTTTATAGAAACCCAATTCCTTTATACGACCTTTAAATAGAAACCATTAAAGATCATGCAAAGTGTCATTATAAAATGAGATATACTTAATTTACACTTTTTAACAAAAATTGCCAAAAATAATTCAAATTTGGCTAAAATACTCTAAACGTATTTTTTCCTAGATTTTTCGTGAGCAATAAGCGAAATGTTAAAAGCTCACATTTAAAAAAAAAACGTGAAACATTTTTTTCCTAGACGTGCTACATACTAAATTACTAAAATTGTGCATAACCTTAATGGATACGAATGTTATTTATTTATTGTGTTAAGAAATATTTAAAATTTAGTTGGGCTCTTCTTACTAGGTTTTTTTTACTATGTATGTACAGCTTTATTTGGCTTTCTCATTATCTTCTTCACGCCTTTTTATCGTGTCAATCTTCCTCTTCTAATCCTTTTTTTTCCATATCGTTTCTTGTTTGTTTTAATCACTTTTTTGATGGTCATTTTCATGCTTTTGCCTGAATTTAAGTTACTTGTCTAATATTGTCCTTTTACGTGTTCATACCCGTGACTCTTTGTAACCTTGAGACCCTACAACTCTTTTATAGAAAACCTATTTTGGTTAATGGAACCTTAAGTTGTTCTGATTTAATGGTCCATTTCTTTAGTCATAAACAAGTTTAAAATTTTCTTTATAAAAAAATGACAGTTGCCTGGAAGTAGTAAGGAACGACCGATTTGAGTCCTCCTCACCATGAAAAATAATAATTACTTTCTTTTAGTCAGTTGCAGCTTTTTTTAGAGCTACACTATAGTGAACTGAAAAGTGAAAAGCGAAGGCAGGCTTCCATACCTTTCTTCACGAAAAACAACGTGTAAGGCTTCACTATAATATGAAATATACTTAAGTTACAGTTTATAACTGAAAAATCCCCTCCAAAAATGCTCTTTCCAGACCGCATCACCATATTTTCATCTCATTAATAATTGAACCGACTCGTCTGTAAAACCTCGGTAAAAGCGGTAAAACAGCAAACAACGTCAACCTACACATCGTCAAATAGTGCGGCGGATTTAAAACAAAATCTAAAATAAAACGTAATAGTGGTCGTCGCCTATTATTGCCGGGGTTGTCCGAGTCCGTCTGTTTTCTGGCAAACTGGCCGTATCCGATGGGCGGCCGGATTGCCAATTTGACACCCTAAAAGCCCCTGAATTATTGAGGAGCCGACAGAAGCGATTCCCTGAATAATGCACGCTGACACAGGTCTAGTGTTTAGCACTTTAAATATTTACCGCTCACTTTCAGCACTGTAGTAGAAGTTGAAAAGAGAACTTTTTTTCTCATAACTTTGATCCCGGTTATTTTTAGTACTTAAAAATGGGAATTTTTATCTTTTAAGACAAATAGCAAAATTTTAAAAATTAAAAATTGAATAATGGGGATTTTTTGTTGATATATGCTAAATAATAAAATTGTAGAAGATACTTTGTACATTTTAAAATTTAAACAGCCTCATAACTAGCATTTTAACAATGCTAGTTAAGAAAAGTTCTCTTGTAGGTGTGCTCGTGGCCACTGTGTGCTAAATTATGCATAACATTAATGAATATGACTCATATTTACATTAAAACATACATTTTTTATTATAATATTTTTTCTATAACAAATAATTAAAATTAGGTTAGGGTGCTGCAAAAACAAACTTCTTTAGACTTTTTCTGAGTAAACAGGATAAGTTACAAGTACATATTTCATTTTTCTCAAGTTAATATCTTACAATTAAGCGAAATATCAATGAAATATTATAAATTTATATTAATACAATGAGAAAATTGTAAAACAGTTTCCCGAAACTTGTGTGCCGATTTACAATCCTAAAAAACCTCGCTAAGAACATTTCGATTATTATTGCTATCATTGGTATATAGTTCAATAAATACTTTTTGTTTAATTTATGTTCGTGTTTTTTTTATTTTTCTTTGTGTTTTGTTGTTAATTTATTTATTTGGAAACTATATCTTTGCAATTCTGTACCTGTAGGTGCATGCTGTCCACATTTTTTCTTGAATAAAATCCATTTTATTTTAAGTTCTAAATTAATAGTTTCTCTCCATTTAACAATAAGGACATTAAACTTTGTTAATGTGTAAGCTAGTTATAAACAACCATTAAATACGTTGCTTAGTTACGACTCTTCTTACTTATGTGTACTTAACAGTGATTGCTATAGAAACAATATTTAATATTTCAACTACTAAACCTTATAATCTATATTTATTGCTGCTTTTATGAAAAATAATAATTATCTATCCTAATATAATTTTCTATATATGTATAATTTGTTACGTAAAATTATGATACAAAAAATCATTTGTTTGTATTGCTATTTGCATAAATATTATTGCATACTAAATTTAACAAACCTTTTTCTCTTATTACTGACGATTAAATTAACCAAATCATGCATAACTTAAATGTTAACTTAAAAGTTATCTAAGGAATATCTTGTGGACAGAGAGAAGTTCGTCAAACTTTGTTTGCTTGAAATTCTGACTTAAAAAAATGTCATACGTATTTCAGAACCTAAATATAAAAAATAAGCATTCTACTATTATTTACATCTATAATATTGAGTTATGTTTTACATTCTATTTATTCCTTTATCGCGCTGACGATCTTAAAATTTTTCTACCGATGACATCTATTCTAGATTGTTAAACCCCCCCACAAATGCATCAATAACCCAACAGAATTTTGCAAATGAGAATCAGTTATATCTAAACTTTAATAAATGTTATATATTATGTTTATCTCGAGGAACTTCAGTTATTCATTACAACCACAAATTAGGAAATGACTCGTTCTCTATACATTGACAAGCTAATTATTAATTGTAAAAGAACCTTAGGTTTTATTACCAGACAATGAGCAAGCTTTCAAAATAATAAAACAATTATCACACTTTATTATTTCTGTGTGTAATAAGCTATAATTCACATCAATAATATGAAACACTAGATACAGAAACAGCATTAACAGGAAATGTAGAATTAATTTTTAAGGTCATAAACGTCTGATATTTAAGATTATCTAAGATTATTATCAACTTAAACTCTTCAAATATTCCTTCTAAAGTTATGCCTAATGTACCTGCACGTAGGCTTAGAAATTGTGATCTCTTTTGTATTCCATACTGTAGAATAAATTATTACTAGAACTCTCCTTTGGTAAGACTGATAAGAACTGTTAATTTGCACTGTAATGATTTTAGCCTAGATTTCTTTACGATAAATTTGTTACAATTTAAAAATAGACCGAAACTTAGGTTCCTAGAATTAGATAAGTCATAACAAACCAATGCTGTATAAAATTAAATTTTATATTAAGTATTTAGCTCGATATTAATTAAAAATTGTTATATAGACAAAATAATTCCAGAATATTAGTGTGGGTTTCGAAGTATAGCAACTGCCTTAATGAAGGTAATAAATGACATTTTTGAAGCATACGCTGCTTATTTTGCTCAACTACTTAAGAGCATTCGATGTGATTTATTATCAGTTACTGGTTTCTAATCTTAAATTTTATTGAGTTCAATTTACCCGCTCTAGAATAACTTATCTATCTCAAAGAAAACAGAGTATATCATAAAAAGGTAATTGTTTCGAAAGGCTAAATACTTTATCTCGGGTTTCGCAGAATTCGATTTTGGAACATTTACTTTTTATTATCTATATGTCTAAGTAACCTCTTGTTAAAATATTGCGAGATTGTTGCTCATGCTGATGATACGTCGCAGCAATAGAATTGTTTCTGAAGATAAAATTAACCAAAATTATGCATAACTTAAATGGATACAAATCCCATTTATTTATTATAGTAAAAAATATTTAGAATTTGCTTAGGGTAACCCAAGTAATTCCTTTTGAGTAATGAGTAAGCCTATAAAAATAACCTTTATTTTAAATTATGTATTTGCAAGTGCTGGGCTTGAGATTTTTGATCAGTAATGAGTAAAAGTTCATTTGCAAAGAGAATAAATTATTTAGCACAAATTTTGAATGACCTCATTAAATATAGTTCCTAGTGATTTATTATAATTCCAATTTTGAAAATTTAAACCTAGTGAAAAGAACCTTTTGGGAGTTCTGTTTTAAATTTAACGTGTAATATCTGAAATCAATGTATCCAAATAATTCATAACCAAAATGAATCTGATTGCACTTGTTGATTAAAATTATAAACAGTTAAAATAGATATTTAGATTATGTTTTACTAAAAACTTAAGGTAATTGAAATTCTGAATACCGGAAAGTAGGTATTATAAAAAAACATATCTTTATGCCTTACAAAGACAAAAAATATATTACTAAAGTATGTCATAAAAAGGTAATTGTTCTGAAAGGCTAAATATTTTATCTCGGGTTTCGCAGAATTCGATTTTGGAATATTTACTTTTTATTTTCTATATGTCTAAGTAAACTCTTCTTAAAATATTGCCAGATTGTTTGCTCATGCTGATGATACGTAGCAGCGATAGTATTTTTTCTGAAGATAAAATTAACAAAAATTATGCATAACTTAAATGGATACAATTCCCATTTATTTATTATAATAACAAATAGTTAGAATTAGGTTAGGGTAAACCAAGGAATTCCTTTTGAGTAATCAGTTTATCAATAAAATGTTTATTTTGAAAGTGGTGAGCTTGAGATTTTTGATCAGTAATGTATTAAGCACAAATTATGGATAACCTGATTGGATACGATTCCTAGAGATTTTTTTTTATTTTTTAAAATTTAGTTCGGGTGCAAAAAACCTTTTGGAAGTTTTATTAAAGATAAACTCAAAAAACCTATTTTACTTAGAACACTTGAGATCAATTTATACAAATAATACATAACTTAAATGAACCTGACTGCACTTATTGATTGAGTTATATATTTTATTTTACTTAGAATTTAAGGAGATTGAAATTCAGAATACCGGAAAGTAATTAACAATTTTTTTATGCTTTACAAAAACTAAAAAATGTTAAAGAGAAAACTTAATGTAATAGGTGCGTTGTTAATTTCTCATCCTCCCACAATTATTCTGATTTCCAAAATACCTGCAAACTAAAACAATAAAAGTCTAAAAGCAAATTCTTGTTCAGTTATGCTATCTTATGTAGCACTCTAATTAATTTAAAGTAGAGGTTTTTAGTAATAGAGCAAAGTATATGTTGCGCATCAACTGTTAAGTTAAGTGGTCTTCATGTAATGCCAAATCGGACAAAAGAGAAATGAGGAAACGGAAATCAAAACAAGCCATTTATACAAGGTACTTAATAGCTTATTCGCGTCGGACAAATTGATATGGCGATGAAAAAGCGTAATTTTCTTTGTCTCGCGTCTTATTGGGATGCCAAGTGGCTTGTGGTCGCAGCCACATTTTCTTCAGCATTTTTTCTCTTAGATTTCATAATACGTCCATGAATTTTGTACGGTTTCATGTTAAATACGACATAACGATATAATGTCGCTTAAGTGGATTTGTCAGTTCATTCGGTTGTTTTCTCCACCCTTGGTTAACAGAGCACAACTTACTTCGACGATTTATTCGTCGGGATTCTTGTACGTTTTAAAAGCATTTTGTGGCAAAACGGTGTCATTTTTGTTTTGTTTTTTAGCGCTTTGGCAAGATTACTTAAGAACAATACCCGTGTTGTATAATTTAAATTAATTGGAAACGCAAAACCGTGTCGCCATTATTTACGCAATGACGAAATTGATATGTAAAAGTGAGGTTTTGTCAGTTTTTGACGTTTGAGTTTGATTGACTAAAATCGCTTTTTTGCTAATAAATGTTTTAATTTTGCGTAAAATTACGGCAATTTCAGATAATTGAAAAAGAATTTTTTATTCTGTTAATTAATAAACTTCTTAATGGCACCTCTATAATATGTTTAAATAAATTTTTTTTGGTACTTCAAAATATATAAAGCAAACTTATATCGCAACCAAAGTTAAAATTTTAACGATAAGTTATGTTTGTTTTATACAATATTTTTGATATCAATTATTTGTGTTTATTCAGTACATTATAAAAAAAAAAACTAAAATACGTTAAAATTTTTAAAAACTGGTAAAACTACTAAGAATTATTTATTTATTTATTTTCTGCTTCTTGTCTTTTTTTATATGTATTATTTTTCTTTATATTTACATTTTCAGGCATTTCGAATATTTTGTTACTAAGATCCTTTATTTGAAATTTAAATTAAATTTTTTTTTATATCAAATTTATTCCAATCATTAACTGTGTAATTTTTCTATTAAATCTTTATTAAAAATTATATTTCTTTTAATGTTTTTATTTTCTGAATCTAGAATCCATTTTGAAATGCATATAAACGCAGCTCTTCAATTTTTTTTATGCATTTTTTTGAAAATATTAAATCTTAAAATTTAAGTTATAACTTTCTATTTCAAATTTTCCATTATAAAATTCAATTGAAATAAAATGGAAAACATCCATAAATCCTTGCAATAGATCAGAAATTACCTCAAGATCCAAGAAATGCCTTAAAAGCTGATGATAATGATTTCAAGGGCTTGAAATAAAATTGAAAAATACCCTGAAGAAGACTGAAGCTAATTAAATAGCTTCGAAGTAACGAATTATAACTTAAAGAAGTAACTCGAAGTATCTTAATATTAATAAAAATAACTTTAAGCCTCTAAAGTTACAAGAAGGATAATCACAACCCAGAAGAAATAGGAAACAAACTTTAAATTTCCGAATTAAATGCAATATAATTCAGTTTAGAGAGAATGAGAGTGAGAATTATTTCAGATATAAATAAAGGCTCATATCAGTCTCTAAAACCCAATCAACTTATAGGCATAAACTTTGTGACTACCATCATAGTATACTATACCCTGTATAGTAACTTAAATGCGTGAAAAGACGATTGAGAAACAGCAGTTTAATAATTGCTACGGCTGTATTGTATATTTTTTGCTCTTATAATTGTTAATTTCATTATATTTTTATTTACTGAATCTGTCTTAAAGTGTATTTAAATATGTTTAAATTGAACTACTTAATAGTAATATTACTTTTTTATATACAGGGTGTTACTAAAGGTATGTCATAATTTGAAAAGGACATTCCTGGACCGATTTTAAGTCAAAAAGTTCATGTAAACAGGGGTCCTAAAGTGATTAGTTTTTAAGATACGGGGTGTTAAAGTTTTATTTTTTTTTTCGTTTTTAAAAAATTTTTCAAATACGGTTTAAAATATTGAACTGAATTTTGGCACAGGATGTTATGGCATAAAAACACATTTTTAAGATGTTCACCTACTTTTTTTTAGCAACCAGTGGCTATGATGAACTTTTAATACAATTTTATAAAAAAAATACTACGTCATTGACTTACGAAAAAAATTATGATTTTATCTTATATATATACATATTTTATAAATATAAACCAAGGCATATGAATTTTAATATAAAAACTCACCTGTTTCTTTGGTTCATACTTATTTTCTCTCTCATTTTGCTTTAATAATTGTTCAGTTTACTGTTTTTCTTTGTCACATTTAATTTTTCGGATATTTTAAATATTTTACGAATTAAATCCTTAGTAATCTATATCTATTTATTTTAAAATGTAGTCAAATCATTCAGTCATTTATAGTCTTTTTTTTTAGTAATTTTAAAAATTAGGTTTTTGTTTTTATAATTATTTAACTTCTACTAATAAATAAATTTTATTATCTGTAATTTTACGAATTCCTTGAGCTCTTAATATATTTGGTTAATATTTTTGATTTTTTGGTATGTTAAATTTCACATTCTACTTTTCTTTATTTTATCATTTTTATTTAAATTCTTTTATTTTCTTTTATTTACTATTTATTAAAATTATTTATTTTTAATTCGTGAATTTTTAAAATGCTGAATTTGATTTTTTGCTGTTAAAATTCATAATTATTAACTTTATCGCTTTAGAATCAGAATAGAGGGATTTAGTACTTAAGTGTATGAACAAACAAACTAGATAAAGGTTTGTACAAAAATTACTAGTGGGTTATCTTATGTTTTTACTTAATATAAAAAACAAATTCAAATAAGATCTATTAATATTAAAATTTTTTCTATTATTTATTTTTTAAACGAAATAATCAGCAATTGAGCCTTAGGATGAAAATATAAGGATTTTTTGTTGAATATAGAAGTGTATGAGTAAACAAACTAGGGGTTTCTAATAAAATTACTAGTAGGTTATTACACATAGAATTTAAAAATATATCGAGAAATCAACTGACAGTTTCTGCGGATATAACTAGATCTATTTCATGCTTAAGGCATGATATAGATCTATGAAAATAGTTAAATAAAGAAACGGAGTTTAATGGATCATGATCCATATACTGAATATAATTAAATGTATAATGGAAGAAATTAGGGATTTTTGAAAAAATACTAGTAAGTTATCTTATGTTTGCAAATAAAATATATTAAAAATAAAATATATTCTATTCTCCTAATATTTATTTTCAAATTGAAATATTTAACAGCAATTATATTATTTTTAAATACAAAAAAAAACGAGAAAAGAGATTTATACTACAGATTGTTGTTCTTTGGAAATGCAATAGAAGCACGATTAAATTATTTTTTTTGTACTATTTTTTACTATTTTTGTAAGATTATTATTATTTATTGAATATGAATTTTAATATAAAAACAACTTGTTTTTTGCTTTAGTATTATTTTTTTAATTGTTTAATTTAGGGTTTTTTTGGCACTACTGATTTTTCGGGCTTTTCAACTGTTTGACTTATTAGTATTAATTTAAAATTTTAATTTTACCTATTTTCTAAAATGTATTGAAATGCAGTATTAATTCATAATATTTCAATATTGAGAGTTATTTTTGTTATTATTTAACTTTACTTTAACTAAGTTCATTATTAATAAATTTTTTCGAAATAAAGCTTTTTGAAAATTTAATTACTAATAACTTAATTTTTTGATATTTGAAATTTATATTCTATTTTTTTCATTTTTATTTTAAGTTAAGATTCTATCATTCTGTTATTCGCTCTATATTATATTTTTTTACCTATTTTTTAAGTACAAAAATTAAAAAAAAACGAAGCCGTAATTTTGTTTGACTTGGAAATTTATTGAGTATTTTTGAAAATGAAGCTTAAAAAAATTATAAAATAAGAAAAAATCATACAAGGAAACCTACAGATTCGACTTCCAAAGAGTGAAAACTTTTGCATTTATGGGTTTACGAAAACAAATATTCTTTATAAAAACCCCTTTTTGTGGTCAAACGACTCAAAGAACCTTGGTTTATCAAATTTAAAAAAATATAAAAAAAGCAACAAGTACCTTTAGGTGTGATGATTTTATGAAAAATAATTGAATTGATACTGTTTTTGGATTTCAAAAATTTACAAACTTTAACCCAACGCCTAAATGTACAGAGCATTTAGATTTTTATAGAGATATTTTTTAAAAAAGCTATAAGGGGGACTTTATTTCCAGTATTTTTTCGTAGCCACTTTTTCCTCAAACCTCTTGGATTACTGCTTTATAAAAACTTAAAGCATATTTTATAAGCTCAAGAGAAAAAAAACTGAAAAGAATCATACTGTTCCCTCCCACATAGCCCAAAAAAAACCATATTATACGAACGGGGTTGAAAATTTCCCCAACTCAATTTCCCTTTATGGTATCAATAATAAATAAGGCGTTAAACGATAGGTTCTGTGAAAGTTTACGCATTATTCAGTGGGTTTTAAGGTAAGGTTGACAGCTGAGACCCGGAGGCGTTTTAAAGTGTGGAAATGTGTGCGGGCCGGGAGGAATCCCGTGTCATATAAAGTTCAACGGATATTCTATTTTGACCAGAACGAAAATATTGCGGATTTTCCTCGTTTAAGCAATAAAATTAAACAGCTTTAAAATATAAGAAGAAGCAGAAGGTTTTACCCGTTTCTCTTCGACTTCAAAGCTATAATTATTAATTGCACCGTACTAATTAAAATCGTTGGGATTCTGTTTATCCGTTGCTCGCTCCCCAAATAAGGGTACTAATTACCGTAGCGCCCGCGTAGTTTAATTACAGCTTTAATTAATTATGAAAGCTTCATTGTATCAACACCTAACGCTATTTAGATAATGCTTCCCGCCATTACGCAGGCCGGCGGAGCCGAGAGCTTAGCGTATTGCCTAATTTGTTTTCGCGAAAATGGCGGTAGATTTATGTCGGGGGAAAGTTTGGGAAACTCGCTATATAAAATTAACCGGCGTCCTGACAAATTCGAAACAAGAAACGACTTTGGAAAATAAATTACCGAAAGGGCGGGGGAGCCGAGCGGCGGGGCTTCTTGTCAAATTTAGGCGGGGTGGTTGGTGTTAATTGGACGAATTTTCGGTTGGATTTTCATTTGGTAGTCATTAATATTACCGGATTGTCAGATCTATATTAATATGGGTGTTTGTTAGAGTCAAGAAATTTCAATTGACAGCAGACATCCATTTATTCAAAGAGACCTAGATTCTAAAATCTAAACTACAAAAAGTTGGTCATACGTGTTTCACTCCTAAGAGCATCCTCAGACCTAAAAATTACGTCGCAAATAAACTAAAATAAAAAATATTTTCTAAAGCGGGGTTCGAACCTAGCCGCGAAATACGCTTCTATCTTAATAGTCCTATGGTTGGAACCTATCATAAAATAGTTTTAACACTAATTAAAAGTCTTGCTTAATGGTAAATCTATTTTGTAATTCTAATGTACATAATTTAAAACTTAAAACTAAAGTCGCACACTTACAAATACCCATGCCAAGTCTGGGACTCGAACCCAGGGCCACACGATTGCTAGACTCTCGTGTACCTATTTGTTATTATAAAAATAATGATAGTAGAATTACAGTCTATTTTAAAAAAAAATCTTATGAATTTTTCAACATTAAATAA
Organism: Anthonomus grandis grandis; assembly: GCF_022605725.1. Classification (NCBI taxonomy): domain Eukaryota; kingdom Metazoa; phylum Arthropoda; class Insecta; order Coleoptera; family Curculionidae; genus Anthonomus; species Anthonomus grandis. Next base: position 25,183,496 of record NC_065556.1, on the reverse strand, counting down.
TTTTGATTTGATGTAATTTAATGAAGATCATTGCAAAAGTATTTGGCAATTTACTATATAAAATTATATAGTTACATCGTCATTAGAGAAAAAATAAACCTAACCCAACTCAAGCCTAAGTCTCGGTCTCAAAATATATATATTTTGTTATATGTCCCGAAAGTTACATGTTTCACCAGATCTACAATAAACAGAAAAACACACGTAATTACACTAAAACAAAATCAAAGTTTAAAATTAACTTATAAACTAGTAATAACACTCACGAGAAGACCTGCTTGGTACTGACAAAAAAAATTTAAAATCGGAAAATACCAACATATTTTATAATAAAATATTTGTAATTTGTAAATAATATTTGTGATTTTACATCGTCCTTGTAAAATTACAAATATTATGTAACATATGAGTTTTACATAATACAAAAATGTATTTTTCCTAGAAGCTTTCTAAAAAAAATAGTGCAAAATTAAGCTGTTATAAAAATATCTAGTTATTTTAAATGAAGTTTGTAACGTTACGTTAAAATTATGTAAATTGTGAAATTACGGTAATGTAAAAATCAATAAGAGTCTTTTCTAAGATATTAGTTTCATAATTGTAAACTTTACTTTATTTACATTTGTTAAACTTAAAATAAAATTTATAATTATTACAGTAAAAAACCTTTAAGGGTCCATCTACTGAAAAACGTTTTAGAATTACTATATTAAATGTTAATACTTTATTGTTATTAATTTAAATATTAATTAACAATTTTATTCATTTCACAGATTTTTGGCTTTTTCATAAGAAAAATCAAGTAAACCTAAATGATCATACAGGATTTAGTAATTTGAATGTTAATTAATTAATTTACAATAAAATTTCGTAAATTTACTTCGTCATTGTTGAGTGTATTATATTTACATGTGATTCACGGATGAGTATCACGGATTTTTGATATCTTCGTAAGAAAACTAACTATACTCGCCAGCACAAAATTCCGCCACCCTGAAATATTGGCCAAGTTTGATGTTTTATAAATTTTTTATTTTTTATCAGATTCTCACGATTTTGCCATCAGTTTTTAGATACATTTGTTGTGATTTTTTATAATCATTTTGTAAAGTAGCATTTTTCGATTAGGCTATATTATACAGGAGTAAAACAAACTGTTGTTTTTTCTCGTAATTTCAAAAGACCCTGTAGGAAAATTAAGGTGGATAATTCTGTTTACATACTGTTCCTTGTATATAATATAAATAAAAATAATAAAATATAATAAAAAATTTGCAGCTCGCAGCAGAAATGAGATAATGGAATGAATCAAAAATCGAAATGTTTAGAATACATCAAAGATTACAAGGAACAGTATGTAAACAGGATTATCCACCTTAATTTTCCTACAGGGACTTTTGAAATTACGAGAAAAAACAACAGTTTGTTTTACTCCTGTATAATATAGCCTAATCGAAAAATGCTACTTTACAAAATGATTTTAAAAAATTAAAAAATGTAGCGCGTAACTCGGTTCAAACCAATTTATTTCCAACCCGTGTGAGTCATACCTACTATCCAACCAAAACAAAAATTACTAAGTCCAGACAAGCAAATTTTGTTTTAAAAGATTCAGAGATTTGGTGGCCGCCAGCTTTTAGACAGCGGAGAAGGTAGTGGGAGAAATTTTAATAAGAGCGCCACTTGATTTAAGTATTTTACACCAAACCCTGATATATTATGATGGTAATATAAGCCCCCCTTAATCAAGAAAATTATGACCTATATTTATGCTTGTACCTAGATCCTAAAAGCTGAAAATAATTTGGGAAAAATTCAAATAACAATCCATAGGTCCACCAGATTGATATAATCATCCAAGAATTTACATAGTCACTTTTATTTGGTTGTAACATTTTGCAATGTCTCGTTTTCTTGTCTTGTCATGAATGTGCCTAAAAGTATTACTAGTATTAGTAGTAACATTTTCAGGCCTATTTATATTTAGTTGAGCATCCTTCAGTCTTACATAAAACTCATCATCTTCTAATCCCCATCCCCAATACCTATTAGACAGGCCATTAACTAAAGCAAAATGTTCCCTATCAACAAAATTGCCCCAATGAATTTCTCATAATGATATCTTGGATGTAAGTTAGGTGCTGCCACATGAAAAGGTTGATCTGGATATGAATAATTCAGCTGCTTATTAAGAGGCAACAAATCAACATCATGCATCACAATATAGTCATATTCATTCTTAGTATATAGGTATCCAACATTAATAAGGGAAGCCCTATTGAATCTGAATGAATCGACATGATTCAGTACAAAAATGTCCTTGGTCAGTGAGGAATTTGTGGATAAATGGGGCGAATTGAAGCAATTCTTCAAATCTGTTTCTAAAGGGCACTAATACTGCTAACTTGTGCTCAGAGGATGCTGGTTATTTTAATATTTCAATTTTTTCATGATGGCATTGTTCGTTTACAAGGAGTTTATAGCTGAGAATCACTGTTGAAAAGAACAAGACCTCTACCAGACAAATAAGGACGGAATTAAATGGAAATCGGGACAATTTCCGACGTAACACCCGCATCATTTGTGGCCCTAGAGGATCCGATTTCCCACAATTACGACATCTTTTAAAAAATACATTTTTTTAATGTTTTTTGAAATTTCACAACGAACTTTCGATTTGTTTTACTCCTGTATAATATAGCCTAATCGAAAAATGCCACTTTACAAAATGATTTTAAAAAATCACTGAAAACTGATGGCAAAATCGTGAGAATCTGATAAAAAATAAAAAATTTATAAAACATCAAACTTGGCCTTTGTGCCGGCGAGTGTATTAAGAATAAATAAAAACTTAAATGATTATTCGGAGGCAATTCATACTTTTAATTTTAAATCATAAATTTATTATTATTTTAAATTACATTACACTTAATTTAACATCAATATTGTAATACTGTTGTATACTACCAATTTGTAAAATTGAATTTTTATATTTGTAAACCTTACTTTATTTATATTGACGATTATTAATATCGCATTGTAAAATTTAAAAATAAAATCGCTATTGGTTAGAGCAAAGCATTTAGATTTTAAGTTATATAATTATTAAATTACTAATAAAACTGTACATATTAAAAATTAACATCAGAAGTTTTTATAACGTGCATATATAGTTGATGTGTACTTAAATTATTTAAATACACATCAACATTATAGAATTGTAACACTGCAAAAGTTATAACTATCATTTTGTAAAATCGCATCCTTGTGATTGTAAAATTTATTATATTTATACGTGTAATTAATATTTTCAGATTATCAGATTTAAAAATAAAAGGATATCAGTTACAGTAAGAAAACCTAATAGATTTATTTATTGAAAAACCTAAAATAATAAGTTTACTTTGCGTTTAAAAATATTTTAGAAATAATAAACTAAAGTTTAATATGTTATTGTTATTAAGCGAAATATTAATTCAAAAATTAATTTTTGTGGGAACAATCGAGTAAACTTAAAGGATCATATAGAAGCAATTAGTAATTTTTAAGTAAATTCACCTCAACATAATAAAATTACAACAATTTCAAAATTATTATGATAAAGACTAGATCCGATTTTCAAGATACTTTTAATGAATTAAAAAAAATTAAAATATTAACATTTTTTAATTTATCTAATTTAATTAGAAGTTAAAAAATTAACATTAAATGTAAATTTACAAACTTTTTACAAAATTACATCTATTATACTTACTACAAAATTTACTTGTTTTTTGCGAATTGCGATGAGTTTTATTTTATTAAAAAAAGTGTAACAACAATGTATTTTTTCATGAATTTTTTCATCAATTATTAATAATTCTAGATTTTCTTAAGAATTTTGACACTTTGACATAACATAAATAAAAATTTTAATTTCAGATATATTCTTTTTTAAAAAATTAATACAATTAAATGACCACAGGTATTTTATTCATTTAATTAAATGATAATCGTAAGTAAAAAAGATTTGACAATTTGAAGTCAAATTAATTAAATTCCCTTTTTTTGTAAAAATTTAAGTTAAAAGTTTGTAAAAACACATCATCTTTGTAATTAATTTATAACTAGTACAAGTTTCTTTTGTGTAATAGTTTTACCTTATTGCTAGTAATTGTAACATAAAAATGTAAACAGATAATTATTGGGTTTTTATATGAGTATTCACATACCTGATGATTTTCATGGCCTATTTGTTATATGAAACTATACTATTAAATGAGAATAATTTTACATGAAGATTAAATTAGGTAAAAAAAATGTGTGTCAAATTTAAAAACTTAGGCAAAATGTAGAAACATAATAACTTCCATAATTAATAAGAACCTATAGTAGATGTTGACGGACATGGATAATAAATTAAATAATATATATAACTGATTCTACATCAACGAATTATTAACACTAATAAATAGAAATTGTAAAATATCGGTAAAAAATAAAAAATTAAAGAGTTGGACATAAACAATAAGCATATTTTTGTAACAAGGAAAAATTGTTTTTGTATGAAAAGGATATTCAATATTTCAAGAATTTTAGATGTTATCCTAAGTTTTTATGTCCACATCAATTATGTCATGAGAAAATTTCTGAAAGAAACGTTTGTACAATACTAGTGCACTGTCTCATTTGTAATTCTATGCTACTCTATTAATGGCTTTTTTGACTGTTAGTTACTGAGAAACAGGAAAAGAAGATAATATAACTATTATATTAAAATGCAAATCTAAAGAACTCTTACAAGAGTATGTTCAACAGTATCTATTTCTGAACTAGAAGCAGAAAAACAAGAGAAGAAAAGTGGTTTGTGGAGTCTATTTTGTAGCAGAAGAACTTGTAATATACCACCTATTAAGGAAGATATTATAATAAAGCTGAAAGGTATTTAAGGTAACAAGAAGGACGAGTTCATGATCTAAAGTTTACAGATCCTTAAGGTATTTATATATTCAAGTTGGTTTTGTGAAAACTGAGCAATAATAAATTTTATTTTCCTTAAGTATGAATCTCCAAAAAAGAGAGTGTGGATCACACTCTACTTCACTTAAAAGAGTTTTTGGTTCACAGAGTCGAACTACTAGTATCTTGTAAATAATTTTGTTATTAGACTTAAAAGATTTGAAGTTCAAATATCCGATCTTAAAAAGTTTGATCTTAGCACGGCATTTCTTAAAAATTCTTGCTTTTTTATTAAACACCTTCAACATCAATAATGTCTTGAGGTTTCTGTAAGCAGCAAATAAGGAATCTTAACCATTAGCTATACTGTATATCTTTTAGCGAAGACCATACCAGACTACCAAAAAAAAAGCCATCATACCAACGATAACGCGACAATATTTCAACTGGTTGTTAATGGCCCTAAAGATTCGGATATAAAAGATTAGTCAAAATAAGTGTACGGATAAAGTGGCTCTAAAAAGTAACATCTTTTTTCGTTGTCGATTAAAACCGTAGTTATGTCGAGTAGTTCCATTCGAAAACAAACAGCCTCCACTTTTAATTACCTGTCCGGTAATGGACGTACCGTGTTAAACAGGACCGACTGGCGCCGATCGCTGACAATTGACAGCCGCCCCACAACGAGAATATATTTACAAGAACAACCCGTTCTGGTGGTTCTGTCCTTTTTCAGCTTGTTACTTATCTACCGCAATTCTGTATCTTCGGGTTTTAATTTGAAGGAATCTCTTAATAGCTTTAATGATATTAATTGTAATTATAAGGTAGCGTGATGGTTTTAAATTTAATCGCTAGGGTTCGGTACTAAATGAAACCACCGTTTTTTTTTAATTGGACGACGTTTCGCGATATTTTATTGCTTCATCAGGTGCTAAAATGAGAACTATAAGTAATTTAAATAACTATGACACAAAAAGTAGAAACTATAATAAAATACTTGCTAATTGGAAATCTGTTTGTATAATGGTACTTTGCTTATAAAACGCATAGAAGTTATGAGAAAAAACTAACATCAATTTGCTTTTAGTTATAACGTCACTAATATCGTAGTTGTTAACTTTAAAGCAAAACTTCAATCATAGTTCAAGTGAGGAAACAATTTTTAAAATGTTTTCAAGTTTTGGCATAATTTATTTGTATTTATAGTAACACAAAATTGGTAAATCTCCTATCAAATTACATCAATTCATAGTGTTACATACTAATGCAAGAAAATTACACAAAGCTTATATTACGCTTCAGATATGCGTAATATTCCTGTGAAAAAAATATTTTATAGCAATTTGTATTAAATAAAACACCTTTCGACAAACAATAAGAAAATCTTAATTAATACTATAATTATTTAAAAAAAGGTTAAACCCGTTACCCGGAAAATATTATTAGTAAATATATAAAAAAATTTGTAAATTTACAAATTATAAGCAACTTTTTTTAACGAAATTTCCATCCAATGTAAAATTATATATAGTGTGTATCAGCGAAATGGCATAAATTCCATAATAAATAAATAGAAGCATCAAAACATCTCCATAATAATTACTGAGCAAGAAAACTTAAAGCCATATGAAATTAAAAAATAAATAAATAAATCAAATTGTGTTCTTCACTTTGGTATAACATGATTGGCCTTGGAAATAGTCATTAATTGCTTATTAAAAAAATGGTTCATTTAACAGACACTTAGAAAATAATAATTCTATAAATGGTATGTAGTATATATATTTAAAATAGCCTATAATTGTTTATAGAGATAATACATGGACACAAGTAGAAGTTGGTCGCTTATTTCATGAAAAATTTCCCAATTTTCCTTCTACTACCTCAAGACATGTAAGGCATATTAAAAAAGCAGTAGCGAATGCAATAAGTGATGATACCAAATTGAGTATTATGCTTGAGTTTGAGGAAAATCCATATACTTCTGGTGGAAAATCAGCGCTAATGTTCGATCTTTCATTTCTCAATTATTCAAACATTGAAAGAAAATAAAATGCATCTCTATAAAATGATAATAATAATAACTCAGGAATTCACGGAAGACGATTTTGATCTTCCATGTGAGGGCTTTTGGTAAACAAATTATAGTACAATTTAGTAATTATATTAAAGATCCAATCAAAGCATATTTTGTTTTCTGATGAGTGCATATCTGCACATTTGACAAAATTGGTGCTATTAATCAAGGTCAATGTTTACGCAGTAATTATTGGAGATCATATCATAGGTTCTTTGTTCATCGATGCCAACTTAAATGGTGATAATTGTTTAAGGTTAATTTAAAATATTGTCGTCCCAACGATGAGAAACTTATATCCTGATCCAGCAAATCCATCAGAGCATCAGCCCATTACCAAATCCACAGACGAGGACCGATGTAATGGACAGCATGATCACCTGATCTGACATCATTAGACTTCTTCTTATGGGGATACGTCAACAAGATAATTTAACAAACTAAGAGCCTTGACTTAAAAAGACAAATAACGAATGCGATTAGATCGTACACGCTGGAGATGTTCAGTAACGTTAAAATAAATTTCTTTTCAAGATTAGGACTTTTAGATTAGATATATGTAGATTAAGCGTATAAGAATACATCGCAATAATTTAGAGTCATATAATAAAATTTCAGAGATGAACTCGCTGGTTTACCAAGTAGTTCAAGAGGCATCACTAGATGGCTAAGTTACTTAACATTTTTACTGATTTAGAATAATTCTTAGGTATTTAGAAGACACTTCATTAACACATGCTCCTTGGTACCCTGCAATTGATCTAAACTGATCCTAGCTACGGCTTTTTTTATTGCAGCCACGTAAGACTTATGCTATTCTTTTATGGTAGATTAACCATGTAGTTTCTCAGTTATGTACTAAGTAATTTCTTATATACTGGATCACATCATTATGTCAAAATAGTTTTCAGCACGACTAACTGCTCATATGATACTATTGTGCTGTAATCCTTCTGAAATCTGAAAGTTCTAGTTCACAGTAAAATATAATTGGATAATTTTCTACTGAGTTTTCCAATATGTCAATTTCTGGAATGTATTCTAAACTTCTCATGCTCATTGACGTTAAAGCATCTTAGCTACCTATAGTTCTTACTTCATAAATAATTGCTCCAAATTGAACCAAATCGTGAGTTTTTAAGCATTGGAATTTCAGCAATGAATTTGTCTTTAGGATAACTTTAAAACGTTTGTAAGTACTTTTCTTTGGTTTTCTTTTCACTGCTAGTCAATGTACCTTTACTAGAAGATACACTATTACCATCAGTTACAGAACCTTGGTCTTTAATCATCCTCATCTGTCCAATACTTGACGTTTTTCAGTGGCTCTATTGAAGAGGACCAGAATGAGGTTTAGTTCATTTAAAATTTATCGCTTTAATATTTTACTTCTCAGATTCCTTGGTTTAGTTAATCCATCACGAAACTGCAAATAATATGCAGATTACGTAGTGTTTCTACTACGATATTGGAGCCCCTTTTATTAAGGTCCTCACTAATTGTTTAAGTTTTGGCATTAAGGAAAATGGAAGCTGTAGATTTTATTTTGTATTCATATTCCGATACTGCATTATAGTGGTGGTGTTTCAATAACTTACTGTGATATGTTTATTTATTTATTGACATCATTCAATACATAAACTCTAATAATAGAGTGGAAAAAAGTACATATAAAAATGGTAATACCTTAGATTAAATTACAATTTATATTGACTAACAAATTATTAAATACTTAAGAAAGTGAAAATATCTACACATTTAGCAATTTTTTTTAATAATGAGCAATCCATAGTTGAATATATCACACTGAACCTATATATGTTACGAGCTCTTCGTAAAGGCAAATATTTAATGATGTTGGTTCTAGGTCGTACAAGATAAAAGTTTCGAGGACTGTGAGCTGATAGACGAGGAGTGTGTAAATTTAGAAGTTGCAAGGTCCTCGTCTTCGTAAGAATTGAAGATCTGTTTATCCCGTTTCTTTTGTAAAGGTCTTAACTGGAACCTTTAAAGCTAAGAATCAAGTGAAAAGCCAACTTCGGGGTACACTTTTTCGCATTTACACCAAAGAAATTGAGGAAATTTACGCTGTATAGTTTTAAGTAGTTAAATCTGGTTTTTATAGTATGCCGACCAGTATTAATAAAATTGAACGAATATAGCGAAAGTATCAAGAGTATAATGCTAGAGATATTGTAAATGGGAGTTCCTAAGAATGAAGCCTATCATTTTATAAATTCTTTTTATGGTATTTTCGATATACAATTGAAATATAAGTGAGCTATCAAATGTAAGTCCCAGGTCCTTAAACTTAGTTGATCTAGGTTGGATCTCAACTTCAATTTTATACCGATAAGTAATACAGTCATTTACTATCAGTAGAGGTCCTAATTAGAGCCATGTGCTCCACTTGAAGGAGCTATTATTTCACGTATCAAAGCATTCAATTTATTAAGAGCGAATTGTAAGATAGGAAAAAATAAGAGCAGTTAAAATACCTGAAACCTCAAATTGATGAGAAAGATTTGCTGTAAGAATACAATGGCCAAGGCAATCGAAAGTTCGTGTCTATGATGTAAGTGTCACACCAAAGGTTCCAAGCATAGAATCACTAGATTGCATTAATTTGAGAGTGACCATTTATAAATTCTGTGATCATAATAAGGTTAGAATTAATGGATCAGCCATGATGATTGAAGGATCCGCTCAAACACTTTAGAGACGTTTTTAATAAAAGTGATTGGCCTATAATTATCGATGATGTTTTTTACTTTTTTTATAGTTAAGAATAATTTTTGATTTCTTCAAGAACAGAGGAAACTCTCCAGTTTTAAGAAGAAAATTAAACAATATCGTCAGAGTTTTATAAAAATTATACGAGAAATCTTTATTCTTTATTATGTACTATCTCATTACTTTAACTATTATTATTCTTTATTCCATTGACAAAAACCGAGTTACTAAGAATTGTCAATTAAATGATTTTAAATGAAGATGCACAAGAACCGATTTAAAGGAAAAAGGTTAACTGGAGTCAATTACCATCACAATAAAACACACGTTTTTCCACATAATATCAGCCAAAGTTCTATTATTGAAACAATCATCGACGCCAAAATCATTTTGTTAATTGAACGAAACTCACGGGGAAAGTTCGCCGTCTGGAGCGACATCATGTCGTTCTTTCCCTCATTCGTTCTTTCCATCTAAATAGGACCCTAATCGAATTTGTTACGTTTATTTCCCTGCTTTATTTCGTTTCTTGCGGTTGTTCGGATCTGTTTTCTGTCTGACAATCTCTATTAACATGCAATCCGGAATAGATTTAAATTCGGTTAGGAAAGTTTCGCGTACATTGTTATTCGGCACGATAGGAGGGAGAGTCAAAAGTAAGATATAACGTTATGAAATATCTTAAAAGATTCAAGGAGTTCTACTTCCGGGGTGTATAACCAAAAATCACTTTCGGTAATTTGTTTTTTTTTTGTTTTCTTACCTCCATTTCGTTCGTCTGTTCTGGAACCACGTTTTGACCTGCGCGTCGGTCATCTTCAAGGTTTTCGCTAGGGCCGCTCTTTCTGCTGATGCCAGGTACTTTTGTTTGTGAAACCTTTTTTCCAACTCGGCTATTTGTAACCTCGTGAAAGAGGTTCTGGGCTTCTTTCGTTTCGGTGGTGTCCTGTTTTGGTAGGGATGACCTATCCTTCTTGTCATCGGAAAGGAAGCTGAAAAGAAGTTAAATTATTTAGATAAATTTTTGTTCTTTTTTTCGCATTAGTGTATTAGCTTATGTAGAAATTTGATATTAGTCTATGGTCGCCAAGTAAAAATGCCATTAAGGAAATTCGAGAGTTTCAGTGATAAAAATTTCAATAATTGTGATAAATGAATTCAACTCAATAAACTATAAATTTGAAAAACATCAAAATACTAAGAATTCTAAGATATAGTCGCTAAGTAATTCTTCTCCGTTTTCTCTGATCCTGAATGGTTTCTTTCCAGGCCATCTTTATTAGCTTTAAATGATTACTTCTCTGGATATGTTTCAATAATCTTAATCTGTTGCTCATACTACACTTGGGATACTAATCAGGATTCTTGATTATAATTATTACTGGGTTGCTTAATAGTATTTATTTCCTTATAGTATCCGCTGTACTAATTCCACTTTAACGTTATTATCTGATGTTATTAACGCCCCCTAGGTATTGAAAAGATGGTACGTACTGGAAGTTGTACTCATTCATAGTAATATTTTGTTCTATTTGATCTCGCCTTGTGTTTCGTGTTATATGCATATACTTTGATTTTTCGCTAATTGTATTTCTTTCTATAATATCTAGATCATCTGCGTACCATTCCAGATTTAGTCTGAGTCCGCTATTGCTAAAATGTTCTTAGTTGGGTTCGTTTTACCACTTGTTTTAAGGGTAGGTTAAATAGGACCTTCTATTTTAATTGTATCATAATATGATGCTTCAAAGCATACTTTTTTAATTTCTATGAGTTTGATGGGTATTCCAATTTCTTCTAGTGCTCACCATAAGCTTGCTCTGTAGACACTATTATATACACCTATTTAAAGTATCGAATTCCCAGCATTTTTCTAGCAAATGTCTTAATTTAAATAACTGGTCTGTTGTTGATCGTTTACTTCTTAATCCCCTTCACTATTCTCCAGCTATTTTTGCATATGGTATTATTCGGTTTATAATAATGTTGGAGAGTGCGGCTCTTAATTCCTCCATCTCCCTCTTATCTTTTGAACGCGTTTATATAAAAATTTGAAGTTTGGCATACATCCTAAGCAACCTAAATACGACTTTTTGGTCCCTAGTTCATTTTGCAACAAAATGGCGGCGACACGCCATTTTGAAAAATAAAATTAAATAGAAACTCAGGGCATGCGATACATCGTTTCAAAGCTCCACACATTCAATATCTTATTTTTCGCATACTTTTTTTTAAATTAAACTTTAGGTAACACAGAAATGTAAACACTAGAAGGGTTATTTGGTATTTACACCCCAAATAAAAGTCACTATTCTCAAAAATCCAATTTGTTAAGCCGACTACTTTACAGATGACGTAATTTTTATATGAACGCGACCGAAGAATCTCTCATACTCATTTTTACAGTCGCAGCAGCTTTTTCTTATGGCAGCATTTGACCTTAGCTCGGCCATACTGCTGACTTAACATTTTGGCGGTATAAACTGGGTGTTTTAAATTATCTGTTTATAGAAATGTAACCATTTCACTACAAAAGATGTTGAAAATGTGCACCATTAACTTCAATACAGTAAAATAATCTATTGGAGAACTTTGTTGGAAAGTGGCATCAATTATTCTTTGAAGACCGAATATACTTTTTGTTTCAAGTAGCCCCATAAAAAAAGTCAAGAGGTGTAAGATCGGGCGATCTGGCTGGCCACTCGGTAGGCCCTCGACGACCAATTTACCAATTAGGGTAAGTGTTATTCAAATATTCTTTAATATTTCTGATGGAGTGAGGCGGTACCTCATCTTGTTGAAAAACTGTTTTTTGAAGGATTGTCTTCAATAATCTCAGGAATCAGTGGTTCTACTGCATTTTCCAACATGTTAAAGTAAAAGGTCCCCTATTAAATTTCAATTCAAGCTCTACTAACAACAATACATCTACAATCAAATTACACTTGAACAGGTGTAGAAAAGAAAATAAAATGCGAAAAATTCGATTTTGAAAGGCTGCCATTTTGCCATCAGTAGAAGTAAAGACTTAATATTCTAGGACCATAAAATATTCAGTGGGAGCTTTCAAACGATGCATTACATGACCACCTTTTCTATTTAATTTTATTCTATTTAATGCATAGAAAATAGAAACTACTCTGAAATATAGATTTGATGATGGGACTGTTATCTGATACCAAAGGTCTGCAGTGTGGCCAGTTCATTTGAGACATAGGAAGTGCAAATTATCAATTAAGTTAATTTCCTTGCTGAAGATATTAGATACTTAGAGTATTGAACCTAAATAAAGTAGTCCTTATATTACCCTCCAAAGGATGCAGTGACATTATTTATATTTGATTCAGCAGTTTATTTCATGCTTGATTATCTTGTGCAATCCTTTCAGCGTCATGCAGTCTTATATTTATTAAGGGAATTGTTTGGTCTACCCATTTGAAAATCGTTTGCTTTCTACTGTCTCTTCTACGATTAGTCGTTCCGCTGTTCCTGATCTTCTAGCAAAGTTACAATTTTGTGTAAAATATAATTTAAACCTCTAAACAGTGCATTTAAGCACTGGCCTCGAGAATAACAAAAATAAAAAGATAAATTTAAACAAATTTAACTAAGAATTTGTTTCTAAGCAATTTAATAAATAATAGACCCCATAAATGCTCCAACAAACAGTCATCTAACAAGGTCTTTAAAATTTTAACAAATGTATTATATGCATTTATATCTTTTACAAACTGGGGTAAGTTGTTAAAAATTTTAATTGCATCGATAATTGGATTACTTAAACCTATATTAGGGCTCACTGGGATCTTGTTTGATAATTACGCACATCAGAATAAAATAAAATATTTATGCTACATTTTTGCTGATCATGAAGAATTTTATAAATCATTTTACATTATTCAATTTCTAAAATGTCTTCTAATTTATGTAAATTCAGTTTTAAATAAATCGTGTTAGTACTGGTGAGCCAATCATAGTTAAATAATACGTTAATAACTCTATTTTTTAATATTTGTGCCTTATTAAAGTTAGTTTCAGGTACTGCAGAAACATGCCGTTTATTTTGGTTAGCAGCCTCCTAACTGGATCAATTTCTTGTAATACGGATACGTTGGTTCGGTGCTCTTACCAAGATACTCGTAAGAGTCTTCTACATAAATCCATATTTAAAAAGTCTCTATTTGATTTTGCTTGACAGTTTCTTGCATAATAAGCAAGAGAAACTAGGTGGTGAGGGCTCACTTTAACATTGGCTATTGTGATCTAACAAAAAAAGAGAATTTAATCGGAAAATTGTATGGATCAATTTCGTAATCTTCAAATATCTTCTATTGTCCAAGTCTCATCGGGAGTATCTGAGGTCTTGCAGTTAGGTCCAATATTTTTTAAATTTTCTTAGTCCTTGCAGTTGAAACGTTAAATTCTTCATATTTGCTATGATATGGTGTTTTGATATATTCAGGCTTTTGTTGGCGATTAGTGCCAAAAGAATAATTCATTATTAAATTTCTATAGGTGGTCTATTGTAAATAAGATGGAGGTTAATGCATCAAAGTATAGTCTGATTTACTCGTTAAGTTTCAATAATTCTTAGTTGCCGAAGTTTTATTTACGTTTGATAAAAGGTTAACAAAAGCTTAAAAAATGGTAGGATTTGTTTAAGGCCTGTTAACAACCTTAGAATGGGTATTTATTACTATACATAGGCCAAAGATGAGTACGAATAAGAAGATTTATACTCTTCAGTTTTCGCGCTTTAGATGTGCTACCATAACTTATACAAAGACGAATTACAGATGTGATATCATTATGGACTCCATGAAATCTACTGAATTATTGTTTTTGGTAACATTTAATGTTATTATATTTCATTAATTTAAACGTGGTTTATAAAATATGTAATTTCTTCTTTCTACTAATATACTGAATTTTTCAATAATAAATATATATAAGAAATTTGTTAAATAAAAAAAAATATATTTTTTCAATATTTAACAAAGTATTTTTATTATGAAAAAGCACTTTAAATAAATTCTTTATGTAAATATATAAATCATTAAATTAGCAGAAAAGTTAGGTTATGTATATGTGAATTTTTCGAGCGATTTTCATATATATCGAATGAAAAATTTAAAACGCAGCAGTAGAATACAATAAATTACCGGTAAATCTGTTAAACTACTAAGTGCAATTTAATGAAGGTAATTTCTAATTATAGTTGAATTTGTGTTCCCAGTCTGAGAAATGTGTTCTGAGTGGTGCAGGCTCACAAAAGAAAAAATATATTTACTTTTAATAATAACATACATTATATACCTAAATATGTTTTATTCAATAGTATTATAAAGGGTGTTACAAAATTCGGTGCAAATATTTTAAGAGCGTATTGTTGGAGTTAAAATAAGACTTTTTTTCCGAACATGTGTCCTAAAATGCTTCCCCTCAGAGCTACAGCCCGAAGAAAATCGATTATTTGGAACACTGACTACAGTTATGCGTCAAATCTTTTGAAAATTTGAAAGTTTGCATTGTTTTGAGTCCTTTTGTGACATTTTCCATCCCAAAAATGGTGTAAGCCCAATTTTAGGAAGGGATTCAGGGAAACTTAATTTGATTTGACAAAAAATAAAGCAGTCCACTTCGTTTTTTTTAATTTTATAGTTCAATCGGGTGTAATAATGCTGCCCTTTTGTTTATCAACGATTTTCTTGAAAACGCTTAATTATATCGAAAACATGCAAGAGACAAAAATTTTAGATTTTTTCATGGTTAATTAGACGATGTTGCTCAATCTGCTTTGTCTAAAGTCCGGATTATAGACGATGTTTCGTTGTTTCGGTGATTGCTTTATCTTTCGATCTTGCCATAGTTAGACGACGACGCTTTTACATTTTTTAGTGTTGGTAATTAAGAAACAAAAATAGGACATTAGTACAAAGTATTTGGAATTATATTTTGTTATTTATAATCTTTATGATATTCAATTTTTTATTGTTGCAATAAATTTAGTTTTTCCTTTTCTCTGATTTTGTGGAACAACCGACTAATATATTAAAAAGAAATCTTTAATTTATCTTTACAAGAAAAAACCTGTAAAGCTAAAAGAGAGCCATAGATCGGATATATTTCAAGAAACGTGCCACACATAACTTTGTATATAAAACGGCTCGTTTACATCGGCTTCTGGCACCGAAGCCATAACTCCCGAGGCATTTTAATATAGCCTGCGGAATATTCGGTGAAGTGAATTACTTTGCCAGCCGAAAAGAAGTTTAACGGCGGCCATTTTGTCTCGGGAGGACGCTTAGTTTAAAAAGTTCGCGGAAAAGCCGACGGCTTTTCCGCCGGATTTTCGTGCCGAGACTGGGTGTATCATATTTTTGATGGCTTTATATTGATCGAAATCAGTAAGAAATAGCAGTTTATTTTAGCGTGTTTTGTGTTATTCCTGTGGGTTTAACCGACTTAGTTTTATGGTCTTTTGAGAAATGTTTGTATAATTAAAAAATGGGAATTTTTACAAATCTCCGTTTTTTAAATGTAAAAATTTAATTACTCTTTTTGCAATAACATTTTTAGTACAGGCTGCAGTTGTTGTTTAATAGTGAAAATTTACAAGTATTATTACTATTATTCACTAGAATTTTAACAGGTCTTGTCAACTTCAAAGTATCTCCAATTTTGTAGTTTAAAAATTTGAGCAAAAAGAGTACTTTGAAAAGAATAGAGCAAGAGAAAAAAAATTGCGGATTATTCACATAGGACGCTAAGAAATTATATTTAATTCCTTTAACATATGCTAAAATAGGGGTCTATTCTAGTTTATTTGCTACTAATAATTAAATTATTAAAGTTTTGATACATGGGCTGATTTGTCAAAATGATGCAGTATTTTTACATTATAATAGTGAACGAATTTCACTATTTGTACCCATCGCTGAGAAATTCATACCTTATGTAGAAGTTCGTAGCCTCCACATTTTCTAACATTTATTTGAGACACTATTAGTATAAAAAAAACACCAACCCAAAATGTCCCAATCTAATTCACCCAAGCCCAATACACTAAAAAGATTCATTTGGAAGGAATAAAAAAATTCTTTAATCAAGGAATATCTATGTCACCTCGCAACGTTATGTCAAACGTCGAATACGTAAACAAAAAAGGAATAATGACAGAAAAATGGAAGAGAATTTTGTTTTGTTATTTATGTATAAACTAAATTTTTTCTTAGATTTAATTTTAAATAAAATATCCTAAATTTCATATTATTTTTAGTTCGGACTAATTCTATTTAAAAATTACCAAAATAATAAATAATACGTTATGGGTGTCTTCGGTATGTTTTTGCCACGAAAAGAACGGACTTAGTTGCAAGAAAAGGTAAAAACAATTTCCTGTTTTTAGTATTTTTTTATGCGTAAAATCATTGAATTTTAATAATTTATCGAAAACTACAAATTCTAAATTGCAAAAAAGTAAAACTGATGTAGTTGAAATCCGATCCCAGGTTGTCCTGCTTATATTTAACTCTCATTATCCTTAAACCATGAAGTCCCTGTAGCGAACTTTGGAAACCGAGTTTATATTGTACAAAGGTATACATTGTCATGATTTTTTTTGTTTTTTATTATTTTATTAAAGAAAATATTATTCATCCTCTATTTTTCTTTGCTTAAGATAGTCCATCCATATTCAAAAATGTTAAAAATTTCCACCTATACGTAGAGCTTGAAATACATACAACTCTATACAGAATCAATGCGATATATTTAACTGTAGCCGAGCCGAAATTAAAAGAATTCGCTTAGTTTAGATATTTTTTTTTATTTATTTATTATTAATTTATTATATCTATAATATTAATTTTATTTTGATAAGATGATTTCATGTTTATATACATCGTTTCCAATCTTTTATTGGAGTTTCTCTGTTGAGTGATGTAAATAAATAAATACATAAAATTCGGAGATTTGTGGCCTAAAACCATTTTAACTATTATTTATGTAAAAATTCTACAATGGATTAGGTAAAAATGTATATTAAATACCATGTTTTTTTATTAAATTTTGTTTGATAAAATATAAATTTAGAGTAAAAAATGTTGTAATATATTATATAATATTTTAAATTGTTGTTTATTTGTTTGTAGTACAAGTTTTTCAGGATAATCAACAAATGTAAAACTCTGTAAAAAATATATTTTTTTGCTACAACTGGAGTTACTTGGATGGATTAATAAAAAATAAATTAACAGTTTTTGATTAAATTCTTCACAAGAATTAACGCTTTAATATTTCCGCTAGAATCAGTCTAAATTTAGAGATTAAGATATTAAAACGCTGGAATTAGCATTGTCGTGGTAGTTTATTTGCTTCCAACATCTCTGATGCAATGAGGCCAAATGCTCATGACCAAATGGCAAATAAACACACTTTATATCATCAAAAATTTGTCACTTATTTTGACACAAAAGGCACAAAACAATACTACTGATCCTCTTTCTTCTAAAATTTAATCACCCTGTATTTCAAAATCTAATGAGTTTCGGAGAGGGGTTTGTTAAGCAAACTTGCTTATTTTAGGCCCTTTACAGCCCCTTCAAGTTTATTTGAATTTATATAAAAAGTTATATAAAAACCACCGATTATGATAAATTTTCAATTTTAAAATAAGGTTCCATACTATTTATAAAAGATTTATTTGATAATTAATTATTATATTTTTAATTTAAAATAAATTGTTCACTACTGATTATGTAAATTTTCCTTCATAAATTCTGCCAAAAATAATCTGAAGTTCACGGCTAATTATTTTATTTTCTGTTTATTTCCAATAAAAATTACATAACTAATTATTAAAAGAATTTTTTTGGTTTAATTTTTTACAATAATTTATTTTTAATTACTCCTATAATTGGCACTTTTTAATAATGTAAATTCGAAGTAAAAAATTATTGTAAAAATTACGTAAAATTTGTGGATTATAATTTTACTGTTCACTAGAATTAGTGTGAATTTAAATTTTTTTCAATAATTTATCTTTGAAATTATTCGTTTTTAAATTAAAATTTAACTAGTTGTAAAAGAAATCACATTCGCAGTTTGGTTCCAGTAGAGCTGTGCTACGATTGGAATGTGTCTGTTCTTAATCCCATTTATTGATAATATCTCTAGCATCTTCTGATGCATGCAACGCAGATAACGCAACTATAGTTAATGAAACAAGCGCATATATTATATACATATCCTGACATCTCTATGTTAGCACGTTTAGGGAAAATAAAGCTGTTTGAGTCAACATTGAACTCCGAATTGAGTGTTACTTATTTATTCTTCACACTTTTTATAAACCGTTCGTTCCAAAATTTCCTCTTTCATATATTCTTTTCTTTTTTTGTTTTCCTTAAACCCATTGTCCTATTCCTGAATTTTCACTATGTTATTTCTTATTACATCCTATATATCCTCTATGTCTTCGATTAATAGTAATATAATGTCCGTCGCTATTGAAATTACTTAAGAAGTTTTAAAGAAAATAACACCTATTTCCAAGCAAATTTAAGTTTTAAGCAAACCAATTCCATTTTCAGAATTTACCTTTAATCTTAGAAAACATGAGGATATAAGACTGGTCCCGACAATATCATATACACATGTTATTTAGTCTTACCTAATGTTACCAAACAATTTTCAATTAAAGCCTTGAAAAGTCAATCAATCGTTTAACAGATGAACCTGGTGAATACAGATGAATAACTCTATCCTTAAAAATTAATAATATCATTGAACAAATTAAAAAAAATATATATCTAGAGTGGTGAAAGTATGCTATTAGACTAACTAACATATATTTCCAGTAGATCAGTTTCTCTTTCGTAGAGGTAAGAGTAGTAACGACTCTTAGCACATCTTATTTCAGATACTCAGAAAATGGTTATTTAAATAAGTAGACAAAACTATAAATAATTAATGTCTATTATTAAATAGAATAGCATACAATTACAATAACTAATACTTAAACCTAATAGTGCTCGGAAGGCAAACTCTAAAGAAGACAAATGCTAGAAATTTTTTTTCTCAAATCAGAGGTTTTTCATTAAATTTTGTATTAGAATATATATAGAGATTCATAAGATGTAAGAAAACCTAACTATTGTAATATATAAAACACTTTAAATCAACTTTGTGTGTAGTGCAGGTTATACAGAAGCTTCTCTTACCTCTTTTTAACCTTTTTTTATCAGCGCTTTTAAAAGCTTTTCTTGTTAATGGCCCGGAATGGCACGATTTTTTTTTTGAAAGATATATTCGGATTATGATAATAAATTAAATTAAGTCCAATCATTTGGAGATGTATGGGCGCTTTTAATGCCTTAATGGACCTTCGAGCAGGTAAATATTTAAAGAACTTGGTCGGGGAGAAGAATTTCAGCCTTATTTTAAGGAATCTTAAGAATAATATAAAACGCATAATTTACAACTATCCAAACTATTTCTTAGAACTTTCATGGACACTCTGTATAAAGATTTGCTCTTAAACAACTATAAAGCCCCTCGTTCCTTAATTAGTCATCAAATTCTCCGCACTAACTTAAATAACCATATAATAACTTCAGACAGATTAATACCTCTATGTTACCACATAATAATAGCCAGTAAATTTCGCAAAGATGGTTGGGGAGGAAGTCGAGAAACGAAGTATTTATGACACAATAAGCGCGGGGTATTAAAACAAGATATTTAACAGTAAAAGAGCTATTAAATTCCCGGTCCTATCGGAATAAAATTAATCATTGGACCCGGCCGTAAAGTAAAAAATAACGTGGTGCACTTAATCAGTTGTTTAATGCAAGACATTATAAAGCTTTCAGGTACGATAACAACGGGCTTTCTTGCTAAAACAGAAACTGCATGCGGTCGGGATTGTCTCTTTTGCTCTCGCGGTGATACGTGGGGTGGATTTATCGGATTTCTTGTTGAATTTAAATTAAATCGGTACGACAACGCTCATTAATTCACCGTACATCTGAGATCAATGCCATTGCAGGGTTTTTTTTTCGAAATTAATTATTGTGTTTATTCATCGAAAAAGAATAAAATTGTTCAGTTAGTGGTGTCTAATCCTGCATTTAACTTTATTAATTAAATAATTAAAAATATTGGCAATAGAAACTTTTGAGGCATTTAAGATCTGGAAGGAGAAAAACTGTAAAAAATTGAAACTGAAAACTGAAAGAAACGAATTATGGCTTCTCAATATGCTTGGTGAGTCAGGAGGATATTCTGGACTAGAACTGATTTTTCCCTGCAATTAAAGTAAATAAATTGACTCTATCAAAATCTTTCGAAAGATCACGAGAGATCGAATAAAAATACAATATCTGTGCATATTTTCCTCTTGAAATCCAAATTCAGTTTTGCTATTAAGAATGTATCTTAAAAGAATGACATTTTGTGAATTATATGGATTTTCACTTATTCAATGCAGATTATCTCCTGACTAGCAAAATACGAGAATAATTTTTTTAGTCTAAGGCTAATGTTATTTAATATAAAATGGTTTAATCGGTACTAGCACTCAAACTTCTATTTTGGCTGTATTTGCTTATTAAAATTGAGTTCCTCAAGACTGCTTAGGACCAAGAATTGAATCCAGGGTAGATAATCAATATCTAGATTTCAGCCACAGTATTCAGTATTCTTAATAAAACAGTATTTAGACAATCACAATCATGATCAAAGAAACGCCCAATGACGTACATTTAATTAAAACAAAATATGGAAATAAAAAACCTCTTTTTTTTTCTCTTTTTTTAAATATTGTATTGTACGCCCTTATGTTGCTATTTATACGTTTTATTTACCTTTTGACTTTGTATACATTTTAGTGTATATTGATTTTTGTTTTTTTTATTTATTCACTAATTTATTTATTTATTTTTTGTTTATATTTTGACCTCATACAATTTTATTAAATTGCTTAAACTTTTGTATGTTTATTTTCTTATATATTCTATATAGATTTTTTATTGTATTTTTTTATGTTCTGTATATATTTTTATTTTTACTTAGGCTTTGTCTACAAATTGTAAAACCTCCTCTCATTCAAGCTTCTATAGATAGACGTAGATCTAAATAGGATGGACCTTCTATTGACAGGAAAGGATGTTAACGTCTTGTTTGAGAAATTACCGAAAAATCCGAAAATACTTATACTGCCTTGAAGGAATAAATCATGTCTTCTTCTTAAATTGCTTGATGAGTCAAGGGAATATTCTGGCATCAGAATAAGTTCAAGTAATTTCTTATTGCTTTAAAGGACTTGAGGGGTTGTATAAGTCTATGCCTCCCCAAGGTCACGATTCAGATGAACAGTCTGCATTCAAATATATCTGATTCAGTCTAGAAGGACTAAATTGAATATTATACCTGGTTTATTTCTGTCCATTGGAAAAACTCTTACTTCTACTCTTAATATATGTAAAAAAAGGATAGGTACACTTAAATGGATTGCAGCAATTCATCTTGAGACACGCTGAATATTTAAAAAAAAAATATATTAATAGTGTAAGTAATAAGTTCCATTTTAAAACTTCCCATGTCCACATTGACTAGAATTTCCCAAACGGCAAAAAAGGTTTTCTAAGAGCCATGAATATGAATTCATCTATAGAATTGCTATAATAATTTAGAGTAGTAATTTGGGCATTTTCGGAACTCTATTTCAAAGGCAAGTTTTGGCATGAAAAAATACCGCATTATGATATATTTCCATTGATTCTTCCTCTACAAAACTCGTTGACTTCACTCTCTTCATCCATTCTCCCAATACTTCCCAAGTCATTTTTCTCTTCTTAGGTGTTGCCGAAATAAAATATTGGATTTCTTTTATCGTGTTTTTATGCATACTGTTTCTGTCTTTCTTCAACTCTGTCAAAGAGTAATTTTATCAATTTTCTGGACAGTTCAAGAGTCATTCTGTCTTACTTCCAGGCAGTCGAACTGTCTGTCTGTCTCTCTTTCTTCCAATCAGCTAAGGAATAATTATGTCTGTTTTCTGCACACACAACACTTTTAAATTAACTGAAGTATATAATGGTATTTTAGATTTTACTCCGAACGAGAAGACTAAAACTTTAGGTTTAACTTGGTCATATCAAAACGACAAGTTAATTTACAATGTTGAAATATTAATGGAGCGAAAATGCACAAAAAGAAGCGTCGTTTCATTAACGGCAAAAATATTCGATCCGTTAGGTCTTTTGAGCCCTTCGACTCAGCAAGTAAAAATTTTTATGCAGCGTCTCTGGCTGGAAAAATTGTCTTGGGATGATCCATTGTCACTCGCTCTTTTTGTAGAATGGAATCGCTACCCACATAAATCTTAACAAAATGGAGATTTCGAGACAAACTATTTGTAAAAATCTTATAAAAGTCGAACTGCACGGATTCGGAGTTGCTGAGAATAAAAGAAATTCTAATCAAGTCGTTGAGGCGGATCCAGGGTGGAAAGATACCGACTTTGACCATGAAGTTGATTTTGACGAACAACCTGCTTTCAATATAAATTTACCGAAAGATTCAGCGCCTATAAAATATTTTGAAATTTTTTTTAATGATGATATCATGGAAACGGTTGTCACAGAGACTAATCGCCAAACAATTTTTTTTGATGCTAAGCCTCGAACAAGGAAAGAGCGTCGAGAGACCTGGAAGAACTTGACGATCGTCGAATTAAAAAAATTCCTTGGTTTGTGTCTGTTAGGTGGCACAGTAAAATTTCCCGCCCTGTTCAAGCAATGGAGTCAAGATTCGATATATTATCACCCAATCTTTGGAAAAACGATGGGTAGATCTCGCTTTCAACAAATTTTAAGAATGCTTAGATTTGTGAATCACGACACTGTTGACACCAATGATAAACTTCACAAAATCAAAAACATTTTGGAAAATGTTTTAGAAAATATTAAAAATGCTGTATGCCCTGATCAGCATTTATCCATAGATGAATCAATGATATTATGGCGAGGGCGTTTGACATTCCGTCAATATATTTCCAACAAATATAGTATTAAACTGTATGAACTTACAACTCATGATGGATTTGTTCTAAATATAATAGCGTACACAGGAAAAGGAACCATCATAGCAGAAGAAGCAACCCACACTGAAGCTGTAGTATTCGAACTGTTGAAGGACTATCTTGATAAAGGTTACATTGTTTATTTAGACAATTTTTATAATAGCGTTCCGTTAGCTGAAAAACTGTTACGTCGTAAAACATATGTTATCGGAACTTTAAGGGAACAGCGTACAGGAAATTCTAGGAATCTTCTTAAGAGTAAGCTAAAAAAGGGCGAAGCTCTATGGAGAAGAAAAGGGAAAGTAGTTGTGACAAAATAGAAAGATAGACGTGATGTGCGTATGATAAGCAGTGTGCACAAACATGCAATGGAGGAAATTCTAACAAAGTGCGGAGTAGCAAAGAAAAAACCAGCATGTGTACTAAGTTATAATAAGCATATGAGCGGAATTGATCGCTCAGATCAAATGATGAGCTATTATTCAACTCCAAGAAAAACCATTAGATGGTACCGCAAGATTTTTTTTCATGTATTAGATGTTTCTGTATGGAATGCCTATTATCTATACAAGAAGTTGATTCATCCCAAATATAAATTTTTGCCCTTCAGGGAACTAATTATTAAAAGCCTAATTGGTGTTAAAGTGAATGAAAAAGCAGAAAAACGGGCCACAGCTGAAGTGGATTCTGATACAAATTCGTTTCATTACCTATATAGAACCTATACCGAAAGAAAACCAAAATTCAACTAAAAAATGTTCTAAAAATAACATGAGAAAAAGGGTGATACACTGCCCCAAGGGTGATACAAGTCAAGGCTTATGCATTCATCCTTGTTTCATGATATGGCACACAAAATAATGTTAAAATATCTAACAAAATTTGTATTTGCTTAGTTTTTGTATTCCTATATTAAAAAAAACTGCTTAAAAAAATATTTTTGTGTTATTAAATATATAAAAAGTCTTAGTTTATTTATGGTCAATATAGTGGCCATTCGTACCTCAGAGTTAAATTTTTTCAAAATAGACCAGTGGCCACTATAGTGGCTCAATTCAATCAATTCCTATTAGTCATTTCTGTCTAAGTTTCATGCTATTATGTCAATCCTTTGCCAAGTTATCAACTGCGGTACCGCAATATAGAACTGGTTAAAGCATTGTTAGTACTCAACGTGTTAATAAGTAATTTTATCCTTCTTCTAGAATTATTCTGTCTTACTTCCAGGGAGTCGAAGAGTCTATCTGTCTTTCTTGCAAGCAGCTAAGGAATAATTTTGTCCGTTTACTGCACAGTTGAAGACTTTCTCTGTCTTTATTTCACTCTGTCAAAGAGTAATTTGATTCATTTTTGGAACAGTTCAAGACTCATTCTGTCTTACTTCCAGGCAGTCGAAGAGTCTGCGTGACATTCTTACAAGCAGTAAAGAAGTAATTGCATCTTTTTTCTGCACAGTTGAAGAGCGTTTCTGTCCTTGTTTAACTCTATTAAAGAGTAATTTTATCAATTTTCTGGACAGTTTAAGAATCATTCTGTCTTACTTCCAGGCAGTCCAAGTATCTGTCTGTCTTTCTTCCAAGCAGCTAAGGACTAATTTTGTCTGTTTTCTGCATAGTTGAAGATTTTCTTTGTCTTTTTTCAACTCCGTCAAAGATTAATTCTGTCCCTTTTCTAGGCAGTTAAAGAATCTTTCTGTCTTATTTCTAGAAAAATGAAAAGGCTATCTATCTTTATTAGTAAGTAATTTTATGCCTCTTCTAGAGTCATTCTGTCTTATTTCTAGGAAGTCGAAGAGTCTGTCTCTCTATCATTCTTCCACTCTGTAACAGAGTAATTTTATCCCTTTTCTGAACTTTTAAAGAGTCATTCTGTCTTACTTCCAGGGAGTCGAAGAGTCTGTCTGTCTTTCTTTCAGACAGCTAAAGAGTAATTTTGTCTTTTTTCTGTACAGTTGAAGAGTTTTTCTGTCTTTCTTTCACTCTGTCACAGAGTAATTTAGTCCATTTTCTGGACAGTTTAAGAGTCATTCTGTCTTACTTCCAGGCAGTCGAAGAATCTGTCTATCTTTCTTCCAAACAGCTAAGGAGTAATTTTGTCTTTTTTTCTGCATAGTTGAAGAGTTTTTTTATCTTTTTTTAACTCTGTCTAACAGTAATTCTGTCCCTTTCCTGGAAAGTTAAACAATCATACTGTCCTACTTCGAGAAAATCGAAGAGGCTATCTGTCTTTCTTTCAAGCAGTTAAGGAGTAATTTTTTTTCCGTATAGTTGAAGAGTATTTTCGTGCTTCTTCCACTCTATTAATAAGTAATTTTATCCCTCTTCTAGAGTCATTCTGTCTTATTTTCCAGGAAGTCTGTCTATCCTTCTTCCAAGTAGCTAAGTAGTAGTTTTATATTTTTTCTGCACAGTTGAAGAGTTTCCCTGTTTTTTTTTCACTCTGTCAAAAAGTAATTTGATCAATTTTTTAGATTGTTCAAGAGTCTGTCTGTCTTTTTTCCAAGCAGCTAAGGAGTTTCTTTATCTTTCTTCCACTCTGTTAAAGATTAATTTTATCTCTTTTCTAGACAGCTGAAAAAACGTTTTTTCTACTTTCAGGAAGTCGAAGGGTCTTTTAAAGACTAGCCAGCCACTCCTTTGCTAATTTAATCCACTTCTATTTGAATAAATTGTTTTTCACATTTAAATTGACTTTGACTCTCCTAGATTACTATTGTATCGTGATCGACATTCTGGAAGGATCAGCCTGTTTTCCTCTTACATAAATCTCAAGAGAAAATTGTCTGGTCCAGTTTTTTATTTTAAGGAATAATGTAAGTCATAAAAATTCTTAATATCTATTCGTTGAATAGATATTAAATGATACCTGCTTTTTCCTGTGCTTTTATTATAGGCTAAGGCAAGTTTTGGCATATTTTAATTCCTTTAACGCATAAAAGGCTATTAACACATGCTATAGCCATCATTATCCTATTTTCTTCAAAAAAAAGGATAGATGCTTCCAGGCAGTTGAAATAGCTTCATTTTTTCAGAGTTTTTATGTCATGCCTATTTTTTCTTTAATCGTTTAAGTAATCTCTAGTTGCTTTAAGGCAATTGAAGTATGATATGATAAATGACTGTAAGAAATAAAAAAATATTTCGAATAAAAAATAAATTATGTCTCCTTCAGGTATTACTTAGGGAGTCAGGAGGATACTCTGACATCAAAAAAATTATAATTTCTTATTTTTCCAGGCTTTTCTAATTCTTTTACTAAAGGAATGACAATAATGTAAGAAATCGAAAAATGCCTTAACTCCCTTAAGGAAATTTAAAGTCAACGTTTCGAAATAGAATTTAAATATGCAAAATATATAATAAGCCAAAAAGCGTCAATTTAAACTTTCCAATAATAGCCAAAAATTAAAACTAAATATTTTATTTTATGAAAACAAATTTATTTCTATTATATTTAAATTGGGGCGTTTTATAAAAGTATGCATATTTAAAGGGGGTATTTTAAATGATGGCGGCGCCCCGTCAGTCGTTAGGATATTTCGAATTTAGCCATACAGAAGAAATAATTAAATTAGTTAAAAGCCATTTGATTTAATAAAAGTTAAATGTTTCGATAAAGCAATTAACATTTAAAATGTATAAATGGAGGTAGCTATAATTTATATTAATTTAGTTAAATTTAGAATACCAGTTTTGTTTTGATTAATAACGACAAATAATATAATTGATTAAATTTGAATATATTTGCAGTTATTCATTTTTATAAAGTAAGTTTATAATGTACCTAAGTGGTTTAAATACCAATAGCTCAGCAGTCTTTTTATCTGTTCTTCTAGTTCTTTAGTTTAGGTATTCCTCTTTTATAAGTTTGCTTTCCTACTGTTCATTTCTATAATTTACAAATTATGAAATTGCTAAATTTGACAACGAAATTTATTATTGTACCTTTGCTATATGAGCCAGCATCTTCGCTCAACATATTTAAAAATATAAAAGCTTTTCACTACAGATTTCCATATCCATTAAATTAAGGCCATAAAAAATCGAAATGAAACTAAACCAGAATCTTAATATATGCATATCTCAAGTGGTCCTATTTTAAAACGTGATTTATCTATTAAGTCTAGAGAGCACGCGACCAAACTTTGTAGATCCATTATAATACCTGTAATTAAGCCATTGGTATCTTTTGAACCGAGGGGCCGTGGTTATGGTTACGCCCACCTTCACTTTCTTTTTTAATGGTGAATTTGTGATTTATTACCTAGAGATGTGATCTTAATATTAGATGCTAGGGATATCTTATTTATGTCACATGAACGTTTGAAGGTTCAGTAGTATATTGGTGATATATTCTTAGGAGGTTAAATGTTCCCGATATAGTTACGTTTGAGAGAGAGAGCGCGAATTTAAAGATTATTTAACTTTTCTATCAGAAAAACATTACTAAGTTAAGATTTCAGAAAATTTGAAAAATATCAGTGTTTTAGAAAGTATACAATCTATAAAGCATATGTTTCAAGTTTGAAGACGCCACGTTGTTTAGTATGTGTTTGGCAGCCATCAATAGTGAACGTTTTCAGTGAATTTGTGAAAATAGAGAAAATTGGTCATCGTTATCTGATATAATACTTTTATTTGAAAGGCCTCAGCCCAACCGTTATAAAAGCTGAACTGGATTCTACTCTGGGTGAGTCTGATCCTTCATTAACAACAGTAAAATATTGGGTAGCAGAGTTTAAACGAGGTCGTACGAGCTGCCAAGACGAGCATCGCAGTGGTCGACCAAATGAGCTGACGACTCCAGAAATTTTAAAGGAAATTCACAAAGCGGTACTGAATGATCGTCGACTGAAAGTGCGCGAGCTAGCGGACATAGTAGGCATTTCAAAAAGTGCGGTACATCGCATATTAACTGGAAATTTTGACATGAGAAAGCTGTGTGCAAGATGGGTGCCGCGTTTGCTCACACTTGAGCAAAAATAGTGTCGTGAAGATGTTTCAATTGAGTGTTTAGCAAAATTTAATAGCAACAGAGCAAAATTTTTGCGTCGTTTCATAACCATGGATGAAACATGGGTCCATCACTTTACACCTGAGACAAAAGAACAATCAAAACAATGGACTCAAAAGGGAGAACCGGCTCCAAAGAAGGCGAAAACCGTTTGATCTGCAGGCAAGGTCATGGCGTCGGTTTTTTGGGATGCGCGAGGGATAATTTTCATTGACTATCTTGAAAAAGGTAAAACTATCAACGGCGAGGTTTATGCGAACTTATTGCAACGTTTGAGCGAAGAAATCAAGCAGAAACGGCCGCATTTGGTTAAGAAGAAAGTGTTGTTTGATCAAGACAATGCACCAGCTCACAAATCCGTTATTGCAATGGCCAAAATTAACGAATTAAAGTTTGAATTGCTACCTCATGCACCCTATTCGCCAGATTTAGCCCCCTCAGATTATTTTCTGTTTCCAAACTTAAAAAACTGGCTCAGTGGTCAAAGATTTTCCAACGATGAAAAAGTGATGTCTGCAGTTAATGGATATTTCAAGGCGCAAGACGGTTCTTATTATAAAAAGGGTATCGAACTTATAAAACATCGCTTATGATGAGATTATGTTGAAAAATAAATAAATTTTTTTCCAAAAATTTCGTGTTTTCATTCTTGGGTCGGGTATTTCTGGGACCACCCTCGTATTAAAAGGAAACATTATAGGAAAACAAACTTTAAAAAAATAAAAACCAGCCTTATTATGGCTAATTAGAAACAGTAATTAAAAACAGTATTAAATGGATAATTAGAAACAGTAACTTAAAACCGAAAATTAGATTAACTTATTTAAGAAAATAGAAAATTATTATATATAATATTGGTGATATGGTGATACTCCTACAAACTATATATAGATGAACATTTCAAATAGATTTATTAAAAATAAGGTCGTCTAAATCAAGTTTTTTTTTTTAAAATTTGAGTTGAATTTCTTTATTGGTTTTATAAATATTATTTTAATTTTTTTTTTTATTTTAAACACTCAGCCGTAATTTTTAAAATTAAAATTTAGCCTCCATAAAAAATGGTAAAAAAGGAAGAAAAGGAATCGAAAACAATAACACAAAGCTTTTTAACTTTACCATTTTATATTAGCAATTAATTTTAATTTTAATCTTGGAATTGTATTTACAATTTTAAACTTTTTTATCTTTACCATTTTTAACCTAGGTTAGTTTTTATCACTTTTTAATGTTTCATTTTTGGTGCTTCTGAAGGTTTTTGTATTTTTTCTCCGTGCAGCCTTATATATTTTGTAGTTTATATATTTTATATAATTGTTTTAATACCAGTTTTTTGCATATAGCTATTATGCTAAATAATCGATATTATTATTATTACAAAGCAAATTAGAAATTAAACTAAATTTAATACACGAAATAACAAAAATTATTATAATTATAAAACCAAGAATTTTAAAATAAGAGAAATGTTTGTTTTCTGCATTAACCAAATACATTTTAAAATTAAATAATGGAGACTTGAAAAAAAAGTAAAAGAGCAACAAAGAAGTAGGACAAAAAAAACACAGAGAAAACAAAATAAAACTTAAAGAGATTTAATATATAAAACTTAAATTTAGATGAAGAAAAAAGAGGTTTAAGTTTTAAATAATAAGTTTAAATTTATTTATTAAATTCAACACAATAAAAAATCTTAAAGTTTTATAAATTATACATCAAATTAAAATTTGTTTAAATAAATAGAAGAGTAAAACAAAAATCGTGAAAAGTTAAGGAAAATTTAAACTGTGAAAGTTTATTAAAAATATTTATACATATGGGCCACTTTTGGCTAATTTTAATGATGTCAAAAATTTAAAGAATATTTTAGTTTAAAAAGGAAAAAATTTAATTTTTTTAACTAAAATAAATGAAAGAACGTTTTTAAGATAATTTAAATCTAAACCTTTTGGAGCAAAATATTATTTTTCGTAAAAAAAAACACTTAAAATTTAAATGGTAAAAAATAAATGAGAAGAAAAACTGAATGAAAAAAATTATTTAAATATACCCGAAAATTTGCTCTTTTAAATAAAAAATCCATTTGAGGGTATTTTTGCAAAATTATCAAAAAAAAAATTAAATTGAAAAATAGCTTTAAGATTAAAAAAATCATTAAAAATGTCAAATTTTTTGTTTGGCTGAATTATATTAAAATTAAAATATTTAAAAAGTAACATTCTTTAAAACCTAACTAAAATTAAAAATTTCTTTAAGGGTCAAAATTTTAACAAAAAATCAAGATTTCAATATAGAACACAAATAGAATATATTTTTTGGTTATTATAAAATTTTGTGCAAAGATAAAATAGTAAAATCGAATATTTAAAAAAGGAAGTTTCAAACAAAAATTATAAAAATTTAACATTATTAAAAAATTTTTCAGGAATTTTGTAAAATTATAATATTTAACCTTTACATGTTAGAGAAAACTGAAATAATTGAAAATTAAATAAATAACTTGGCAATTATTTTGTTCAATTAAAGGTATTATGTATAAAATGACATTTATTGATATGGAATTAGAATTAAAATTTTAATTCCGTACAAAAATTAAATATTAAAATTGAATTTAAAAGACAAATAAAAGCATGAACCAAACCAGTAAACTACTTCTAAAATATGTAGACTGTCCATAAAACATAATATTAAATAAAAAAATTAACACAGTAAAACAGTAAAAATAGAACTAAAAATATAGAGGTAAGATATAAAAATAAACCAAAGCTAAAACTTGGATTTTTGTTGAATAATGAAGACATTCACAATGAAAAAAATTAAAAAAATAAATACGCAGTGTTCTTGAAAAATTGTAGAAAAAATAGGACGAAAAAAACACAGACAAAGCAAAATGAAATTTAAATAGATTAACATAAAGAATATATCGGTTTTAAATAATCACTTTAATTCAAAGTTTAACATAATAAAAAATCTTTAAGTTTTATAAATTATACATCAAATTAAAATTTATTTAAGTAAATAGAAGAATAAAAGAAAAATAGTGAAAAGTTAAGGAGAATTTAAAATGTGAAAGTTAATTAAAAATATTTATACATATGGGCCACTTTTGGCTTATTTTAATGATGAAAAAAATTTAAAGAAAATTCTAGTTTGAAAATGAAAGTAATATATTTTTTTAAATAAAATAAATGAAAGAATAAAGCAAAATAAGACTTAATTAAATTTAACACTTAAAATTTAAATAGTAAGAAATAAATGATAAGGAAAACTGAATGAAAAAAAAAATAAAAATACCCGAAGTTTTGCTCTTTTAATTAAAAAATCCATTTAAGGGTACTTTTGCAAAATCACAAAAAAAATTAAATTTAAAAATAGCTTTAAGATTAAAAAAATCATTAAAAATGTCAAATTTTTTATTTGATTAAGCTTGAAATAAAAATAATAAAAATGACTAAAATTATTAAAACATTTAATTTTTTGCTAAGGGACTTTTATAAAATTAAAATATTTAGCCTTTATATATTAGAGAAAACTATAATAATTAAAAATAAAATAAATAACTTGGCAATTATTTTGGTCACTTAAAAGTATTACGTATAAAATATCATTTATTGATATGAAATTAGAATAAAAATTCTTTTTGAGATGCCGACGTTTTAATGATAATTAATAATTATCGTTAATTAATTAATTATATTTAAGAATCCCTAAAATAAAAAATAGAATTGATAGTACTCAACAATTAGTATCCTAAGGATGATCTTATAAAAGTCGAAATTTTTTATAGAAATAAAGTATTTAAATTGAATTTAAAAGAAAAAAAGCAACGATTAAAATAAATCAAATTATTAAAACATTTACATTTGATAAAAGTGTTAAAAGCAATAAATGATTAATTATAAACTAATAAAGCTCAATGCTAAATAAACAGTAAACTAGTTTTAAAATATTTAAAATGTACATAAGATATAATATTAAATAAAAAAATATACAGGGTAAAACAGAACTGAAAATATAGAGGTAAGATATAAAAGTAAACCAAAGCTAAAACTTGGATTTTTGTTAAATAACTTATTGTTTTTAATAGGGTCAGA
The DNA here is from genome assembly GCF_022605725.1 of Anthonomus grandis grandis. Classification (NCBI taxonomy): domain Eukaryota; kingdom Metazoa; phylum Arthropoda; class Insecta; order Coleoptera; family Curculionidae; genus Anthonomus; species Anthonomus grandis. The sequence continues at coordinate 25,150,552 of NC_065556.1, read as the reverse complement.
TCGTTGGCTTTTTTTATTAATAACCCGTGTTTAACTATCATGATAGAGATTTGTTCTTTAGTTAAATTGAGTCTCAATTGTTAAGATCGAAAAGTAGGAATACACCTTGACCACGTAAACTCCATTAAATATCAAATTAAGAATCTAATTACACTCCTATTAATATTTCACAAATAACCTATTACTAACATCCGCAATAATGGAAATGAACGTACACGGCAGTTATTATAGTATATTACCAAGCGATACTTACTTCTGATCGTCAGATGTTAATCTTTTAAAAAAACCCTATTATATCGTCGGTTCCTATTGGTTGCTTTCTTAATGACGTTTTTACGTGTGGTTAATGTACCGCAGGTAAAACGTCCATTTTTATTACGAATTCAACATGGTGGCTAATAATGGGACTGAGTGTTCCTTGAACATATAATTTCTTTCTGGAATTTGATTAATAGTAATAAAGAATAAGGAAAAACTCGTGTTCTGATATTACATTGATCAATTGCCACCCATCCCGTGCGCCACATACCGGTAAATAATTTATTCGATATTATGTTCAAGTTTATCAAATCATATACCTGTGTGATTGATAGCCTAAACGGCGACAACAGGGTATTTAGCATACATACAGGAGTAATGATGAGTAAAATGCACCATGTAATCATAATATGCACCGTGGAGGCTTATAATGATAAGAGATGACAGTTAACTAAGTACCTAATATGAATATATAATAGACGTAATTATACCGCATATGATGGCTCATTACAAAGCGGCTTAGCGGCTATATCTAATTATTCTGTTCTAATGATTCTCTTGTTTTATATGATGTTTTGTTATGCATGTTTTTGCTTTAAAAAATTAAGAGTTGATAAAGAGGAAAAAATTGTTTTCAATCACGTTTTTCAAAATTTTTGCACTTTTATTTGTCGGTTTTTTTACTGAAAAGCTGTTGTTAATAATTTTATATATAAATATTTTTTTAGGTCTAGTTTTATATACATCGTAAACTTCTGGTTCATGTTAGTACCTATACAAAATCTATTTACCCTTTACAGCTTGCTTAAGAACATGAGATCAGGGTGCTTCAATGACTTTTCCTTAACTCCCTTTGACCTCTGAGGACTTCCAGTAAATTCCACCGATTCATTATGAGCCTTATGTGAGATATTTCATAATTCGGTCCTAAGAGTACCTAACGTTATTTTTTTCCGACCAATGATTTAGTTGTTATTAGAGCGAATGGAGGGGCTCTCCCGCAGGGGAGTTTTCGCACAAAATTCGGACCCTCCAGACAAAAGTGCTTATAACTTTGGTTGTATTTAGGCTAGAAAAAATATGTTTAACTTTTTATAATCAAGAAGTATAAGGCTACAATATGATTGTTTACAAATTTTCATTTGTTTTTTTGTTTAGGACTAGGATGCTTTTAAAGTAAAAAAAAAAAAATTTGTCCAATTTTTCCAGTCTTGATTCGATACAGATCGCAACGGTACTTTGAATATTATGAAACTCTACAGATCGATTAGAGTTTACGTGAGACAGTGTGGTATAGTTTTTAGTTATTCTTAGCATACGGGAAGTATTTTTTTTTTAACGTCCAAAGTTTTAGACATGTGTGATCTTCTAGCTCCTCTGACGGTTTAACGGTATTTTTTCGGAAATAATGACTCACAGAAGATATGTTTACCTTATTAGGAGCTACAAATTTTATTAAGACATTTTTTTCAAAAAATAGTTTCTTTTGGGAGAAAAATCAAAAAAACCTCAAAAAATTGATTTTTTTTAGTTTTTTTGGGATAAAATTTTTATGGTGCAAAATTTAGAAAAATTTTATTTAGATTAATTATACCTTCATTCTTTCCAAATAAAACTTTGTATTAAGTTTAACGCTGTCATTTATACAGGGTGAGCAGTGCTCAGTCAAAAATACCCTTTTTTTACACTTTTTTTTTCCAGCTCTAATAACTTTTAAGTGGCGCCCCCTAGAGCCAAATAGCTTATGGGCTGTTTGTAGCCTGTGATAAGAAGAATGTTTTGCAATATTAACCGTACTTTTAAGTAAAACCGTTCTTGAGTTATGAATTTTTTAACATTTTTTGATTTTGGAAATTAATTGTGAGCACCCTGTAAATTATAGATAAACCAAAACCAATCGAGCAGATGCGCCATTCATTTTACTATAACATACTAAAATTTCATTTTTTCGCTATTTTTACAAGTACTCTAAAAGTCTTTTTTTTTCAAAAAAGTCCAAGCACGAAAAATCGCTAAAAATCACCCGGCACACTGATGAATTCTCAAAGGCACCCATGGCCGCGTCTCCATGGCAACGAAAACGGCGAAAAAAGACCCTTTTTATAATTGAAATTTATCCACTAAAACCGATTGGAATCGGTCCAGAATTGATGTTAGTCTGTTCCTAAGGCTTTATACTATTTTTCCATGTACAAATCATAAGGTAAAAACCTTTTTTTATACCCAAAATCATCGTCTGAAAATGGTCGATTTTGACGTCTACGCCGACTTTTACGGCGGTTTTGACAACATGACGTCAACGTGGATGAATTGGCTCGGACTTGCTTCCTAATTTTATTGATAAAATGCTTAAAACAGCTCAGAACCTGAAATTAGTACGGAATTATTCAAGAGACTGGAGAATCCGAATATGTGCATATCTTTTACCAAATCGGGTTCTTTTAGCCGTGATAATTCTGCAACGTTTTGACGTTTTAGCATTTTCCCTGTATTATTATAATATTCATGCGACACAGTGTCTATACAAGGCATTTTGCTAGACAAAAATTACAACACAGTGGGTCCTAATGATAAAAAAAAATCTAATAGGGATTTAATGGGTATTATTATTTTATGTGATAATTTTTTTTTTTTGAAACTTTTTTGGTATTTGCTCGATTTGAATGAAACTTGGTATTTGAGTTTGGTTTAGGGTATAATTATTAATTATTTACAAATTTTTGAAATATTGAGTTTTAGGGTCACGTGACTACCAAACTTTTTTCCTATGAGTCCGATTGTATTGAAATTTGGTATTTGGCGTTTATATAGGATACAATTATCAATTTTTAGCAAATTTTTGCAATATTGAGTTTTCACCAACTTTCATCCTCCTGTATGACTGCATTTAACTCTCAATTCTTCGCTTGAAAAATGCATTAAAGCCTTCGAAATGTATAAGGGAACACTACGCATATCCTGAATAGAAAAAATAAGAAACATCATAGCTCTCAATAGAATGCAGAAAAACTAATGATAAAGCTAATAATAACAATAGTGCAAATTAAGGTGTAATGGACATAGAATAAGAGGAGATTAATATGAACTACATCACTTGGTTTTCAAGGGAATAATTATTCAGAAGAAAGGTGAATAGTGAGAATACAAAACTCATTGCTCGAGGATCTACAAAGATGGCTCATTCAAAATCTCCAGAGCAGCTGTTTAACGAGTTGCTTGTCACTTGGATCGCTATTCTTTGAAGAGAGACGGCCGAATGAAAAGAGTAGAGCGGAGCTTTTATCACATCATGATTCTTAGAAGTATGATACCCCAAAAACCATAAAAACAAATGGTCGTTAAACTCACACCGTTGCCGGGGCAGCACCTGTTAAAGAATCTCTAATGAATTTTCCTTTTTTAATTAGTTTCCTCTGACCAAAAGCTTTTCTATTGGTCCCAACTGATCAAAGTACTTGTTTTAATAGAGCTGACTCCTGATCCATGTTGCGTTGTGATAATATTATTTGACTCATTGTGGAATAGTTTTTTACCTTTTGATAATTTTTATTGTCATTCTCAGAATTATTCAAAAAAACTTTAATAATGAAAAAAAATAAAAAAACATGTCAGTGATCAATTTATTGCAATGTGATGTGAAGTTTCCCTAAAATTACCATTGACCTATCAAGTTGTGGTCAATACAATAAATACTAAGGCAAGTGGAGTATTTATAATACTTAAACTGAAACTAGTTTTACCCACCAAGATTCAGTGTTGCCAATATTTAGGGTTTTTGGGCAAATTCAAAACCTTGAATTATCCCTGGACATTTTTTCATTTAACTTGGAAAATATAGAGAACTAGAGAAGTATAGAGAAATTCTATGTAGCAAATGTGGTTTTAAAAATTATATACTGTATTTAACAATAGATTCAAAGTTAGCGAAGTACAGAATTCTTAAGGATTTTTCATTCATGTATTTTCCAACTATTCTACTACCATAACACATATAATTTAACTTTTTTATTAGCTGGTTTATATGGTATGACCAGTTAAGGTGTTCATTGATATCTAAACCTAACATCTTGGCATTTTTGTTTACATTTAAGTCATTATTGCTAAATACCATTTGCAAAGGCTTTTGTATATTACATTGTTTTATTCGAAACATTATAATATTTCTTTTTTCTTTGTTTAAAATTAACCTATTTGTATTAAACAGTATGTGATCATGTCAATAGAAATCTTTTAATGATTTACTAGTAATAATAATATTAGTGCCATCAGCATATTCAACAATCTTCTGGCTACATGAATTTATTAGGAGATCAAGATCATTAATAAATATTATGAACAATACCGGGCCAAGTATGCTGCCTTGTGCAATTCCTATATCATTAAATACATATTTAGAATAACCTGTTTTCCCATCCTTTGATATTTTTACTATTTGTTTTCTGTTATTAATGTAGGACCAAAACCACTCTCTATTACATTTCCCTTTATGCCATATTTCTCCAACGCTTTGGTTAGATCTAAAAGCAATTCAAGAGCAACTTAACCATTTTCAAATTAAAAAAGAAAAAAGATTGTTCTACAGCTACTAACAATTGATATTGTACATTTACAATCTGCTGTTAAAATCAGTACTAACAAAACTAATATAATTTAAAATAGTTTGAATTTAATAATACCCGAACCAATTTAACTAGAGGAACATCTGTTTCACCGGGATCATCCCACAACGTTCACCATTGGGGCAATTTACCACGCAAAAGGGGGGGAATAAAACGGGTAATGTGCTAAAACACTTTACGATATCACCGTCTTGGTAACGACTCAATAAGTTAGAGGAGCCTCGCGATATCATCAGCACTCTCTTGGCAAAATTACCGCATAAAATTACGTGTTATGTGCGACAAAGTATAGTTAATGGGTCCGTATAAAGTCAGCCCTCTTAAGACGCAAGATAAACGTTACGAGACGGCTAAAACTTTAAGATTATTATAATAAAGTGTCTGAGCTTAAAGTTAACGAGTAATTTTAATTAATTAACATTGTAGAAACTTTGTTCGAGGTTTAATTATGTTCGAATGTAACAGCGTCGATCAATAACGCGAAACAACTAAAATTTATTCCCTTGCCGGCGTGTCATATTTGGTACGAGAGCAATAAATTTATTTCCAGTAACACTGGTTCGAAATTACATTTTGTCCTATTAAATTGAAAGCCGATGTGTTATCTTTTAGCCGATTATAATGGTTATTTGAAAGCCATTTTAATAATGAGCCCCATTCCGGCTATATTTTATTTATATGTTTACACTAATGTCCGGTATGTATTGTTAAACCTGTAATTTGGTGTTTGAATATGTACAAGTATGGGAATATATATGTGTACTTTGGGAGGCATTAATGGAAAATAATCATTTTGTTTTTAAATGAACTTTTATTTAGCTAGAGCCATTTTGTTTTAAACTAACTGTTGTGCTTAATTAAGTTATGCATACAAATATTTCTTTTATAAACATTTGTCTGTTTAAAATCTTTTAGAAAGTAATTTTTTTTTTAAATTTAGACACTTATTTTTTTTTAAAGGTATTATGATAAGGCTCTTATGTTTTTTTAATATTAATGTAAGACTTTAAACACATAATCGGCATAACTATTATCATATTCAGTTAAGTTATGCATACGATATGCATAACTCATGCAAGTCATTTTTAAAGCTTTATATAAAAGCACATTGTAAATAAAAATTATATAATGTACATTTCTACTAATCCTAATTAAGAAAATAGCAGTTAACTAAAAAATACCAATATTGTAAATAAACTTTTGGGATTATTTTAGATTTATGCAAAAAGCAAAAGATGAGCCACAATTAATGTTTAAATAAATACTTTTTACTTATCTTCTAATAGTATAAAATAATTAATAGCACATTAAATTACAAAATAATTAGCCCTTCATTTACTGTCAAAATATTTCTAATATAAGTAGAACCTGACCATAGTATCCATTTAAGTTATGCCCAAACGGAGGGTAGAGTGCTTCAAGAGTGCGCACTTAAGGTTTAATCAGGTAAAAAATCCAAACGAATTGCGTTGAAAATTTATATTTTTTTATTTATGACTGTTGATACTTGCAAATGCAAACTAAACATCAGTACTTCAACAGAAAAAATTAAACTTAAAAAAAAGTGATTTTGCGCACTCTTATAAACCCGCTTTTTAAGAGTACGCATTTATTATAGTATTGTAAGAGTACGCACGCAATTTTATGAACATGGGTCACATGTATAAGATCCAGAACCCTCGTACATTTTTCATGCCACCATTCAGCACACAATATGCACTCAATCCAGTCTTCTGTAACAGGTTCTTTAAATGTTTCGTTGCACCCTGGAAAGCTCCACATTTTCTTATGAGGCGGTGATTTTGGCTTCTTCAAAACAGCTTTTCCATTTTTCGGTGACTTCGGTGAAAGCTCTTGTGGTGGTCGTAGGTTATCGCCCATATCTAGTTTGACTATGGGTTTCGATTTTTTTTTTCTCTTTTTCTTCAATTAGTTGGTCCTTATATGAGGAGCTGGTGATAATTTCCGACTTTTTGCTTCTGCGACTTGTTGACCTAGACGTAATTGATTTGGGTAATGAAGAGAAATTGTTGTTAATTTAATATAAGTTGATGATGTTCCAGGAGTGTTCGATAAATCAAATGTTTTGGTTTCTGGCGCTACAGCCACTGTTTGCTCCAAAGTTGAAATGATTGCAGATGTGAATTAGGCTGAGGTGAATTTTTCTTAATAGGGAACTCTTAAGAACAACAGTTGGACTGTCAAAAACTTTGGAAGCCTTTTCAGAGGCTAATTCAGAGATTTGATGCGGTTGAATATTGACTTTAGATGTTGAGTTATCAGCAACTTCTAACTGAATGTTTGGCGCTTCTACTTCCGTGGCTACTGTAGCTGTAGCAAAATTTTTTCGTTCTGTCACTAAAGTGGCCATGAAGTCACCTTCGGTAAATATACCATCATTAAAGGGCCATATCCCTGTCACTTTAAAACCTTCAATCGCATTCGTTAAAATATGCAGGTGCAAATATTGAAGCAATTTGGTAGACCGTAATTACCCGCCCTGGATGGTTCGTCAACCATTTTCCACACTCGTTGGAATAAAACTTTTTTAACGGGCTTTAAGTGTTAATGCGATAATGTTATATTGTCGAAAAAATCAACTGCTGCAATAGAACAATGGGAAGTGTGGTTATCCATTATCATTAGTACTGGTTGTTCCTTTGTTGGCTTAGCATGATCTCGAAAATGTGTGGCATAATCAACAAACAAATCCTGATTGATGAAACTACTATCAGATACCATTCCAATTGAAGATGGCGGAGCTCCGTCCAAAAGTTCTGCCTTCATTCTTTTACGTGAATATATAAATGTGGGAGGAATAAATTGTTCACTAGCACTCATTGCACATATAATAGTAACATTGGTTCCCCGTTCTGCGCTTGATATTTTATTGACACACCTTTTTTCTTTTCAAGAGAAAACATTAGGGGGCTTGTTTGGGACAGTTGAAAATCCCGATTCGTCCATATTGTAAATTGCATGTGGCGGAAATTTATATTTGTTCATTAACTCCGAGAGGTTTTTATAAAACCGCTGACACTGTGGTTTATTAAACCCAACAGCCCCACAGTGCTTCGACCAATGGACAAAAATCGAAAAAGTGACTTGTTTTTTAGAAGTATTTAAATATCTTATCTTAAAGACCACAAGCAAATAGCCACTATTCCACAAAAATGTTATCGCAAATAGCATTTTTTGTTTATAAATATTTGCGCCAAAAATAATAAAATCTCGTGTGTTGACCAGTACCTTTTTGTTATTAAAACTTGAGTATATTTTGTTGGTGTGTCAAGACAAGCGGTTAAAAGTTAAAATCTTTTTTAAATATGGACAGTGTACAACAAGATATATACTTTAATATCATGTATTAAAAAATTTAAAAGTCGTTTATCATTTAACCATAATAAATGTAAAAGTAGTTTGCAATTATTTTATATTTCTCTTTAAATTTGAAACTTTAAAAAGGCATATAAACAAGCCTCTTAAAACCATTTGTAGTTTTTACATTTTAATGTATTACATACATTTATATATTATCATTTCGTATAAAGTTTATCTGCGTCAGTCTGCAACGAAGCTTTAAATTTTTTTTTTTTTAGAGGATGTCAAATCAATAAAGAAAGCGGATCTTTTTGAGACATGGCTAGAACATCGGAATCAAAATCCAAAACTATTTATTTATGAAAAAATCCATTCCCTTTTAAATTTGAGCAATCCCTCGCCTCCAGTTGAAACTCACTTCACCAAGCAAAGCAGAATTATTTGCCTTCATTTTAATAAAAAATGGAGTATAGCATCGCGAAATCGTGTCAGATTTATGGAAAAAAATAAAATTTGGTTACAAACTGAGTTACCATTACCAGAATATTTAATAGGCGGAAGAAAAGTCAATTTAGGCCGCTAAAACCATTTACAGAGTCTTCAAAGCGGACAAAACTTCGGCGCGCTAAAAAAATCTGATGAAATTTTATATGCTGCAAAACTTGTAAGTAGTTCATCGCCGCCACATACATCTGTTACTTCCTATCAGGCACTAGCTCTCTATTTAGATCTTGACTTATCAGAAAGAAAATACAATTTATTGCGCTCGGTAGTCAATAAAACGGGAGTACATATTTTTCCAAGTTTATATACCTTAAGACAATGTCAAAATGCTTTGTTACCCTTTAAAATTTGCGCCACCGAAATTTCAGCAGAAGTTAATTTACAAGATATATTAAATTCAACAGCTCAAAGCATTATTAAAATAGCAAATATACAGGAGAATAGAAAAGTGGAGCTGATATGCAAATATGGTTTTGATGGTAGTTCTGGTCATAGCCAATACAAGCAAAAATTTTCCGATATATCTTTGACAGATGAATATATGTTTTTAGAGGCTTTCGTTCCCTTACGACTACGTGATGTACAAAGTAAAAAAGATATATGGGTTAATTCTCGTTCATCATCTACACTTTTCTGTCGACCTTTTAAATTCGTATTTCAAAAAGAGAATAAAGAGCTAGTGCATAATGAAGAACAAGAAATTAAAAAAAAAAATAATGACCTTAATAATTTTATTTTAAAATTTCAAAACGGAACTACTTGTATAGTATCATTTAAAATGTTGTTCACTATGATGGATGGTAGGGTAGCAAATATTCTCTCTGACACAAACGCAACATCCAGATGCATTATCTGTGGATCAAGTCCGAAAGAAATGAATTTGCCAAATACCAACCGTTCTTCAAAAGTAGAAAACTACAGCTTTGGTTTGTCCACATTACACTGCTGGATAAGATTTTTTGAGTGCTTACTTCGCATTAGTTATCGATTGTAAATAAGATCTTGGCAAGTTAAAGGAGCAGAAAATAAGAAAATAGTGGAAAACAACAAAAAGAAAATACAGTCAGATTTTAAATCAAAAATGGGCCTGATTGTGGACAAACCAAAGCAAGGATACGGGTCAAGCAACGATGGCAATACAGCTAGACGCTTTTTTTACAATCCAGACTTAAGCTCTGAAGTAACAGGAATAGACAAGCGTCTTATAATAAATTTTTCGACTATTCTTGGAACTCTTTCTAGTGGCTGTCACATTCAGGTACTAGAGTTTAAGAAACTTTTAGATAAGACTAAACAATTATATTTAGATTTATATAATTGGTATTACATGCCAAGTAGCTTGCATAAGGTTCTGGTACACGGATCTGAAATACTTGATTCATTTTCTTTACCTATAGGACAACTTTCCGAGGATGCTTCAGAAGCGAGACATAAAGAGGCAAGAAAATATCGATTATTTCACACCCGCAAGTATTCTAGAACAAAATGTAATATGGATTTATTAAAAAGACTACTTTTAACATCAGAGCCCATTATCGCATCTATATCATATCTCATCGCAAAGGACAGTCACTTCAAAGAAAAATGAGAATCGAAACCGGGAAGTCGAAAAATATATCATACGAGAGGAAAGGTCATTAATTGATGATTTAGACATAAATTTAGAAGATTCTGTCAGCAGTGATTTTAGCGATAATTCTGATTCAGAATAATTTTTCTTAAACCTATACATAATATGTGTATATATTTTTCATATCTTTTTTAAGTTAAGATTTTTTTGTTATAGTTTTCAGTTTTAGTTAAAATACAAACAAAATTTTAGTTTTGATTAGATTAATTTTCACATAAAACTTAAAAGCATTTTTATACTTAGTATTAGTACTGTTTATTTTTTGCTAAATTTAGGAGTTATTTTTTCCCACTTTTTACATTTATTGTTTGTATCTATAATATTTTTTGCCGTATTTCCTTTAAAGAAAAATTTGTAGTTGTGCGTATATAAATTTTTATTAATATTTTAAATCCATTATATGTATAGTGATAGTTTTTTTTTGGACTAAATTTCTCTCGTAAGAAATACCAGCATACTAAAGATTACGAAAAAGAAATCAACTTTTACACTTATGGAAGTTATAGATATCGTGTACTTTAAATTTGTTATGTAATTGTATTGTTGTTATTAAAAGTTAAGTAAATAATTTAATTTTCATAGGGGTAAATCGGCAAGTAACTGTTATTTTTTTTATAAGAAAACTAAAAAGCAACATTTTTATTTGTCCAGCTCTTAATGTATTGGTCGCATATTTCCCTGTAACATTAGATATTAAATTCTCTAAATTCTTTCAATGAAAGGGTCTTTTATTGGTACAAAGTTGCATAAGTTTCGAAGCGTTACGCTTAGCCCAATAGAAGTAACTGATTTTTATCCCAAGGTCCTATATACTCGAAGCACTGTGAGCCCTGGCGACGCTTGTAGCGGTATAGGTTGCCTTAATGTAACATCTTTGTGCCGTTTTAAAAATCCGCGCAGCCAGCACTTGCCTGCCATTTTTGAAGTTATATTAAAACGACGTTTTAATTTGTTTTTTTCAGCGAACTCAAACGCTAGACTTCTAAGAGCTCTAGAAGTTAACCCGTAAAACATATTGTCTATTGTTTTAATATAATTACACAACTCTTCTTCCATTTCTGCTGTTAAGGTAATGTCGAATCTTCCCAGTTTTGTAGTTACAGTTGTCCTTTTTAGCCTTTTTCTTAACGTGCTTTCCGCCATTCCTAAGGATATTGCCACGCTTCTTTTACTTTTTCCATTTTCAACCCTCTGTCTGGTGAGCATAAAGCACGTTGAGAACTTCGTTTTCTGTCAGACATGCTGAAACACAAGAAAAAATACGTTTAATCTGTTAGAACAAAAAACCTGAAAAACGAGCATGTTTTAAAAAGCACCAGTGCTGCCTCCATTTTGGTTTGAAGTTGTAAACAACGGTATGATTTATACGATTCTTCAAGGTTTATTGTAAGCATGACAAAATATGACCGCGAAATTCTTGAAAACTACAGTTGTGTACAATATCCAAAATGTCGAAATATAATAACAAAACAGATAAAATTCCTTAAACTTACCTAATAACGTTATAATCGCTGTTTATTTGCTTAAAATGCACAAGAAACATGCAGACACTCCTCTTAATCAGTACGAATTAACACCTTGTTGTTGTCGACGACGCGACGTGCTCCAAAAATCGACGAGTGCGTACTTTTATTGACCGCGCACTCTTAGAGCACTCTACCCTACATAATATTAGGAGCATAATTATACTTAGGCAAGTTTCTATTACAAATAAAGAATTTAGCTTAAGACGTATAATAATAAGGCCTTTTAATTACTTCTTCTAAGGCATAATTATTTATTAAACAAATGTATGATTAGCACAGTAATCTGCCATTAACTCACTTATTATAAATAAAGACTTTTATTACTATTATTATTTTCGGTATCATTTACGAACAAAATAAACAGAAAATTTAGATTATAATGACAAGTTCATAATCGCCTCCAATTAAGTTATAGTACAAGTTATAGTAAGTTATAGGGAAAATAAATTCCCTGTATCTATTTCTTTAATAAGTATTTAAGTAATATGGCCAATTTCATTTTAAACTTAAGACCTGTAGGCATGCCATTTTAAATTTATTTTTTTAAAAACAACTTGTAAATGTTTTATATTTCATAATGTTTTGATTAAATTTTTTATATTAAAATTTAAATTACAAGTTCTATAAACTACTTAAGGTTAAAGTCATTTATTTATTTTTGAAATAACCAGTAAGAGACGCAATGTAATTGCAGTCAGGTCATCGTGTCTAATTAAGTTATGCGTTTATATATTAGAAAATAATATTTCGCAGAGTTTTATGGTTTTTGCGGTTTTTCCGATGTAATTATTATAATGTTTGAGTTTTTTGTGTTTTGGTTAGAATGTCATCTAAATTTAATAAGCAGTAACTTTAAGAAAAGAGTCATAATTATTATATAATAAATAGATAAATTCTATATTGTCCAAATGTATGGTGTCGGGTAAACAAAGTGAACGTACATATTTTTTTAGTTAACCTTGCAAAAAGCATAATAAATCTTAGTTTTATTTTAACTTATGACGATTTTGTTTTTTAAAGGACCTATTTAAAATATAAAATATCTTACCTCAATTTAAATTTTATTAACAAAAACCCATTGGTTTACATGACATAATAAATTAGCATCATATGCAATTAAGTTATGCATCAATGTATGATTTTTCTCGATATGCTTCTGTGATTAGGGTACATTTTCTTCATTTATTAAATTGGATCATTTCCTTATTAGTTTAAAACCCTCAATCAAATATTTGTTTCTAATTTTTATTATTTCATAAATAAGTTTATTATTTTAAGAAGAATTTCAATTCACCTTATTAAGGTTTAAGAATAAATAATGTTCTATAATTTTCTTTCTTTCTAAAAGTTGCAGTTGAACTAAATGTGTATAAAAAATTCGAATGTAACTCATTAAAAAAACGCGAATAAATAAATTTGTTGCAAAAAGAATATCGATCTCAAAGCTCTGTTTCTTAATAAACCCACAGCTAATATTGGCATTTATTTATTTTTTAAATAACCGATAGAAATCATAATATAACTGAGATTTGACCATCGTGTCCAATTAAGTTATGCATTTATACATTACAAAATAATATTTCGCCGAGTTTTATGATTTTTGTGGTTTTTCTGATGTAATGGTTGTCATGTTTCGTAACAATTACAAAGATATTAAGTGTGTAAAAGTAAGTTATTTTTAGCATTTTTTTACTTTAAAAAAACTACTAAGATTTAGAGCGTCAAAATTTCCTATTAACTTTACCAGTATTATTACTACTAAAAAAAATATTGTGATCTTGGTGACTCCTTATTGGGAATCAAAAATCAGATTTATATGAAAACATGCATCGATATTTATATATTGTATACTCCTGTAAAGGAAAAAAATATCAGAGCATTTTATATGTAAAACAATTTCCCTTTTAAATATATTTTATCAGTTTTTATAATTATTTAGTTTTTGTGTATTAAATAACCATCGGCAATTTTTGATCTACGTTCAGGGTCTTTAGAAGAATAAATTTCTATTATAAGTCTATAAACATCGATCGTTAAAGTTGTAATAAACTGTTTTTAATAATCCGATGAATATTAATCGTTGATTTAAGATTTGCGGGCATTGACTTGAAAAAATTTCATAAAAAATTTATTGTAAAATGAATTAATGTTATATACAATATTATTGGAATTAGATTTACACTTTATTATAAAGAATTTTGTGAATAGGTTCTTCCTGCTTTATCTATGCCTTTGCCATAGGAATTACCCTACCTCTAAAAACTATAATTATATTTCAACAAATATATTTCTGAATAAATATCAATCGTGTACTATTAAGTTATGCATTCTAAGTTATTCAAATTGAGGTTTCGTATGTACTAAAGATTAATTACTTTTTTTTGTATTCATTCTAAATTGTAATTTTTTTTCTTCAAACTTTAATTTACACTATTTATAATATAACCGCCTTAATGAACAAAAGATACGTAGGTTACAAATTTCATGAACTTTATTCTAGTGTTGTCAAATTTTTAATAACTAAATTTTTTCGTTTTATTTAATATATTTTTTTAAATTTTATAAATGTATTGCTCCAGTGTATTGGGTATTTTTTTTATACATATTTATTAAGGCCTTAATTGCCTATGTTGCTTTAATTTTAGTATTTGTCAAATAAGGAAAAGTTATGTTAAGTAAATGAGTCCTAAAGATGACGTAATACAAATCGAATATTAAATAACTTTAGTTGAATATATGGCTATTTATAGCTATAGTATGGTTTTTTTCTATGAATCCGTTATTAGTAAAATTATCAAACTAATTATACTCCTAAATAAACTGGAATAACATACTGTATATTATTTGGGTATGCATTTGAGGTTAATTAAATTAGATTTGCTTTGCTTGTAAAACCTTATAAACAATATTTTTCAAAAACTCTATTTTAACAAATACAGGGTGTTCCGTTAATCATGTTACAAACTTCTAGGACAGATAGAAAACGTCAAAAGAAAAACAAAAGTTCATATAAACATGGGTCCGGAAAAGCTTCCTCAGAGAGCTCTTTATTTTTATTTTTTTTTATTTAGTAGGTTTAAAAGAATAAACGTACTAACAATAATTTAGCTCCCAAAATTGGTTGCGGTAGCTAAAGTAGTTCCGGAGCTATTTAAAAAAAACTAGTTTTCAAAGGTTATTTTCAAAGAGCTCTAGCTTCCTGAGGAAGCTTTTCCCGACCCATAGAAGTTTGTAACATGATCAACGGAACACCCTGTATATGTTTATAATATAATAAACCAATATTAACGTTTATTTTGTTTCGTTAACGTGAATTTTTTTTTCAGGGAACTATTTTTTGCAATAAACAGTTTTTAAATAAACGTACCCTTACCCCCCACCCACCCCACACAACTTATCAGTAAGAAATTGTATTTAAAAATCATTGTTTTCCAACGTAATATATATGAATATATGTTTTATCGTTAATATCTAATAATACAGTTTGTTTATTTACATTTGATATAATTATACATATGCATATTAATAAATATTTAATACAAAAACAGTGTTATTAGATTGGATATTATAAATGAAAAACGAAGATTTTTCAAAAGAATTTCTTACTGGGCAAATTGTTTGGGTGGGTGGGGGGTTAAGGGTTGTGTTGTTAAAAAAGAATATTTTTGCATAAATATATATTCAATATTTAAATTAATGACACTGCATATTTAAATTTGATATAATTTTATATATTAATATTTGATATAAAAAGGGCGTTAATATGTTGGATAAGATGGACGAAAAACAGGGATTTTTCAAATATTTGAGGTGTAGCAATAGAGTTTAAAATTTAGATAATAACATGTAAATTTCATGTCAATTTTTTTAAATGCCTTAATTTTCTCATATTTATAAATAGTATCGTATATGACATATGTACATTCCACAGTTTAATAAATATACCGTGACCATATACATAACTTAAATTAGTGAATGTTGGCTTAGTGTATTCCTTTACTTATATAATATATTATATGTTTCTATTAAATATTTAATATAATATTATTTTGAATAAACAATTAAATTTTCATTTTAATTATGTTAACTAGTGACAAATATATTCCTAAATAAACATCAAACGTGTACTATTAAGTTATGCATAGCTAGCATGCTTACCCTACATAATTTATATTAATTAAGCAATTATTGAGAAGCAATAAAACTTTTATTTTACTCTAATGAACTATCCGGTTTTTGTTTGATCATTATCATAAAGCCATAAAACAAATAAAAAGTTAAAAAGACAGTTTTAAAATAGTTAATAATTTTATTAATTGACTGAAGACTTAATATTCTTAAATATCTATCACTATTTTCAATTTCGTGTTTGTGACCCAATATCTTCAATATTGCGGAGGGTTGTTGGGTGGGGTCAGAAATAAAACAGAGACCTGTTTACCTAAATGTCGACGTTTCGACTTATATCAAGTCATCCTCAGGACACTGAAATAGATTCAAGTAATTACAGAGATAAAACAAAGTAATTTCAAGTACATATAAAACAGTATTAAAATAAATGTTCTTTAAGTTACAAAAATTAAAACAACAAAAAACAAAAACCATGACACAGTTAAAATTACATTCAGGTACAATCCGTTAAAAAAATTTTTTTTATAAAAAAAAAACAGTATAAAATTAATTTTTTTTTTTTTATATACATTACACCTCTTACCTAAGTCTAGGTTTCTTAAGTTATAATTAAAATAGGAGCGTAGAGTTATTTTTAACATGGGTTAAATTGTAGGTGTTACTGTGGGCAAACTAGAATCAACAATAAGCCAAGAAACAAATGTTTTTATTCTTCCGAGCGTTTATTTATTTAATTTTTATGATTCAATGTTATGTTGATAAGTTAAGGATTAGTAGATAAGGAAGATGTATGTATCTATACGTTCAAAACCAGAAACTTAATTTGTTAATACATTGTGTGATCTAAATTTGGGACATACACTCTTTGGCAAAAATAAATTTTATGTTTTAGTTTTATCTTTTTGGTAGTAAATTAATTAAATTATAGTAACTTGCATTTAGATCATCGGTGTCTTGTTTTTTATTTATGCTTTCTTTATACTTTTTTATATTAACCATTTCTAGTAAAATTCTTTTTTTATAATTTGATTCTCTGCCAATGATCCGAGCGCTGTTAACAATAAAAAAAAAAAAGAAAAAAAAATAATTTTATACTGTTTTTTTTTATAAAAAAAATTTTTTTAACGGATTGTACCTGAATGTAATTTTAACTGTGTCGTGGTTTTTGTTTTTTGTTGTTTTAATTTTTGTAACTTAAAGAACATTTATTTTAATACTGTTTTTTATGTACTTGAAATTACTTTGTTTGATCTCTGTAATTACTTGAATCCATTTCAGTGTCCTGAGGATGACTTAATATAAGTCGAAACGTCGACATTTAGGTAAACAGGTTTCTGTTTTATTTCTGACTTCACCCAACAACCCTCCGCAATATCTATCACTATACTTAGTCACTCGTATACAGACTTAAATATGATTTTTGCAATAAATGATATGGTTTATGAGCATTTAATGCATTTTCTACTTATTTTAAAAAAATAAAATCAATTTAAGTTTAATTTATTCATCATTGGTGTCTTTGATTAATTCAGTTTTTCTATATAATTCTCCAAAGATTGCTGATCTAAGAAATTGCTTTTAATATTTTATATATAAATTTTCTTAATATATATATTTTTTTGCACGTGTGAGGTTGTGTATTGCGTCTTGAATTTTTTAAAATTTTTTAAAAATTTGTGAAAGATTTAATTTTTATTGCAAATTAACATCATCACTAAATTAAAAGGGGCAGTCATACATAGTACAAACCAAATAAATTAAGATCTCTTTACAGGACTGAGATTTCTAATTAAACGTGCCTCATACACGTTTAGTTTATGCACTGATTGGTTATCTTAGATCGTTTCTATTAGCCTTTAAGATAAATGATACGTTATAAATAAAAGTTAGTCATGTACTATTAAAATATGCATTTTTGGGTAATCTGAACTAGATAATCTTGATTAATTCTGTTAAAATAAATGTTTTAAACTTACCGGCTAATCTATCTTTCACTACCTGCGAAGCAAACGCCGCCGCCGCTGCCGATCTCTGCAGAACCGGATCCAAACTCAAAGTCCACGGGTTAAACACGGTCGTACCGGGAGGACTTCCTGGACCCCCGAGGGGTCTGTGTGCCGGAACCCGTAAAACACCTTGTCCATAAAACCCGGAGGGCATCAGCCCCCCCAGTGCACTTCTAGGCTGAAACAACCCCGCGGGATGCTGGTACAACGTCCCCCCGGAATCGTGATCGTCCGATTTACTTCCGAAATTTTTCCCTAACAAATTCGAGATACTAAAAGGCAGAGAGCTTTTGGTTGAGGTGTGCGAGGAGGTCTCGTTATCCGGACTGCTACAGTGGCTTCTTACATCACTATCACTATGCGACAGGCGAGAGTCTGTATCTAAAATGTTTATCTCGTGGTCTTCCTCGGTCATCTCGTGATCGGACATTGTTCTTGTTCAAAGAAAACGCGTGATTGATTATCAAGAAAACTTTACACTATAACGACATGCTCAAGGGGACTCGTGGTATATAGTCGATCAAAACAAAAGCTCGTGTTCGTACGGATCGAGTGTTGCGAGTGTCAGCTGTGGACTAGCCAGCAAAACTAAACGGTTGCCATGGTATCGTCAGCGTAGTTAACAGGGGCCCAATCATTGGCCAGATTGGGGCTGTTGGCTCCTCCCATCCCATTTCCCATTGGATTAAACTGATTCCGACTAAATTGAATATCTTTCTGTTAATTTTTTTTTGGGGATCAGGTAAGCGGTTTGGTCCGTTCGGTCGGCGTAAGTTGCTCGCTCTCGAACTCGTGGAGGGTAGGTTAAACGGCGGGGGCAGAATTTGAAATTTAATTTGTTAATATGAGTTTTCTTTTAGGTGTTTAGTTAGGGATTTTATTGTCTTTATTGAGATGTTGTCTTTGAGCCAAGTAGCAGAAATTTACTTCATATAATTTTTTGTGGATACCCAGATCTGAAGAGTTAATCCAGTCAAATAATTTATCAAAATCTAAATTAACACCTAATAGGGATTTTTTTTAATAAATGATAATCACGTACAATTAAGTTATGCGTATTAAAATCGATTTTAAAATTCAATTTATTAATTGGATTAATAACAGAGTTCAGTTATTTACTCTGTTGATGAAAAAAGGAAATTGAGTTAGTGAACAGTATATATAATGGATATAATGGATATACAGTGCTTTTCTTTGAAGCCCCCCCCCATTTATTTTTTGAACGGGTCAAAAAAATTTTTTGAAACTTGGCATAAGTAAATTGGTCTATAGATACTATTTTTCACTGTAAACTAGGTAGTTGTAAATTCCAAGATGGCGGCTGGGCGACATCTTGAGAAAAAAATTTAAATAGAAAGGGGGGTCGTGTGGTACCTCATTTTAAACGTCTCAATGAGTACTTTATAATCCTGAAATATTAGACCCATATCTTAACTCGTTTCAAAATGGCGGCCTAATAAAAAAGTATTTTTTTTTATTTTAACGTTTTACATTTTTATGATTTTTGAATAGGTAAAAATCAGTGTACGAAAATAAATGCATCACTATTTTATTTTGACATAAAAACGACAGTTCTAAATGTCAAAATAACACATAAGCGCCATCTTGAATAAATGCATTAAATAGAAATCTTGTGTTACCTCATTTAAAAGGTTTTATTAAGTACTTTTAATATTTATTACATGGACTCGGTGGACTCCGTTTTGACCTGTCTAAAAGTAACAGCCAAAAAAATACACTGTTGCGATTTTATTAACGTTTTTAATAATAGTATACAAATAATTTATAATTTTTAAATTTTGGATTTAAAGATTAACTTTTTGGTTTCTAAAGACTTACTGAACCGCCCTCGTATGTCACATTAAGTTTCAAAAATTTTTTTTGACCCGTTCAAAAAATAAATGGGGGGGGGGGACTTCAAAGAAAAGCACTGTATAATAGATACCCTATGAATAATTATTGTATGCAAGCCAATGGACTTCAAAATAACTTTGGCCAATAGAATTTCGTCACGTTCTAAAAAATGCTTTGAAAAGTATGAGTATTTTACTTAAGTCTAGTGGATATTTTTTTTTTTAACTTTTATTTTTACAGATACATAATCGCACTAATTTTCATTTATTTATTTCTTATAAATTGTGGTACATTTCGTTGGACTTTCTGCATGTTCTTGCTAGAATTTTGTCGCATTGCCCATAAATAATAAATAGGTTCATCAAAACTTCATTTGAATCGCTATTTCTTTGCATTTTAATAAATATTTAGATCACTATTTAAAAAAAAACACCTAAGCGTATTTACTATTATTCAACTAAATGTAACTATCAATCATCAATAGCATAGCATTGTTGCGTCAGGACCTTTCATGGCCACCTAAAGCCAATATGTCAAAATATTCAGATTTTTATTTTAAAATTTCTTTTATTTCAGAAACCGAACTACATATAGGAACATGATACCTCGTTAGTAAACGATTTCAATTTCCTTTTAGAACATGTTAAATATACAGGGTGATTTTTATAAGAAGGTGTTATAAGAAGGTGCTTTGGGGGGATGATAGGGGACGTTCAAATATAACTTTTGATATAAGACACTATGGGTCGGAAATGCCTCAGAAGCAAAATACAGGGGGTTAAAGTTTTTTAAAAAATTAAGAGAAATTTTTTAATAAAAAACAATAGTACGCCACTGATAATCAAAAATTTTAAGAATCCTTGATTTATTTAACAGAAAAAAAGGTATCCTGCATCTTTTTCCCAAAAAGCACAATTTTATCAGAATTTAAAAATAAATAACTTTAATAAAAACTAAGGAAAAAAAATGTATTGGATAGCGTTGAAACATACTAAATAATAAATAATAATAATTAATAATTAATTTAAAAGGTGCTCAAAGTGGCCGCCATTTTATTGGATACAGAGCCTGTAGCGTAATGTTAAATTGTCGTGAATTTTCTGAATAACTTCACCCCTAGCTTTAATTTCGCCTGCAGCTACTGCAGTGCGAGCTAAAAGATCATGTTCATCTGGCACAGGTGTAGAATAAATAAGTTGGTCCAAATGACCCCACAAATAAAAATCACAGGGATTTAAATCGGGGGAGCGCGCTGGCCAAGCCACTGGGCCTCCCCTCCCAATCCAACGTCTAGGATATCTTCAAAAATTCCTTGACAACGCGACCATAGTGTGCCGGACAACCATCATGTTGAAGCCACATTATTTGCCGAACCGATTTTAAAAGTTCAGGCAATACATCTCGAAGAAAAATCAAATAATTCCCTGCAATGAGACGTCTTGGCAAAATGTACGGACCAATCAAGTTCTCCCCTACAATGCCTGCCCAAACACTCACAGAGAGTTTTTGTTGGTAGCCACGGATAAATTTAGCATGAGGGTTTTCATCAGCCCAGACATGGGTTGAAATGTCCCTCTCGGCAAAACGTTGATTTGTCACTAAACAAAATAGCTTGGCGAATGTCTGGGTGTTCAGCCCCTTGTTGAAGATACCAAGTGGCAAACGCGAACCTATTAGCATAGTCTTGGGGCAACAGATGCTGAACCTTTTGTTTTTTAAATGGATAAAGGTGGTTATTATCATGCAAAACTTTCCAAACCAACGTTTGGCTTATCCTCAGGTGATCAGCAATTTTTCGGGTACTTGTATTTGGATCCTCTTCAATATTGTGAAGCATTTCCTCCTCAACATTATCACTATTTTTATACACAATTATTTTTTTTAAGTAGGTACTTACTTGTAATTGTCCTCTCTCACGTAGACTCCTGTCGACCTTAAGAAAAAATGTTCTCTCTGGGACCATTCGATTGGGAAAACGTTCAGCATAAATCGCGCGAGCCAATACAGCATTTCCTCTGGATTCACCAAGGGTTAAATGCATATCTGCCAATTCATTTCACGTAAATCGCTCCATA
This sequence comes from Anthonomus grandis grandis, assembly GCF_022605725.1. NCBI lineage: Eukaryota > Metazoa > Arthropoda > Insecta > Coleoptera > Curculionidae > Anthonomus > Anthonomus grandis. Next base: position 25,128,628 of record NC_065556.1, on the reverse strand, counting down.
ACATTCAAAATAAAGTAACGGCAGAACAACTACCTTATTTAAATTAATCAGGAAGATGACGTTATAACAAAGTTTTAATTCGTATGTCAAAAATATCCTAGCAACCGTCAAAGCTATTAGTTATTTTGTTATCATGTCCCTCTTTACAATTTGCGTGGCATTGAGTTAGCGGATATGCACACTCGGCGAATCCGATGAGTTCGTGCGAGACCAAATACCGAAATTAAAGATAGGGACAAAGTATATAGATTTAAACAATGTTAGACTGTGATAGGGGTGAAGTTATTCAGAAAATTCACGACAATTTAACAATACGCTGCAGGCTCTGTATCCAACAAAATGGCGGCCACTTTGAGCACCTTTTAAATTAATTATTAATAATTATTTAGAATTTTTTAACGTTATCTAATACATTTTTTGTTCTTAGTTTTTATTAAAGTTATTTATTTTTAAATTCTAATAAAATGGTGCCTTTTGGAAAAAAGATGCAGGATACCTTTTTTTCTGTTAAATAAACCAAGGATTCTTCAAATTTTTGATTATCAGTGGCGTACTATTTTTTTTTTATTAAAAAATTACTCTAATGCCTATCTGATCTACGCCACTGGTTGAAACTAAAAAATTTACTTTTTAAATTTAAAGCATCTTTATTAGGTAGCTTTATTGAGAAAATTTGACACCGATATCTTAAACAGTCAAAAAACTAAAAAATAATTTCTTAATTTTTTTTTAAATTTAACCCCCTGTATTTTGTTTCTGAGGCATTTCCGACCCATAGTGTCTTATATCAAAAGTTATATTTAAATGTCCCCTATCATCCCCAAAAAGCAGGACCTTCTTAAAAAAATCACCCTGTATAATATACAATGTCACACAATTTTTTGAATTTAGCGGTAAAATCACTAATTTTGAGTAAAATCACAATTTTTATAGTGAAAACTAATGTACAATACTTCCGTAAATTACGTTTATAATTTCAATTTTCTGCGCCTTCCAGTGTTGTAGTAATAAAAATTTATTTGGAGCTATGTTTTGGTTTTGATATATAATAATTAGTAATATTTAGTTTATTTTATTTCCCTGTTAGTGGACTTTTATTAACTTATATAATATAACTTTAATAAGTTCTGAAATAAAATAAAATATCAAATAAATTTAGTAAAGCTTTATAAATTTTGTTTTTATAATAAACCCAAATGAAGAATACAATCAGAAGGGTACTGACCACTTAAAAAACTTTAATTACCTTTAGTAGTACTTATCAAAAAAATTATTTAATTAGGCTTAATTTAAATTAAATTAAACGCTCAACAAGTAAGATCACATAACAATTAAAATAGATAGATTTAAAGTAAAATGATTCACTTACCCCTCGGCCATTATAATGACTCAATTGTAAGTGGTATTGCCAAAGCCTATATATTTAGTCATTGGAATATCTGGACTTTGGTAAAGCCTTAAAAGAATTATGATATTGTGATATTATTACTCCCCTATCACAAATTGTATTTTCGTGGTCATATTTTTTTCTGATGAAGTTTTTTTTATCATAGAGATGCTTAAGTTGTACATCACAAACTTGATTATTTAGTTTTTCCTTCCTTTTTCTATCAAATTTAGTTTCGTTAAAGTACAGTCATTGAATATTTTAAGTGATAAAATATCTGAATATTTAAATTTATTTGTGTAAACTTTTTGCGTTAACCGCGTCTTATATACTTAATTTTTAAATAATTCAATTATAATGAAAATGTAATTATAGACTCATATTGTTTTTAGGAAAATACGCTTTAATGCAAAATAATTATCGAAAATCTTAAAGTATAATTACTCCGATAATTCAACAAACAAACTTAGTGCATATCTTTTGAAAATAGTAATAAATTGAATTCAGTCAATGGTCTCAAATACACACATCAAAATGGTCTAGGGAACACATACAAATATGTTAATATTTTTGAGAAGATTGGAAAAAAGTTAATTATTGCAATTTTTTTACATTGTTCGAATAAAATAACAATATAATTATTAACTTTTTTTTGTAGATTATAATTTACTCATAATTTAGGGCCCAAATAAAAATAAAAAACAAAATCCCATTTATTACCGTTTAGTAAAAAAAATTATAAAAATAAAAAGGTCCGGTGAGGTAGAGGGCCAGGGTAGAAGATTGATTTGATTTTCCTCAATAGCGATTCGTACAAGCCGTGCTCGATGTGGTGGGGCATTATCTTGTTGCAACAACGAATTTGGGCCCATTTCGCGTAAATATGGAATAATTACAGGCAGTAGTATATTATCCCTATAACTTATTCCAGTCATTGTATTTTCCACAAAAATAAGGTTTCTTTGGATTGACCTGGCTTCTCTTTGGCTGTGATTTCTGGTACCATTGCTTCAACTATTGATTCACGGTATTCAAGAAACGACATCTTTGGTATAGACTATTTGTTGTACAACCTAGTCTCCATAATATGAGTTCCAATTTTTTTATACCATCGTATGGTTTTACGATGGCTGGGGTAGTAGGACTGCATTTGATCTTGTAAATCTATACCCGACATATATTTGTTGTATTGCACGATTAGGGCTGGTTTAATTTTATTAGTGCCAAATCTAGACAAAACTTCTTCCAATGTATTTTCATACTCCGTACTAATATACAGTACCTCTCGTTTGTCCTTTCATTTACCTACACACACATTTCCTCCATAACGATGAATGGATTCGCCAGGCTTTAGTTTTGCCTTACTTACATCTTCTGGAGTTTCTTTTCTTCCCACCCGCAAAGTACCCGTGCAGTACGTATTTTTTTCCAACAATTGTCTCGAAAGAGCCATAGAATTGTAATAATTATCCATGTATAGACTGTGCCCCTTATCCCAGTAATTCCTCATAAGATGATGGACGACATTAGCGGCATGCCCTCTACCGCCCAAATCATCAAGTACACCAATATATATTTGCATATTTAAAACAATGCCACTTGACTCGGTCAACAAATAAAATTTAATTCCGTACTTATGTTTTTTATTTTTTATGTACTGCCGAAACGAAAGACGACCGTACCACAAAAGCATCGATTCATCTATTGAAAGGTTCTTGCCCGAGGAATAAACCGAATCCATTTTATTGTTAAAAAAGTTAACTAATGGCCGAATTTTGAATAATCTGTCACTTCTTAAATCTGGGGAATTTTCAACAAAGTGTAAGCACCGCAAAATAATTAAACATCGGTCTCTGCTCACATATTTTCTGACAGGCAAATTGAGAAAACGGCTGATACGCCAGTAATCTCGCAATCAAGGTAACTGAATAATTCCCATAAAAATTATAAGTCCCAAGAATAAAGTCATTTTCATTCCTTATCTACAGATTTCCATCGACTAATTCTAGAGTTGGGTCCCGAGGGTTCGTTAAGTAGCACGTATTCTGCGTAAATATTAGTTTGTCGTACTAATATTTCAAAGAACTCGTCGTCAGCCAGGAGTAAAAAAAATCAACAGGTTTACCTTCACCAGGTAATGGAACCTTTAATTCTTGCTTTCCAGTAAATGTAATTTGCCTAAGATTTGGGGGCTTTTCTATCCATAATAATTGTTCATTTTCCACAATCCCCACATCATCCAATAGCTCCATGTCGTTTTGCGAGACAGTAGACATTGCATCTAGACGTTCGTCAGATATTCCAGATGAATCACTCCAGTTGCTGCCTGAGTCTGGAAATGGCTCCTCATCACTCGAACTTGATAAATAATATGCTAATGCACGCATTTCATCTTCGGTAAGCACTTTGAGATTTTTAATTCTAAGCCGTTTCGCTTAAGGGCCTGAGGACGGACTGTCGGCCATTTAAAAAAAAAATTAAACGAAAACTCGTACCACGTAGCACAACTCTAAAATAAAACCCATAAGAACATGCTCTTACGAAATCATAAGCGTTACTGCAGTGCACAGAACATATAGAGGAAAATGGAGTGCACAGAACACAAAGAGGAAAATCCTTGGTCTGTTTTCTGTGCTGCAGTGCTCGTCGATTGGCAGATAGGTATATTACAGAAAGCATGAGGCCGCCACATGTGCGTCGGGAGCACTCACTCGAATAAGAATTGCTAGGGCGCCACATGTTTGAGCAACGAACGTAAAACCACAGAGATACTTGAAATTATTTGAAATCGTTAAAATTAAAAATCATTATATACTATGAAAAAATACTTGCAAGGAAAAAGTCACGATTTCAACGACTTCAAATATCAAAAGGGCATACAAAATTGCTTTAAATTCTTGATATATGAATATATGAAATTCTTGTCATAAAAACTGTATTTCATATATTAGGATAAATGGTAAAATGGCTTGACGTGCCTGAAATAAAATTGCAAATAAATTTAAATGTTTAGAGTATATAAGCAGTCTTACAATGGTTTAGAAATGAAGAATAACTCAGAAGAAACTGCTTCAAATATCAAAAAGAAATAAAAAAAACCAACACTTGTAAAGACATAAGAAGTTGGTCTAAACAATATAAAAAATTTGCTTTAAAATTTCTAGAAAGCATAAAAACTATAAATAATGCTAAATTCTACATAGACAATATTAGTATATATTAAAATGTTACTATCATAAAATAAATAAAAAAATGAAATAAATGCGAGAAACCAAAAAGCTTTAATTAAATGTCCCATGTTTAATCCATCATACATCTCAAGGGCACATATTCGCCGAGCAAGTTATACCGACCCAGCCATTTACATCGAAAAGCAACCAAGTCAAGTGTTTTGTTTCAAGAATTAATTGTCATTTTTTAAGTCGACTCCACTCGGGTTGCCTTCAAGCTCTTTTGCTTTTGTTTCATCCGTAGTCGTCGGAGCCATTTTGATTTTCGTAGAATCGCTGTCCAATTATGCTTGTTCAACTGTTTAATGAATGAATTACCCTTTTGTAATGCAATTAAGTCGAATGTAACGCGCGCCCGGATAAATCTATTATGTTATTTGCAAAAGTACGTTTTAATTTTTTTTTTTGCTTCGGTGTCTTTATCTTCACGCCTTCGTTCATTTTTAGCTTTAACAATTAAATTTTTACATCAAAGATTTAATTTCTTGTCTTTTATAATTGACATAATTTAATAACCAAATTTCTCATACATTATATTATAGTATACAATAAGTAACCATCATTAAACGCTATAAAGGTCTTTACCCCGTTAAGAAACCCCTCAGTGTTAAATTTTATCGTCCCAACTTAGTATATCTGGACAATATAAACTCCTGGAGTTAATTGAAGTTAAAAAGGGTTGCCTAAATATTTTATAAGGATTTTAAACTGGTGCGCTGTTGACTCCCGAAAAGCCCTTGAATATTATTGGGGCTTTAATACCGGTTTGATGGCCCCGCTAATTATTAAAATGGGGAACAAACGACTACGAGCGCACCCTTTAAAAAATGTTTCTGATACCCCCACGAAAAAATACGTTTTTTTTATATGTTCATTTTGAGAAGGGTCTTATTTACATATTATTATATGCATGTTTTTGAGTTAAAGCATGTTTAAAGGATTTTTTAATAAAGTATAGTTTGAGCATATAAAAGTTAATTTTATTGATCTATTTAGTGTAATAATTCTGCTTATTGTAGACGGCAATACCTCAAAGCATAGATAGATTTTCTTGTAGAAGCATTTTGTAAAAACACCACTACAGTCGCTGCTCTCCGATTGATAGTTTATATAGTTCTGATAAAAAGCTAAATATGGCACTGGAGTTGTTTTATTTAATAAAAAATCAAGTTGAAGAATATCGTATCATAACATACCCTCTAAATCCGGTTTAGACGATATTAATCAATGTGGAAATTATATATCGCACCTGAAAGGACTTGAGTGGCAATAAAACTCTGTAAATGTTTCTACAGTAAATATCACGAAAAATGTATATGGACAAAAAAGCATTTTTTAGACTAATTTGAGGTCCGTGAAACCGATAATGACTCCTTTTTTTCAACAAACCATTTTTGATATATTTGCATAAAACCCGTTGGTTCTTTGTGCCATTTTGCATTTATTACCACTTCAAATCGTAAATTTGAACTGTTTTGGTAGTCAAAGTTACGACCGTTATTAAGGTAAATTAAATTAATACCTACTTTCTTAACTATATAAAAACCACGAATAAAACAATCTGAACTTATCTGATGCGTGCTTACCTTTTCGATGTATTTTCTTATAATACAGATATCAATTACAGTTAATAATAATTAATAAGGTATCAGTTACGCAAACGTTACGATCCAACCAAATTAGAAAACATGGCCATATTTCTGTACAATATTTGAAATAGTAAACGGTCAATACAGATTTTCGTATGAAATGAACATTGGTTTTTATTATAGTGACCCTTAGAATAATAATTATTTAGCCTAACTCAATATACAGGCTGTCATTATTCATTGTTGTTCGGCTGTATACATCAAGAGTATATGAAGAGTAACTTTTCAAAACGAATTATGTCCATCAACAACAAAAAACGAATATTCCTGGTTTCTGTTGAATTTGAAACATGCATAGTAAATAGGTCTAATTGAAATTAAAATTATCAAAGATTGTGGAAAAAAGTCAATAAACAGTTGTACATAACGCTTTTTGATCCACTATTGTGGATATAATGCGTTTTGTTCTGGCCAATATAGGACAAAATGCTCTATATTGTAAACACTTAATAAGGGATCAAAATTTTTTTTACTTAATATAAAATAAAACACATAAAACTAAGATACGAGAAATAATTTTATTAGAAATACTTATAAATTAAATATGGCCCACTTGGTCTTCTTCTAAGCATTCGAAAAAAATTTATTCTTCTTTATCAATCAATCAATCAATCAATATAAGCTTTATAGTCATAAGAAATCTTGTTGATAAAGCTGTAAAAAAAAACAAAAAAATGAACAAACCATAATATAATAAAAATACGATAAAACTAGATTTAACATATAAAACAAATAAACAAATTATAATATTAAAATTCAAACTTAAATTTACATATACATCGATGAAATATTAAAACTTTAATATTAAAGCGTGTTCAAAAAGGACACAGTACATTTAAAATATCTCTGCTAAAAAGTCTCCTATTTCAAAGTAGCCTTTTTAAGCAATCATTTTACATTTTTTCGAAAGAGCTCTTTATTATGAGTCTCTTTGATATCTGCAGGAAAATGATTACACAGCTTTTTACCATCGAAAATAAAAGATTTTTTTATTGATGTACTGTTGGGTATAGGTAAAGTTACATCATTGGCCCTTTTACTACTATATTCATGTCTTTCTGTTACATTGCTGTGGTTTCTATATTTTTTATGAATAAGACAAACGGATTCCAAAATGAATAAAAAAGGCAGAGTTAAGATTTTGAGTGAAATGAAAAGTTCTTTGCTGGAATCCCTCGCTTCAATTTTGCAGATGTATCTGATAGCCATTTTTTGCAACACAAAGACGACACTTTTGAAAAGTTGGTCACAACATGCTCCCCAGACACATAATTCATACCTTAGATTTGATTCAATTAATGCAAAATAAGTATTTTTGGCAACACTACACTCAACCTCCTGGGACACCACCTTAAGAGCGTAACAATTAAATGCTAGTTTAATGCTTAGTAGCCTAATATGGCTTTCAAATATTAATTTATTGTCTATGCCTATACCCAAAAATTTAGTTTCACTCAAATTTAAACTATAACTTAAACTACAATTAAAATTTATAATACTGGTTTTGGCAATATTTAGAGTTAATTTATTGCAGTCACGCTATTTTTGTTATCATAGCAATATCCCTATTTATTCTTTCATTTAGATTTGCAGCACTAAGATCATGCCACAGCACTGTTGTATCATCTGCAAATTGAGTAAATTTACCTGTGATCTTTAGATTTGCAATGTCATTTATGTACAATAAAGACAAAATCGGACCCAACACTGATCCCTGAGGGACACCATTTGTGACAAATTGCTCCTTTGATAATACACCATTTTCAGTTACAGTCTGTCTCCTATCTCTTAAATATGAACCAAACCATTTCAGTTTCAGGATCACCACCCTTATGCAAGGGAATTACTCTTGTTATCTCAAGACATTCTGGAAATATGCCTGTAGAAAAAGACTGATTTGTGGCGCTTACCTTAATGCAGCATCAGAAATATTTAAGAAGTGCTGCCCAGTTGTTCCATTATAACCAGACGATTTCTTTTTTTTAATTTACCTCTGATTCCAGTTCTGCAAGATCAACAGGTAAGAAAAAGAATGAATTTGACTCACCTTGGTAATCAATGTATTGATGAAAATTACAAAAATTTGGAATTTAACTTGCTTAGTTCCTACCAATAATGCAGTAAAATTCATTCAATTGATTAGGTTCTATATTTGATCCTAGGGATGAAACATTCCTTTGCTTTCCTCTCAGTTCATTGACCACTTTCCAAGCTTCTCTCCGAATATTACCTGAATTACTTAATCTGATTTTTAGCTTTCTTAATAATTACTATATACAAAGCTCTATATGTTTTAAAATAATTAACAAAACTGTTGTTATTTATAAAAAATTTGCGAATATAGTGCAGTGATCTGAGATTTCTTGCAGATACCTTTATTCGTATCGAATACCTTATATCGTATTGAGCTCCTTCTAGAATTTGTGGTGCAGTACTTAAGGCATTGTTAAAGAAACCTGAAGATGCTTTGTCTTTTGTCGCAATTTTTTCCTCGATCCCTTACTATTTTCTCCTACTGAAACACTCTGATCAAGGGTTTCCACCATAACAACAACAAACACGTTAATATATTAACAGCTAAACTTTAATGAGTAATGATATTAAATAGGCAGAATTTAAGAAATTGCATGTCGTCATGTGAATTTGCCATCTCCTATTGGCCAAATATCGTAATACGTTTTGATGTATCAGATCACGTGGACATAATGCGTTTCGATGGAACGTCAGATTTTGCACCCAAATTAGACCAGGATGTAATGCTATTTGATTTATTCCAAGTTAATGTGTGTATAGAAGACGTGAGAATAAATCCAAAACCACAACAAATTGAATTTTGTCCTCGAGTGGACATAATGCGCTTTGATAAGTTGCTCCTCATATAATATGACAGACTTTGGCTCATATAATTCATGTTAGTATTGAAAAATGTTTTGTCCGAGAAAAATATCAATAGACTCTAATAATTTTAAAAAAATATCAAATATGCCTCGTTTTCAACTTTTAAAAGCTGTTGTTTAAAAACTACGATTGACGTAATAACCCACGAACTTAATAAATATGCCTGGACCGCTAATGCATATGGCCACCATAACTAAAAATGACCGCTGCCTGGTGGCCGCCATTTGTGTCCTTTTGATGTTGGTCACTCTGAACATTTTCAATGTTGCTAACAGAAAATATATTAAATAAAGGTAATGAAGTTGACGACGCTGACGTTTGAGGTGTGTCTAAATTGTCGTTGATCTAAATTAATTTTTTTCATTGACAATATTTTTAAAACCATATTCTAAATTAAAATATATGTGTCAAAGATTGAATTGTAGAATTATTGAAATGGGTATAATAAAAACCAAATAACAGGGTTTCAAAAACATTTGTTTTTAACGAAATTCTTAAACAAGTACAAGAAAAATCTCAGATCTAACGAAACTATCTTAAATTCTTATTTAAATGTAACTTTCTATTTGGTTTTTGTAAATATAACCTCCCAAATACTTTAATTATTTGGTTTCCCTACAATTGGCACCACTGAATTTTATCAGAGTGACCAACATCAACAGGTCACAGTGATTGAAAATGGCGGCCACCTAGAAGTGGTCTCTTTTATTGAATTGGCAGTCCAGGTATATTTATTAAATTCATGTAATAACCTCTTTTTTGTCGACATTTTTAAAAGGGCAAATTTGTAATTATTGATATTGAAGAGTAATAAAATAGATTGCGACGGAAAATCTATAATGAATATCTATAGAATTCATAATTTTATTATTGTCTTGCTTCGATGATGTTTAGACTTTTGGAGTGTAAATTAGAGTAAATAATTTTACAAATATGCTCGTATTACTCATTCTCCATTTAATACTTCAGTACTGATATTGAATTTCTTTATAACTCTTTATAATTTTCATGCAGTATTGTCTCTCTTTCTAGTACTATTTTTCCTGGTTGGACCAATGAAGAAATTTGATAATTAAAATAATTCAAAAAAACTTGGAATTTATACCATAAGCATAAAGCCTGGAATAAAGAAAATGGGAAACTTTAAAAAAATATTTCTAATATAAGAGCACCAATTAAGTTTCTATTTAATAGCGAATTTAGTAAACACAGTAATTTTTAAATAAACTGCTTTGAAGGTACATAAGAAAGAAAATGTCTTCTAGGACTTTCATAAAGTCGGGTAAGGTAAGGTATAGGTAAATTGGTGATAAGCTCGTTAAATTTGATAATTTTTGTAATATAAATTGATTTTTTTTGTGTTAGCTGTAATTTTTAATGGTAAGTGTTAATTTTTGTGTTATCCTATAAGAAATATGCTACTCTTCAATGTACTGTAATCATATTGACTTTAAAATATCATCATTTGCTCCTGTTACGGCTTAAGTAAGTTAGCCATTTTCTTAGACATTTTGCATGCAAAACTGTGAGGTTGCAATAGAGACGTTTAAATAAAATTGTTATTCGACTTCTTAGCGGACTTTAAAAGGATTTTAGGGTTTTATACGTTAGTAACTTTAGTACATTTTTGCGAAATGTAATTAGTTGTTTGTTTCAGGGTATCACCAACATACCTATCTATCTATCACCAAATTACCTACAATAAGATGTCAGATAAAATGCCCAAAGGAAAGTACAGAAATTTTGAGAAGCAAGATATGGTTCGAGCATCACAAATGGTCCGTGAAGAAGGTGTGTCCATATACGAAGCATCGAAAGACATGAAGATTGCTTGGACATCTTTAAAGAGATATTAAAATTAGATATTAAAGATATTAAACGAAAACTGAAAATGCAGAATATCATCCGGTTATCCACGACTTATCAAAGTTGGGAAGGCCTTTTGCTCTACCGGCAGACTTGGAAGTTCGAATATTTAATCATATTATCGCCATGCAAGAGTTAGGATTTGGTCTTACTGTCCGCAATATTAAAAAACTAGCGTTTTCAGTTGCAAAATCGGTTGGTCGTGAAAATTTTTTAAAAGCGGATAATTAACTAGCTAGCAAGTGGTGGTGGACAAACTTAAAAAAAAGATTTGGGCTAACATTACGTGTGCCAGACTTAAACGAAACCTAGCTGCATATCGAGCTTCCATGGCAAATCCCACTATGCTTGCTGATTTCTATACAAAATTAGAAATTCTTATTACAAATGGACATTAAAAATACTCTCGGGGTTGTCGTCTGGAGTAAAAGCCAACGAAGTTGTGACGGCTCTAGGCAAGCGTTATATTTACAAAAGGAGTTACGCAGACAGGGGAGCTACAGTTCTCGGCTGCATTTGTGACAATGGCACCTTTATACCACCCCTAGTAATTTTCAAAGGTGTGCGTTGGAACCCTGATTTAGCGCGTGGAGCCATACCTAACTCATTAGTAAAACTATCACCGAAAGGCTGGATAAACTCTGATATTTTTTTGGAATGGTTCCAGTTTTTTATTAATTCCATACCAAAAGAAAGACCCATAATTCTCTTGATGGACTCTCATGCTTCACATTTGCCATTGGCTGTTTTAGAATTAGCAAAGCAAAATAATATTCATCTCTTCACCTTTCCAGCACACACAAGCCATCTGCTCCAGCCACTTGATGTGGGCATTTATCGTCCCTTAAAATCCGCTTGGACTAACTGCTTAAACGATTACACGAAAAAAGAAAACGGTGAAAAACCTAGCCGTTATAACTTCAACGAAATATTTTCTGTAGCAATGATTAAAAGTTTTACCCCCACTAATATTGAACACGCCTTTCGAAAAAGTGGAATCTGTCTTTTGAATAAAGATGCTATCTCACCCGAAGCTATAGCCCCATCAAAACTAACTGAGACTCTTCGAGAAAATCAATCAGTCGCTAGACTTGATGATATACTTCTTTCTGATCCTTCTTTGGAAAAATCCAGCACTGACAATTTATTTTTACTACTTTCTGCAAGTGCAGCGAGCAAAGTAAAACCGCGAGTTAAAACCAGAGACTCCAGTGCAAAATGGTTAACTGATCCTCACAGACCAACACAGCCACAACCAGGACCTTCAGGAGTACTAAGCTCCAGAAAGCGTGCATCGAAAGAAAACTCCAAACCAAAAAGCAAGAAAAAAGACGATGATGATGACTGGTATTGTGGTATCTGTGGAATTAACTACCGAGAGGATGAGAAAGCCAAAAATGGTGCGTTATGGGTACAGTGTTCTTTTTGCTGCGTTCCATATCACATAAACTGTCAATCGAGATCTGACGATGAAGACATCTTTATGTGCGACGGCTGTGATGAGCATCGTCCAACTAACTCAGAATAATGTTTGTTATATATACTAATAACTCAATGTTTTCTTATGAATTATACTTACACGATTTCAATAATTTTATTTTTTACTGGTCCTAATCCCATATCACCAAAATACCTCTCCACTATCACCAAATAAACTTACCTATAACCAAATTACCTAACGGATTGGTATTTTTTTGAGTATATGTTTTTTTGTCAAAATTGACATTATTTTAGCATTTTTTGTAAATGAACAATTGTGTAAAATATTGAACTTTTGGATAGAAAGGTCACGCAAATTATATTATCTTTAGAAATATAAATTGCTCTCGTTTAAATAAAAATATCACCGACTTACCTTACCTTACCCTATAGCTTCAATAAAAAGCTATAGGGTAATATATTCAATAAAAACACCGCCAAGAATGAGTCAAAAAGACCAATGACATTTAATTTTATCAAAGACCATTAAATTTTATCTGGTTTCTACCTTACAACCATACCAAAGCTCTGTTTATATCTAGGTTGGTAAAATTAAATCTGGAAACTTATTTATTGGGAATTTAATGAAATTTTTATTAAAACTTTATTTCGGCGCAATTATTTCACTTTCTCCCATCATTTACTCATAAATTATAAACCTAATTCACTTTGGTTTCTTAGTTTGACTATAGTTATGTGTTTTGTGTTGGTTTGGTGTGCAATTTTGGCCGAAATATTAGACATAATAACCCTCACTATGCCCATTCTTTTACGTACAATATTGTTCTTTTTTATGATAGTCAAAATCCTATGTTTAATGACAGTTTGTATACATATAAAAGAAACTTTAGAAATTTATTTTTGGAAGAATCAATGGGATGAGGTATCTTGTTTATTGCTTATTGGGGGACTGCTAGTTTATGGAAGTTGGTTGTTATAGTGAACTATAATGTATAATATATAAGTATAGTTGCAATTACTATTTATTTAATTAATTAATTTTTTATTTTTTTTTCAATGAAGGTTAAGAGTTTAAGAGTAGCTTGTAGCTAATCTTCGTCTTTGTAAGCAAATAGGCATTATTGGAACATTTGCTGAATAAAAACATTTTATTATTATTATTATTATTATTATTAATTTTGGTCCTAACTGGTCTGTATAGAATTAAGAATTGTTCCTTATTGCATTCCTTTATAACCATTTTCCTAAAGTTTTCATGACGTATTATTTTTATAGCAATTAATTATTATATTTGCTAATTTCACCACACAATCATTCTTTATTAATCTTGAATGAACCAATGAAGAAATTCTATATATTAACACATATAATAAAAACTAGAAATAGATATATTTTATTCTAAGCTCAAAAATAATATCTTCAAAGCAAAAAAAAATTATTAACATTCTTTTTCCTAAAATTGCTTCTAAAAAATTTGGAATGGCAAGACCGCAAGCAAAAACTGACATTATCATCTTGTCAAACGGCTTTGTAAAGTTTTATGTTTTTTCTTTAGTTTTTGTATGAAAAAAAGGGGAAGAAAAGTCGATTTAAGTCGATTGTTTCACAAGTAAATATCGATAATGTCATAATATCACATCAATATAGAACCGTCAGCATAAACGTAGAATAAGGGATCATAAAAATAAACCATAATATAAACTTATTAAAAAATCTATAATAACTATAAAAAATTTAATTTTCATAAAAATGTTTTCTTTTAGATACGTTATATAAACGCAAAAAGAGTTCATAAACCTTAATATTGTAGCATATTTATTATTAAATAAAATTTATCATGTAAAAATTTTTTGGCGACGTCATTGGTAAAGATTCCTTGTGTCAATAAAATCAACAATGCGATCGAGCAGCGTTGCGATGTTGTTGACTTTTTCTTTAATATACGATATCTGTATTCATTTAACTTTAAATATTGACTTATTTATACAGTATCTCAAAAAAATGCTTTATATTTTATTTAAGAGTAACAGTAGTATTATTTTTTCTGCCTGTCAAAATAAGCGACACATTTTTATGAAATATGATAAGTGCTTTTTTTGCCATTTCTACATAAGCATTTGGCATGTAGCAAGTAAATCAGCTGCCCATAGTTCCACGGCAATGCTAATTCTAGCCTTTTAATGTTCTATGACTATATCTTAAAAAATAATATATAATCAGCACACCCAAGAACGTCTTTATTTATTAATTTGATAAATAATCTTCTTCTTCAATGTTTTATAGGGTAGTGCCTCTAAGGACAAACTTAATGTTTGCATCCTCTACTTTGTCCGACAACTAAACCAACATTTGCCTTTAATCTTTCAACGAAGATCTCATTGAAGCTTTGATTTGGAGTTTCATGAAGTGATTCACTTTTCAGATACTTGTTACCATCTACTTGGAACTCGAAAAATTCATCCATTATCCCAAAGATGCTGGTCATACACTTTTATAGAAGGTAAAAACACAAAATCTGCTGTAGATTGATGCTGTAGATTTCGTGTTTTTACCTTTTATAAAAAAAATCTACTTGTAAGTAGATTATCCATAGGGTGTTGAGAATGACCTCGGTGGTAATAAGAAGGATGCTCCCAAAAAATTGTATGTGCTCTGTAATCGATGTTTCTTCAAAGTTCAGGGCCTTCAATTTTTCTTCACAAAAGTAACAATGTGAAACTTTGGGGTTTAAATAAGTGACGCTCGATCCTCGTTACTCCGTCAATATAAAAAGAGCATTCCGGAGTAACAGAAAACCGCAAAACCGATGGACAAAGAACCTGAAGAGCCAAGTAGAACCTTATTATTTCGCCATCAAATCGATAAAAGAAATGAAATAGCTTTCGATGCGTTTTTTTTTTGTTTTGTACCGACAGGACACGACAATGTAATGACAGAGCCGTGGTATCATTAACCCTAAAATGATGATTCCATCTGATGGTAATGGCCGGGCAATTTCAGATCATCTTCTCTGAGGAAATAACAAGCTTATAAAGGCTTAAGTACGGTTAGTAAATGATTCTAATGGTGTTTTAAAGTGCACGGACCCGAGTCTTTTTTTTTGTGAACTGTGGTAAACGAAATGTGTTTTGAAGATTACGGTCTGATTATAGGGGACCGTTTCGTATGTCTCGACGCGATAGGTAATTGGCAGTGTACAACTGGTGACACGAAACATTTAAAATATCGTATAGTTTTTTTCCTGTTACTATTGAAACAGAATTTACGTCATACATAGAAGAAATGATGAATTAATTTTTAATTCTTGGAAGTACAATAGATTTATATTAATTGTGTAAAATTAATTAAGAGGCACGTTCCGCATCCCTCAATTTTTAGAAGAAAGAATTAATTAATTTTTAATACTTGGAAGTAGAATAGATTTATTTTAATTATCTTTAAATTTGGTGTGGATGAGTTAAAGTTGAACTAGAATATATTTGTAGTATTTTTTCATTTAGTTTTGTGAATGGATAAGGAAGCGATAAAACGGTTTTAATGATATAAAGCAAACATCCACGTAAAGCCTTACGTCAAGGATACCACGGATTTCGTCAGTAAAATTGAAGACTTTCAAATAGAGCCTAAGAGTGTTCTAGTTTATTAACGTAAAATTAATTTTGTAGAGGTTTTCCTTCTTCCCTAAAACAAACACAATTATCACGTTATGGTTTAAATGGTTAATGCCATCTAGTTAACACATACAAATTAACCTCTAATCATGCGAAAAGCATAGCGCCCCCTGGCTTAGGACAAAGTCGAATTTCTTAACGTAATTTATTTGACACATGAATTGATAATGCTCCTTAGTTCTCTATCAAATGTCATTTCAAAATGTCGTGGAAATCTATAGTTTCTTAAAACTTCTTGTCATTGTGTTGTCTGACAAAGGTCAATGTACTTTGACAATTTAACATAACCTGACTATTTACTATTTTTATTGCAATTTTCTTGATATAAATCTTATGTGTCTATAAGATTCTTCAAGAATTCTTCCAGCCAATTGAAGTAATTTTTAATGAATAATAAACTTCTAAAATAAATGTCTATTTCCTCCAGAAAGTTAAGGGTCAATTTTCCCAATATTCCAGGCAATCAAGATGGGTTTTCATGTACTTCAAGCTCCCGGAATTAATTTTTATTTACTTCAAGTAATTTAGGTGAGTTTCACAGCTTTCCAGACTATTGAAGTGGTTTTTTGGTATTTTAAGTTCCTAAAATAGATTTTCATTTCTTCCAGGAAATTGTCATTTATGGTCATGATCATTTTCCTCAATTTTCCAGCCAGTTGAAGTGGGTCTTCATGTACTTCAAGATACTTGAAGAAATATTTATTTATTTCAAGTAATTTGCTTATTTTTTTCAATTTTTCAGGAAATTGAAGTGATTCTTTAGGCACCTTAAGTTCCTGAAATTGATTTTCATTTCTTCCAGGAAATTGTCATTTATGGTCATGATCATTTTCCGCAATTTTCCAGCCAGTTGAAGTGGGTCTTCATGTACTTCAAGATCCTTGAAGAAATATTTATTTATTTCAAGTAATTTGCTTATTTTTTTCCAATTTTTCAGGCAATTGAAGTCGTTCTTTAGGCACCTTAAGTTCCTGAAATTGATTTTCATTTCTTCCGAGAAATTGTCATTTATGGTCATGATCATTTTTCCCAATTTTCCAGCCAGTTGAAGTGGGTCTTCATGTACTTCAAGATCCTTGAAGAAATATTTATTTATTTCAAGTAATTTGCTTATTTTTTCCAATTTTTCGGGATATTGAAGGGGTTCTTTAAGCACCTTAAGTTCCTGAAATTGATTTTTATTTCTTCCAGGAAATTGTCATTTGTGGTCATAATCATTTTTCCCAATTTTCCAGCCAGTTGAAGTGGGTCTTCATGTACTTCAAGATCCTTGAAGAAATATTTATTTATTTCAAGTAATTTGCTTATTTTTTCCAATTTTTCAGGAAATTGAAGTGGTTCTTTAGGCACCTTAAGTTCCTGAAATTGATTTTCATTTCTTCCGGGAAATTGTCATTTGTGGTCATGGTCATTTTTCTTAATTTTCCAGCCAGTTGAAGTGGGTCTTCATGTACTTCAAGATCCTTGAAGAAATATTTATTTATTTCAAAGTAATTTGCTTATTTTTTTCCAATTTTTCAGGCAATTGAAGTGGTTCTTTAGGCACCTTAAGTTCCTGAAATTGATTTTCATTTCTTCCGGGAAATTGTCATTTGTGGTCGTGATAATTTTCCCCAATTTTCCAGCCAGTTGAAGTGGGTCTTCATGTACTTCAAGATTCTTGAAGAAATATTTATTTATTTCAAGTAATTTGCTTATTTTTTTCAATTTTTCAGGAAATTGAAGTGATTCTTTAGGCACCTTAAGTTCCTGAAATTGATTTTCATTTCTTCCGGGAAATTGTCATTTGTGGTCATAGTCATTTTTCTTAATTTTCCAGCCAGTTGAAGTGGGTCTTCATGTACTTCAAGATCCTTGAAGAAATATTTATTTATTTCAAAGTAATTTGCTTATTTTTTTCCAATTTTTCAGGCAATTGAAGTGGTTCTTTAGGCACCTTAAGTTCCTGAAATTGATTTTCATTTCTTCCGGGAAATTGTCATTTGTGGTCGTGATAATTTTCCAGCCAGTTGAAGTGGGTCTTCATGTACTTCAAGATCCTTGAAGAAATATTTATTTATTTCAAGTAATTTGCTTATTTTTTTCAATTTTTCAGGAAATTGAAGTGATTCTTTAGGCACCTTAAGTTCCTGAAATTGATTTTCATTTCTTCCGGGAAATTGTCATTTGTGGTCATAGTCATTTTTCTTAATTTTCCAGCCAGTTGAAGTGGGTCTTCATGTACTTCAAGATCCTTGAAGAAATATTTATTTATTTCAAAGTAATTTGCTTATTTTTTTCCAATTTTTCAGGCAATTGAAGTGGTTCTTTAGGCACCTTAAGTTCCTGAAATTGATTTTCATTTCTTCCGGGAAATTGTCATTTGTGGTCATGGTCATTTTTCCCAATTTTCCAGCCAGTTGAAGTGGGTCTTCATGTACTTCAAGATCCTTGAAGAAATATTTATTTATTTCAAGTAATTTGCTTATTTTTTTCAATTTTTCAGGAAATTGAAGTGATTCTTTAGGCACCTTAAGTTCCTGAAATTGATTTTCATTTCTTCCGGGAAATTGTCATTTGTGGTCATGGTCATTTTTCCCAATTTTCCAGCCAGTTGAAGTGGGTCTTCATGTACTTCAAGATCCTTGAAGAAATATTTATTTATTTCAAGTAATTTGCTTATTTTTTTCAATTTTTCAGGCAATTGAAGTGGTTCTTTAGGCACCTTAAGTTCCTGAAATTGATTTTCATTTCTTCCGGGAAATTGTCATTTGTGGTCATAGTCATTTTTCTTAATTTTTCAGCCAGTTGAAGTGGGTCTTCATGTACTTCAAGATCCTTGAAGAAATATTTATTTATTTCAAAGTAATTTGCTTATTTTTTTCCAATTTTTCAGGCAATTGAAGTGGTTCTTTAGGCACCTTAAGTTCCTGAAATTGATTTTCATTTCTTCCGGGAAATTGTCATTTGTGGTCATGGTCATTTTTCCCAATTTTCCAGCCAGTTGAAGTGGGTCTTCATGTACTTCAAGATCCTTGAAGAAATATTTATTTAT
The DNA here is from genome assembly GCF_022605725.1 of Anthonomus grandis grandis. Taxonomy (NCBI): domain Eukaryota; kingdom Metazoa; phylum Arthropoda; class Insecta; order Coleoptera; family Curculionidae; genus Anthonomus; species Anthonomus grandis. The sequence continues at coordinate 25,109,453 of NC_065556.1, read as the reverse complement.
TTCAAGTAATTTGCTTATTTTTTTCAATTTTTCAGGCAATTGAAGTGGTTCTTTAGGCACCTTAAGTTCCTGAAATTGATTTTCATTTCTTCCGGGAAATTGTCATTTGTAGTCATGGTCATTTTTCCCAATTTTTCAGCCAGTTGAAGTGGGTCTTCATGTACTTCAAGATCCTTGAAGAAATATTTATTTATTTCAATTAATTTGCTTATTTTTTTTCAATTTTTCAGGCAATTGAAGTGGTTCTTTAGGCACCTTAAGTTCCTGAAATTGATTTTCATTTCTTCCAGGAAGTTTGGGTCATTTTTTCCAAATTTTCCAGGCAGTTAAACTGGGTTTTCAAGTGTTTCAAGCTCCTAAAATAAATGGTCATTTATTCCAGGCAATAGCGGTTTAAAACTCAGTTTTCCAGGCAATTGAAGTGGGTTTTCATGTATTTTAAGCTCCTGGAATAAATTCTCAGTTATTTCTCGTAATTTTTGTCATTTTCTAAAAATTTCAAGTTCCTTAGAATAAATCTTTATTTATTCCAGACAGTCAGGGGCTTTTTGTCCAGTTTTCCTAGCAGTTAAAGTCACTGTAATTTGAACTATTAATTAATTCAAAGGGTCTTATCATCATAGCGTCTGTCAAAGGACAAGATATATAACCTAACTTTATTGAATGCGTCATTATTAATTAAATAGAAGCTGTCAAATTTCATATGTCATGCGAATAAATGACAAGCAAAAAATGCTCTTGGACAAAGACAGAAAACCGCTCAACCCAAATTAAATACAGATCTAGTACAAATTTTAACATTTCTATTTTAATTGGAAAAAACTGATTTAAGCGAAACCGTTCAGGAGAACTGTCCTAGTAAAAGTTAATAATGAAAGTTCAGTCCCTCATCTTATTAAAAATTAATGATAAACTACTTATTCTTCCTTCCCATCCTATTTAAACCAGAAACCTAGAACACTTTAGTCTTCCGTTTGACCAAAAGTTAAATATTGATCGTTCAGTTTTCCAACGGATATCTTTGACATACTGGGATGACAGAAAAGGCAAAATTATTCTGTGCCTGACTAAATTTTAATTATTAAACGTTCAGTCCCCCATCCGACTAAAAATTAGTGACGAATTGTTCAGTCCTCCGTCCGATCCTTACTACATATTTAAACGACGGAAGTAGAACAGTACAGTCTTCCGCTCGACAAAAAGTTCAGAATAAACCGCTCAGTTTTTGATCAGATATCCTCGATATGCTCGATGGCAAACGCAGAACCATTATGTATTATTTACTTTAATGTAATTTTTAGGGCGTGGTTTGTTAGTCGATTTTAAATGGATTTAAAGGTAGAAACCTGTACATGGCTGTCACTTGAATAGTTTTACGCATAATGTTAATGCCGATAATTAATTCATCATTGCATGTCAACTATCAATATACATAACCCAAATTTTTATTGAGTGAATTATTATTAATTAAATTGTACTTGTGAAATTTAAATATGCCATGCGAATAAAGGACAGAAAAAATGCTCCTAGTCTTCTAGTCTTTCGGAGAGATTTTTTAAGTCTTCAAGGAATGGGAATAAATTTTTAATACATTTGACATATTTAAAGCAATTTTTGATTATTTAAATATAAATATCTTTCAAAAATTGTAATTACTTTATTGCGATATGCAGGGTTTAAAAGAAATTCGTTATTTTGTTTCAGATTTACTGATATAATTTGGATATATTTTTTTAAAACGTTTTACGTATTTAAGGTTTCGTATTTTTTTTAAGTGTATTCGGCGAATGTACCTTCGTACTGCGGCTTCGGCTACCCTCCCACACGCTACGGCATTCGGGATATATTCCACATCGCATCTTTGTTGGCAAACGTTCGCCACAGGGCCCATAGAGAAATGAATATTAAAAGAGTGTTTGAAAGGTAGCCTAATTTGATCATCAAGTTTTAAAACTTAACCTAAGAAATTTAGTTCGGTTAGACGGCATCGAGGGCCAACTTCTGTCATAATTGTCATTAGATTATCGATTTTCTTTCGTTCCTTGCCATCACCCACCTTCGCATCATCGATCGTCGCCATTGCTTATTCCTTTTTATTTGAGCGTCCATTGGGTGTGTTCTTTTGTTTTTTTCTCAACAAAAAATAGTTAAAAATGTAGCTTAAAGTCATTAAAGTGTAATTTCATCATATAGGTAGAAGCTTTTTTGTTGTTTTATTGTGTGGTTTCAGATCCCTAGGATGGGGTAAGTGCAATTTTTTTTATCAAATAGTTTTCACCATGTTGTAGGTCACCTAAAATTGTTGTTTATCATTTTAAAACTGCCCTAATAATGTCATCACCAGGAAAATTAATTTTTAAATGCAAGGCACCCACTTGTTCTAATACATACTATTGTCCTATTGAAGATTCATACAAAAATAAAATTTTCTTTAAATTTCCTGAAAGTGACATTATTAGGAGGTCCGAATGGTTTAAAATACTTGGTTTAAGCCCAACCTCAACAAGGTGTTATTTATGTCAAGACCATTTTGATGATATTTCATTTACTAGTACTATACATACTCATTTAAGAAAGTGTGCTTTCCCAATTGCTGGCCCAAGTATTATTCAAAATGCCCCAGTACTGGTTGAGGCACAAGTACCTTGGGAAGATACATTGACTTTATTACCTGCTATCATAATCCAGCAATCTCAATATAATGTTCAGAATGAACATATTATGCTAGACCACTTTTTACTAGGTCTGACGAAAGGTATCATTAGTGCTTTGCTGCTAGAAAGTACCAAAAGCACAATAAGTGAAACAACTTCCATTCTACCAGGTCACTACTCAAGGAGATACCTCACCTCGATAAGATGGGAGTAAGATCCAGGGATTCTCTTTAAATATTTAAGAAAAAAGACCGATGACATCTAGAATTTAGGGTATACATCAGTGTCAACTAATTTTTAATATCATACTCTCCATAAAGAATATTTTAATTACAGGGTTAGTTTTTATATATTACCACTCCCCTAACATTTTTGGGGACACTCTGTACAAAAAAGTAGGTAGTAAACGTAAAAATTTTTTGGGGCATATTTTTGAGAAATATAGTTCTTATGTCTATAAATAATTAATTTATAAATTTGATAAATTGTAATTTTTGTATCATATCCTCAAAATGTAAAATGTAAAAAGCAAAATACATACCATGGACAGTGTTGTGCTAAAGCAGCACAAAAACCAATTGTATCAGGATCCCTTTTAAGACAATAAATTATAAACTTACTTTACAATTGACCTTAATTCTACCCCTATCCTTGTTAATTTGTTGATAACAGTGAAATTAACATTGTTAGTATCGAGCATTTAATTCTCAAAATAGAACTAAAATATACTTAATCTCTAAAATATTGTCTTACATAATTGACCCATTAAATCTTTTTTTGATAGCGTATTGGACTGTAAAATCTCTTTCACATTCTCTAAAAATCAATGAAAAAGTGCAATTAACAATTTATTTTTCTGAAGGGCCTAAATGCATTAACTTAACAGCTTAAAAGCAAATTTGATGAATTTAATGTCAAAACACTAACGAATTCAATTAAAAAATGTATAAAATAAACTTAAATTACAAACATTATCACTCTTAGCCTCTTCAAAAATTAAATTAAGACACTTGCACTATTTCATAATTTTTTAGAGTTTTTGATCGAGATTCACAGCCTTTACGCTGTTAAAAATTGATTTAATGGGTTAATAATTTTAAATTTCGCGCCATTCTAAAATTTTGAATAGCCTGCCTTTCATTTCTATGACGGATCGGTATTACAGTAGACTATTTTACCGACTGTGACAAATGTCAATTATTTTAGTTCGGTTAGACCGCAACCGTACGCTGCAATCGAGTTTAGGGTAAAGATGGTGCCCACTTGTCACTATGGGATTGAACCCTCTCATACTTTTAATTACTCTATGACAGGGCCTCAGTTATAGAACCGTAGCGGAGAGCAGTAGTAGTGGTTTTTTAAAATAAAAATATGGATAGTGACGATGAACAAGCGGCTGAGGTTGCGGCCTATATGCTTATTTTAGGAAGCATTTTGCATTTTTTCAAATGCAAACCAGTTTGGTTTAAAAATGTCATTTGTGCCAGCACCAGATTTGTTGCTTGCTTTAACTTTGTTAAGCAGGGTTCTAAATATAGACATTAAAGAATCTTTCTTCTTTTTTAGATCTGCGACACTTATTTGGTCCTTCTTTGAAAAAGATGAATGTATTTGCACCCAGGCGTCATCAACTGTGTTCCTATTTTTGTGGTCTGGGTATTTTGGGTCCCATATTATGGGATATAATTCGTACAGATCCAAGAATTCAATCACCAAATCATTAGGCCATTCCATGATAACTTAAATAAATAACACCAATAAATAATATTAATATTAACTTAAAAAGACAACTCACCAAAAATATTATACAAAAACACCCGCTGCTAAGCTTGTCGCTACTGAAGACAAATAAGGATGTGTGATACGATACGATTTTCTCAAGTACCGGTATTTTTTCTTCCGATACTCGACATTTTGTACCGGTACTTTAACGTACGATACGGTCGGATCCGTTTGAGTTTTATGCAGTACCTATCGTATCCCGTATCGAAGAATGCTATGAAATAAATTTAATTTAATCAAAAAGATACCACATAAATTAATATGAATGAAGCAGTGAAGCACGGATTTACTCCTGTTTCCTTCTGTCTTTCTGTTTATGTTTATCCGTAGTGTTGGCACATGCAACCCATTTTCTGAACGCCTATTTTCAAAGGCTGATGCGATAATGGATGAATGCCATAACAGACTTCTTGGAGATAGACTTTCAAGACTATTATTTTTAAATTCGTTAGAATTAAGTTACTGGAATTTGTAATTATTTTTCAATTTCTAGAATAATTATTTTTGTCTTACGTTTTAATGTTTTCTGTTGTTCGGTTGTAATTTAAGTGACGACAAATGTCAAATTTTCACTTGTAGTTATTTCGAAATAAATGCTGTTAATAAATAATATTATAATAAATAAGACTAAAAATATCAGTATTGACCATACCAGTCCGCGCTAATTTAACATTTAAAAAAAATATATATATTTAGTTAAATCGTACCTACCGGTATTGGAATATCGGTACTGAACTTGTCGATATTGTAACCAACCGGTACTTTTAAAACGATACGATACGATCCGAAATACCGGTAATTTCTTATGACAAAATAGGCAAATAAGTGTGCGTAGCTAAGCACACCGTCTGAGAGCTAACGCGAATGAGCGAGACCTCTTTTGATGCGTGCCCTAAAACCGACAGCAGTTCGGATAGCGGCCGAATGCCGAATAATACACGCACTTGACCTCCCACACGCTCCGCGAAATACCGCGAATGCCGAACGTTCGCCACATACACACATCGTCTGGGGTCGGCTTTACAATGATTTACACGTATTTAGGAGTAGTTTTCTAGATGTTTTAGGCACTCGACGTAAATTTTGAATATTCAGTCTAGTCCAGTCTTCGCGAAATTGAAATTAAACTTTTACATATTTTAAATATTTAAAGTAATGTTTCATTTTATTGCAGGCATTTCAACTTTCTCAAAAAATTTAAATGGTTTTAAAATTATTTTTTCTTTTATTCCAGGTATCATGCTAATTACGTAATTTTCAAGATTTTAGACATGTTTTTATACATCCAGTAATTTAAGATATCCCTTTATAATTTCATTAAATTTGAAAGTTTATTTTTGAGGACTTATTTACCCAGTTACCTAGTCACTGATTAAAAATTAAATTTAAAGCCAGAATAGAATAAATTAAAAAAAATCTTACAGGCCTTGAAAGAGGGATCAAAGGCCTTTAAGACCTCAGCAACTTAAACCAAATTATTACGCCTGCTTTTTAAGATATTGCGAAAGAGTTAAATATAAAAACCTTTGTAATTCTTAAAGATGCAAGAGAAAATTATGAGTAAACTGTGACGAATTCAGAGTTGATCTAATGTGAAATAAAATGTCGAATTTCTATAAGAAGATGGCTTGTTGGCATATACATTTAATGAAAATCCACAGTGTGCTAAGAAATAAGTTGGGTTTTTGAAGGTGGTAGACAATGGTACAGTGAAAACATCTTGTCGGACTTGCATTGTCTTATTTATTTATTGTAACACGACGTTTCGGTTGGTAAGTATCTCCAACCGTTATCAAGTGTAAACTGAATTTTAGTTTACACTTGATAACGGTTGGAGATACTTACCAACCGAAACGTCATGTTACAATAAATAAATAAATAAGACAATGCAAGTCCGACAAGATGTTTTCAAATAAGTTGGGATTATGGATAATGCTCAAAGCATGAATAAATGCAAAGGTACTAACAGAAAATGTATAGAAAATTATAATATATAATCAACCACTATAGCGAATCAAAAATCCAAGAAATCCAGACAATATTGCTACTGTAAGACGCAGTTTGAGAAATTTGGTATTTAAATTTAGTGGACATTTAAAGAAATTGGACATGTGCATATTATTCCAATAGGACGATGTTTTTTCCAAGGCAACTATTGAAAGAAATATTTTTCAATATTAATTTATCTTGATGCAAAAGGCCCAAAAACTTACGATTGATATGACCAAACTTACGAATGCCATAACTAAACCTCAGACATGCATTTTGAATTTTCTACATAGACAAATGATTATGCTGCATTTTATTAAGCAATACTACAGTAATTTTCTACACCTACATAAACAAAAATCTAAAATTTTTCTGCATAACTTTTGATACTCGAGACTCTTAAATTTGAAAAAAATTAATTGAGTTTTGTTTTTATTAAGGACGAGTCTATGAGCTAGAGAAACATTATTAATGATTTGTAAATCAGTGTTAATGTCCTTACATGCCAAAGATATATTAATAGGAGTAACACAGTAATAGACTTGTGTGTCTTAATGGCTCTTAAAAAAATGCAGAAATTGCAAATATATGAAGTAGAAGAGGACTTAGTACACTGGCCTGTGAGACACCTTGATTAATTATTTTAACTGTATAATTTTCGAATAATAGGGTAAATTTTACAGAATTATAGGGCATCCTTAAACTCATAATATTTAAATTTAGTCCATAAGGGTTGATGTTCTCTGGTATCGAACGTTCTACTGAAACCCAAAAAAATGAGGCAAGTACGTAAGTGTGCATCACAAGCCTTAAAAATGTGATCGGATACCTAAAGTAAAACTGTAGTAGTACTCTAATTCTTATGAAAACCAGACTGACATGCGAGTAGAATTTCAATGAGTGTTTATCTACAACCTCCTCAAAAATTTTAGAGAGTACTCATAAATTAATGCGGATATGTGAACAAACAAGTCAAGAATAAAACAATGTCACGGTCTCATAAGCAAATTTTATTGACTAGGACCTACACATAAACTGTAAAACGAGTAACGTGGCCAAAAAATCAATTTTTCCGAAAAAAAATAAATTCTTTCAATTGTTCTAAAAGCTGATTTAGGCATTCAAGTAACATAAATTTCCAACAAACACGAGCCTCTCAGGAGGAATACAGTGCGAGAGTCAGACCCAAGCCTGTTATCCATTTAAGGAAAATTCCCTGTATTAGAATTAAAATTGCATAAAGCGATCGTATGCTCCCCACAAAGAAATAGAGAAAGAATGTAACAAAACATGTAGGGGGACGTACACAAAAAGAAATATATATTTGAGACGACCTAAAAGACGAAGGATTGCTGCAGTTTTTTGCAGTCATCAAATTAACGTTTTATAATATCGTTCACTCCATTTTGGGTCCGGATACACCATATAAAATTAAAGTTAATCACGAGGCCGAATCTGTCATCAAACCTTCGGCTCTATCTGGTTTACAGGGTCGTTAGCGTGTTTTATTCGGACTATTATTATAATTTTTATGGTGCCGTAAAATGTTATACGTCCAGAAAACAATAAACCAAAATCGCCGGTCGTCACATTAAAAAAATTCGCTTAATTATTTCGGCATTAATTAAATTCACCTGAAAGGGAATAAAGAATAAAGCGGGTTTCATTTATTCGATTTTAATGTTCCGACCGATATATGTTTATATTTTGTAGTCGGGAGTGGATCGGATTCTTGGTAATCCGGTAGCGAACTGATCAGGTCTTGGTAATTAAAATTAATGGAGGTTGGCGTCTTTTGGGAATCTGTAGCGTGTTGATGCATTTATATTTCGTTTCCAACAAGTAGCACTAATGCTGTATCTTTCTTTATAATAAGCTGAATAGTTTATACGACCTTGCAGACTAAGCATAATTTCAATTAAATTGTAATTTATCGTTCATTTTCTCCAATATTATCACCAATCGGCCTAGAATTTGCAAATTCTTATTTAGGATGATTCCAGGGGATGGTAACTGGCTGAGCTGTACTTATATGAGAAAATCCCTGGGTTCCTGGAGGTGTCGCTATTTTACGCTCATTTTAAATATTGTCCAAGTCCATATTTACTACAAAAATAGTTTTATGCAAATAGGATGAGCGCTGCCTGCCTCTCCCTGGCACTACATATAAACGGTGGACGATTCTTGTTATTCACCTTGTACCAATAGAACTAACTTCTTAGGATGAGGGTTGTTCCGTGCCTCCGTATCAAAAGTCGCTTCTTCCCTGGTCTTAAGTCTTCCAAATAATAATATTAATAAATAATAATAATCGTCTTTTTATTTAAAAAAAAAAAACAACAGATTGACAAATATTACAAATGAAAAAAAAGGCGAAGTCTAGCCTAAGGCTACTCAAACTTAACTCTAATAAATAATAAATAAATTCCTGTAAACATATATAATAATAATAAAAAAATAATACAAAGATGAAATATTACCACCAAAAAAAATACTTATACCATTCTTTATACCCAACACGGGGGAGATATAAAACTCACAACCTTCACCAAAACAATACTGTACACAAACAAACACCCTTGTTTGCAATCGTATACAACCATCATCAACCTCTGGCGCACACGATACTAGTCAGTTAAAAAATAGGAGCTCAACTGTCCTAATCCTGACTTAAACTTAGTTAAATTATGAAGTAGTAAATCATTGTTTGGCAAGGAGTTATATGTTTTAATCGCATTGTAAGTAAAAGACTTCTTGTATGTTCTTGTATTATGTCGAGGAATAATATATTTACATTTATTTCTGGTATTTATATCATGGACGCTCAAGTTGGTTTAAAAAAATTTTTTTTTCAGATTTAGATATGAATTTTGAATTAGTAATTAAACCATGCATGAAAACACCCAAATGTTGAGTTTTACGATTTGACATATTCAACCAGTTTAAATCATTAATTTTATGTGATACGTGATCTGATTTTCTTAAACATGTATTCTGCACCTTTTGAATACGATATTGTTCCGCTTGACGAAGACAAGGGCCATAAATAAAATCAGCATAGTTAAAGTGGGAAAGTACAAGAGTTTCACATAACATTGTCATTAACTTGGTAGTTAAAAGGTTTGTTTAAGCGATATATATGACCTTTGTAAAAGTTGCTTAACATGATCGGAAAAATTAAGTTGACAATCAAGTATAACAACCAGATTACGAGCAGAATTAGAAAATGGTAATATTTGGTCCCCTATTTTAATTTTAATATTATTTTTTAAATATTCGTTTTGATTTCTTTTGCCAAACAGCATAAGTTTTGATTTTGATGGATTCAGTTAAAGACCGTGTTTTTTAGAGAGATATTTTAGGTTGTTTAGTTCATGATTAATAGTTTCGTTACAAGTAACAAATTCTTTTGAAGAGAATTGATAGTACATCTGGGTATCATCAGCAAAAGGTTGTATCTTTCCGACATGAAGAGCGCTTATAAGTTCAGACGATGTAAATAATAGAGAAAAGGGGACCAGGGATAAAGCCCTGAGGTGCTCTTGATAGTATGGCACTAGACTCCGAGTACACACCATTCACAAACACATTTTGTGACCTGTCAGAGAAGTATGATGCGATGAGTGATAGTGAATCGACATCAAAACCGTAATATTTTAGCTTTGCCAATAAGAGTCGATGATTTATAGTGTCGAATGCCTTGGATTAATCTAATAGTATAAGAATACTTTTAAGTCCATGACCCAGTGCCTCTATTATATCATCAGTTACCACAGCCAAGGCGGAAGATGTGGAATACCCCTTACGAAACCCGTTTTGCAATTCTGAGATCATACCATTATCATTTAAATATGAGTGCATCTGGCTGTATAAAATTTTCTTCATTATTTTCGAATTGGCAGGTAAAATTGCTATAATGCGTAAGTCATTAAATGTCTCTGGTTTTTTTGATTTTCATAAAGGTATTCCTATTGCAGTTTTCCAACTTTGAGGAAAATAATTTTGTTCTATGTAACTGTTAGTAATATTAGTTATGTAAGGATCAATAAATGGATTGCAATATTTTAATATAGATGACGTGATTTTATCTGTGCCGCAAGCATTAGTTTTCATGTTTTGAATCATTTTATGAACATCTTCTATAGAACACATGGAAAGTTTAAATTTTTTCGATGCACTAAATTTGTTGTTTTCGTAAAATTCTATAGTTTCATCACAGTCATTAGATCTGTTGTTAAAAAATTGAGAAAAATTCTGGTTTATTAAGTTTGGATCTGTTAAATTAGGAAATAACTTGCTATCATTTGAGTTTAGGACATTTAACGATCTTAGTGCTGACCATGTTTTTTTTGTCTAGAAATAAAATTGAGATAGGCCTTTTTTTCGGTTCTCAGTACAACCCAATTTTGAGGTTCTTTAGTACGCTTAAATTTTTGTAAGGCTTTATCTCGCTCCTTCATGACAGCCTTCAAATTTTCTGTTAGCCACGGAGCATGAGGTGATGATTAATCATTTCCGAATATAAAATTTTTAAATCTATGTAGATGCAGTACATTGTAGAAACGATTCAGAAGGACAAAACCAAGACAAAGCCGTTGGAATTTTTCTTGATAGAAGCCGAGATCGAATTTTTCACCAAAAATTGATTTTTGTCGAAATCGAACTATTTATACCAGAAGCTTCCTTCCATCACCTACATGACAAAAACACCATGGTATAACGAGATTTGAGCAAAACTAAGGAAATATGAGCAATTAAAAAATTCGGGAAAAGTAATTTTTCGACCTTATTTTTGAGGCCAAAAATGGGCTCCAAAAATGCGATATTTTAGCTAATATAAAAGATACGACCTCGCAGATAGTCTCGTTGAATTCAAAATGACGAAACTAAGACAAAAACGTTGAAATTTTGCCGATAGTGGCCATAGAAGCCGAGATATCGACCCCAAAAGTTTGAGTTTTTTCATTTTTCGTATCGATTTTTTCACTGAAAACTGATTTTTTTGAAATTAAACTAACTATACCATCGTCTTGCTTTAATCACCCACATCACGAAAATACCGGGTTATAATGGGATTCGAGCAGAACTAACTGAATGACAGCACTTTGAAAATTCGGAAAAGAATTTTTCGACTTCGTTTTTAAAGGCCAAAAATGGGCTCCCAAAATGCGATATTTCAGCTAAAATTTGGGATTTTTCATTTTTCGGGTATCCACCTCGAATCGAATTTTTCTCCAATAATTGATTTTTTTTTCAAAATCGAATTAACTGTACCAGGGGCCGTATTTTCGAAACCATGCGAGAATCTTCGAATGCGAACAAAGTCGTGGGGCAAAATTCGCACACGAATTAAAAAGTGCATTTTTGAACAGCATTCGAAATTTCATTCGCATACAAACATGAAATATAGTGGCAACGTAGCAAAGTCGAGTGCTATTGGAGGCCATGTCAAAGGGGATGAAGACGATAAAGATTTTTTAACCTAACCTAAAATTTAAAGTTTAAAAACGTCAGAGAATTTTGAGGTTTTTTTCTTGACGTTTCTTGGGTTTTTGTGTCGAGTGAGCAAAAGAAAGAGCTAATTTAATTCAAGACTTTTCAGCTAAAACTGCACAACCCTTGTGGATAAAAGTAGCGAACAGATTACACAGTCTCTGGAGCACATAAAGAATGAATTTCATCGTAATAGGCTTGCTTAATCTATATAAAAAATTAAAATGAGCATCTGAATGCATTTCAAGTGGGTCAAGAAATTAAGAGTATATCGTATTTCTTCTATCTGCCAGAGTTTCAGTCTCTTCCAGTGCATCGACAAGGTTTCTTTGCACAAGATTGTTTAATCTTGCCATTGGATTATTGTTATTTTTTTTTCAATAAACAATATAAAAATACTTAACCAACTTACACAAATTAAAAAAAACAGCTAGTTTAAAATCAAAACAAGGACTTTGAAATTCGAATGGTATATACCCATTCGAGACACCGGACCGCATGCGAAAAAGTTCGCATACGAAGCGGTCGAAAATACGAATATCGATTTTTCGTGCGAAATCCTCCAATTTCGTATGCGAATCAAAGTCGAATGGTTTCAAAAATACGGCCCCGGGGGCTTCCTTTCATCACCTACGTCACGAAAACACCGGGTTATATACGGGATTCGAGTAAAACTAAAGTAATGAAAGGAAAAAAAATTTTTTAAAAATTTGGAAAAAGTCATTTTTGAACCTCGTTTTTGAGCCCAAAAATCGGCTTTAAAATGTGATATCGCGGCTTATATGAGAGCTGTGACTTTTCGGTATTCGGAGAGACGAAACCAAATTTTTTTTTGTTATTTTCAGTTACTTTAATGATACAAGTTTTATGAGAAACCAATAAATCAAAATCAAAATCAAATCAAATTTTGTGTGGAATTAAATCCTATTTTTCTATCCTATGACATAAGTTTAGAAGAAGTTTCATAATTATTTACGATAAAGTCCTTACACCTTTCATCAAAAATCTTAATCCTAATTATAGTTTTAATTTTATTAGGTATTAAGTTGTAAAATTTTGGTGCTAAAATAATGTATGTATAAATAGTCTAAGTTGCAGATATCGCTGTTATATAATGATTTAGTTGGATATCGCATAATAAAGCATTATAATACAAAAAAAAGGCATCTGATATCTATAATCTCTTCCAACAAAGACGTTAATACAATAGGCAGACAAGTTCCTATATACTGAAAGCACCACCATATAATTAAGGTGCAATTTGTCGCAAACCGCTAAACGCTACCCTTCGCATTAACCGACCGACAATGTCTACTAAAAACTACCAAAAATGACATGTGGTTGATCTTCAGCGACGTTATAATCAATACCGTTGGAAACCGAGAAATTCGTATGTTTAAAGATATTTTCGTGGTCTCAAACAACCCAAACCCGAACGATTAGTGACCCTTTATTAAATTGTTAGGAGACAACTTGCGTGCGAGGGTAAATTCTATTATTTGTCTCCATATTTTTATACCAATAATTTTAGGTTCGGCGGATCTATTGAACTCTAATTTTGAATAAGAAAAATTGTCATTTTTATGAAAACTTACCGGAACTTTAAATTTACCAAGCTTGAAAATATATTAATGCAAAATAACAAGCAAGTTTAGTGGTAGCAGGTACCTTTCGCCAGTAAACTTTTTAGGTGTAAACGACGCTTTAGTCTCCCATTTTTTTTTTCAATGTAAATAATTTTGTGTCAATCAGATTTCTCATGCTGCACTATTTATTTATTTATTTTTGAATGGTCCAGGACACATTTAGTATTATTAGTTTTTCAATGTTTTGGATAGTTTAAGAATTCTTTAAAAGATCCACTTTGAAGTCTCTAATAAGAATACATGTTTTTTTTTTGCTATTCCAAGTTTATCAATTTCACCATATGTTCAATATATATGGAAACTCGCTACAAAATTTCACGTGACGTGAATATAATCCGTTTCATATGATTTTTTTTCAATACATTTAGATTCTGCCAGTACCACCCACTAAAGTGCAACTAACACACATTGGGGGGGCAATAACAATAAAAGTAGGAAACCTCGCCTACGATGGCTCGTAATTCCCCAAGATTAGATCAATAATATTTTATAGTCGCCCCCCGTGCCGTTCAACTGATTCCGTATTCCGCCGCGGTAGGTATATATTGTGTTCCGTTCCCTCCCGGTTTTATTTCCTACTTTTCTTTACGCCATTCCGCCCCTCGCGTTGTACGGTTGGTCCGCGTGACATAGCTCAACTTTGGCTAGAAGAAACGAGGACTTGTACAGGGGACAACCAATAGTATTCCTCAATATCAAAAGAAGAGGTTTATCAGGATACTCTGAGAAGTAGGGCAAGTACACAGATGGTACCTGCTGATACGTGTTTCTGCTTTTTGGCTTCTTTTGAACTAGGAAAGCAAAGGAAAAAGTACAGAAAAAAAATATAAGGGGTCACGAACAAGAGGAAAGAAGTAATTTGTCTTATCAGCTGTTGTATTAACTCCAGTCTTATTCCTCAGACTTTAATTTATTTACAGGTGGAAATTTTTTTGCCGAATTGCCTAAATATTTACTAAATATAAAAATAATGAATTGTAATACTAAATTTTAATAATTTAAATCTATATTTAAATAAATTATATAAATTAAATAAAAATCTTATCTTTATCTTAATTAGTAATAAAACACTAACAAAATTTTAAACTAAAAATCCTATTTATATAAGCTTATCAAGCTATAAATATAAAATTTTACTATTAAAAAACTAAAAATTAAATCTTATAATAAAATAAAAATAAAATTGTACTTTTTTCTTTAAAAACTAGATATATTTAAAATCGGATAACGTCTCATTTCTATTTTAATATTCACAATATTTATTCTACAATAAAAAATATACTAAAATAGCCCTTTTAAACTTGAGAAAACTTAACTAAATAAAACCCTAAATTAATAAACCCTGATACACAAGGTACAAAAACGAAGTCTTTCTTTTATAAAGATAAAAAGTCCCCTCTCAATTCACTATTATAAAAAAACTTTTTTCTCAAAAAATAATTTTTTCTTTAATTTTCTATTTAATAACAAAATAAATAACTCCATTGCTCTTCAAGCTATCTCAATTTCAATACTCTTTTTAATGTAACTAAAATGCTTACTTAGCTTCAGCTTGTCTTCTAGAGGCACCTTCCGGTACCTCTACTTTGTTACGACTTATTTCATTTTAAAATGAGAGCGACGGGCAATATGTGCATATTTTAGAGCTGAATCATTATTAAAATTTATAAAAAATTACTATTAAATTCGCCCTCAAAATTTATTGTAACCCATTTGTATTTAACTATAAGCTGCATCTTGATTTGATTTTTTTCTCCAAAGAATTGAGAATATTGACTCTTAGGAAATACTCAAACTACAACGATATGAAAACTAGTATAGATATTAAATTAGTCAAATCGTGGATTATCAATTACAGAACAGGTTCCTCTAAATAGACTAATATACCGCAATTTTTTTAAATTTTAATGAACTTATCTAATATTGGCCTAGTTTGAAAATTTACTTTTCCAATAATAGGGTATCTATCTAATCCTAGTCTTAAAAGAAATTTTTCTAGCTTCCTTAACCAAATTTAAGACTATTGAGATCTAAAATTTCACCTACAAAATCTCCCTATAAACTTTTCCTTACAATTAACTATCACTTAATAATTTCTATTGCATACTGTCTCTTAATTTCTTAAATTAATAAATTTTACTCCTGTAAATAAACGTATTTTTTTTTACACGGATTTCTTCGCGGAAAACCTTACATGTAAAATAAATATAAACAAAAATTAAAGGCAAAAATACCTTCTGAGAAGAGGCTATTGTGATAACATCATCAAAAAATTCCCCCTCACTACCAAATTTCCAATTATTCCAACATAAGCCGCCAGGAATTTATTTACAAAAACAATCAAAAATCGCCCATTACACAAGGTCCTTCGGACATTGAAATTCTTACTTCATACTTAATCTATAAGGTGTTTTTGTAGGATGTTGAGGCCCTCAATTTCATCGATTTGTCGCTTATATCAGAAAAAATGTAGTAGATTTCGTCAGTTCTATGCCTTAATTAACTATCTGAAAAGTGAACTGGAATAAAAACACTTATTTAGCGTAAGAAGAAATATAAAGGGTGTTTCAATACGAATGCAAGATTTGAATTGCGCGCCATGTCATAATGGTACAAGACTATGACGTGATCGATCGAAAGTTGAGAAACATGGAGTATTACACAAATCCACGAACTTAATAAATATACCTGGACTGCTAATGCATCTGGCCACGATAGCCAAAGATGACCACTGCCTAAAAGCCGCCATTTTTATAGTGGTTGTGTCTTTTTGATGTTGGTCACTGACACTGTATAGAATATTCCAAGGCGTATTATACTTTCTATTTGAATAGAATAGTCCCAATAGTCTTCTAGTTATTAAACTTTAAAGTGGTTCGGTAATCAATTCAAGATCATATTTTTATTTAAAATAGTCACAATTGCTAAAATTCTTGCTTGAACTAGAATAAAACCTATTGAAGAGAAATGTTCTAACGAATATAAAACGTTTTACTTCTTGAGAATATTCCCAATAGTTTTCCAGATTTTGAAAATAAGTAGCCACCTTGAAATTCAAAAATTCATTAATGTAAAAAGGCTTATATTAGTACAATTCTTGCTTGGACTAGCTAGAGCAAAAAAAACTATCGGTGGAAAATATTCTAAAGAATAGGAAACTTTTTATTTTTTAAGAATGTTCTTAATACTTTTCTAGATTTTCAACTTTAAATTAAGTAGTCACCTTCAAAATCAAACATCAAAAATTCTTACTTGGTCTAGCTTGAACTGTAAACACTATTAGTAAAGAATATTCTAACAAATATGAAACATTTTATTTTTTGAAAACACTCACAATAGTTTTTCATATTTTGGACTATGAAGTAAGTCATCATCTTGAAAAAAAAACATCAAGAATTCATTGATATAAAAAAGCCAGTATTGGTAAAATTCTTATTTCGACTAGCTTGAACTCCAAAACACTATCGGTGGGGAATATTCTAAAGAATATAAAATTTTTATTTTTTGAGAATACTCCCAATAGTTTTCCAGATTTTGAATTTTGAAGTAAATAGTCATTTTAAAAATCAAAAATTCATTGATATAGCCCCAAGGCCAGTATTGGTAAGATTCTTGCTTGGTTTAGCTTGAATTCTAAACTCTATCATTGAGAAATATTCTGGAGAATATGAAACTTTTTATTTTTTGGAAATATTCCCAATAATTCTCTTGGATCAGTATTGCCAACAAAAAATATATTAAATAACGGTAATAAATTTGACGATGCTGACGTTTGACG
This sequence comes from Anthonomus grandis grandis, assembly GCF_022605725.1. Taxonomy (NCBI): domain Eukaryota; kingdom Metazoa; phylum Arthropoda; class Insecta; order Coleoptera; family Curculionidae; genus Anthonomus; species Anthonomus grandis. Next base: position 25,092,111 of record NC_065556.1, on the reverse strand, counting down.
TGTCTGTATAGCAGATTGCCTAGTTTTTGGCGATTTGTAAAAGGCGCTTGGGTATATCGTCTGGAACAGGCGATGTATCTTCCTCCTTATTTAATACGTGAATGATGTATCACCATCTTTATTTAAAAGTATTTGTTTTACTGTTTCTCAAAACCGAATTATTGTGAATTGTCTGTCTGTGTTGTTTATGATATATGAGAATAATATATTTTTACTATATAAACCCTTGCTAATTACAAACCTTCATAAAATTATCTATATTTTGATTTTGATAGATGGTTGTACCTATTAATCTGGAAACACGCTGTACATGGAAAGTAAAACTCTAAGTAAAAGAATTTGTTAAGTAAATACAAGCAAAAATTCAAATGAACATCATCATTTTCATGGTATTAGGATTTATAAGATTCAAGATTATCAAAATAATAAATATTTTAAAGTGCATGCATCTATTCCAAGTAGATTAAAACTTTGTCTTATTTTAGGTGAAGATAATTTCCTTTCATAAATTTTTACGAAATTCTTAAAGAAGTACAAGAAAAATGACAAATCTAATGCAACCATCTTAACTTCTAACCTATATGTAACTTTCTATTTTGTATTTTTGTAAACATAACCTCTCAAAAACTTCAGTTGTCTTGTTTCCCTACAATTGGCACAACTTAAATTTGTCAGAGTGACCAACATCGAAAGGACACAGTCACGCAAAATGGCGGCCCCTTAGTAGTGGTCATTTACTTTTCATTGAATTGGCAGTCTAGGTATATTAATTAAGTTTGTGCAAAATGGTGAAAAATTGCCACTATTCGTAAAGTGTTTAATCGCAATGATGTTTATAATTTATGTACTTTGAAAAGAATACTTTGAAAGTACTGATTCGGCCAGTGATGTGCAACACACGATACAAACTTGTAGACGTCATTCAGAACAAAACATCGCGACAGTTCACGAGATTGTGACATAAAGGCCAGAGACAATAATTCTTCAAGAATTGGACATTTCAATACATGCTTTAAAATCCAAGAAACTCAACTGGAATTCACTAAGTGGATTCTTGAGCAACCTGCTGTTTTTGCAAACAAATGTATTGGGGCTTAGAAAATCCACGAATGATTCATTAAATTACCCATATTAATAATGTTGCAATCCAAAATTTTGAAAATAAAATATAATCATCGAATAAAAATTACAGGCACTTGAAGGCACGTCTAGGAATTACCTCAACTGCCTAGAATTTCCTAAAATATCTTGGAATTACAGGAACTATAGTGTGGCAATTTTTTTTCAACTCCAGGCAGTTGAGATTCAGCTGTTTGGCTGCCTGGAATTACAAATAAAATTAAATCATCGATCAAAAATTACAGGCAGTTGAAGGCACGTCTTGGAGTTACCTCAACTGCCTAGAATTCCCAAAAATACCTTGGGATTACAGGAACTATAGTGTGGCACTTTTTTTTCAACTCCAGGCAATTGAGATTCAGCTGTTTGACCGCCTGAAATTATAAATAAAATTAAATCATGGATCAAAAATTACAGGCAGTTGATGGCACGTCTAGGAATTACCTCAACTGCCTGGAATTCTCAAAAATATCCTGGAATTATAAGGATCCAATGTTCCTAATTGTAAATTATCTTTTTTTCCTGCATTCAAATCCATTAAAAAGTTGGTTTATGAATTCTATATTCTAAAAGAGATATTAATTACCAGTCTTACTATTTTATTGCATAAATCTTTGCTAGAATCTTTGTTACGTTATGCTATAGTAGTGTGGGGTGGAACCTATAAAACTTTATTACGACCTTTTCAATTTGTGCTGAACTACATTCTAAAAGTTATTTATAAAAAAAAGGAAATTATATCGCATGGATAGCTTGTATGATGATAGTGTATTTAATATAAAAATAGACAAGAATAAATCACTGCCGGTCAGTCATAAAACTTTAAATTAAGAATCTTTTAATTAATATACCACAAGTTAAAATTTTTAGTAGTTTATTTCAAAATGCACTGCTGTTTAATAAAATAATAAATTGATAGGGACCGAAACAGGTTACAATAATGTATTTTTTTCTAATATCTACTTCTGTTTATCATAGTAACTAAGTTAATTATTATGGAGTGTAGGGACATTTTTTTTTAAGTAGCATTGTAAATTTAAGAGCAAACTTAATTCTTCTCATTTTCACATACAGGCATTCAGTTCTCTAGGTGCAAAAGATTATAAAATTAGAATTTTGTAATTGGTAAATTGAATTTATTATTAATAGGTCATTTGCTTATTAAAAAAAATCTTATTTATCATTTTAATGTAAGCAATACATCACTTACAGCTCATTGTATTTTATCATCTAAACCATAAAGTACATACTTTTTAGTTACATCATTTTATGTCGTTATTTCACCATTTGATCATTTTCATTGACGTTGGTTTTGAGACTATCATTTTTATGATATTAGGATTCGTAAGGTACAAGTTTATAAAAATGTATATGCCTGTAAGTTAATTAATTGACACATCGTAATTTTTAACGAAATTCTTAAACAAGTACAAGAAAAATATCAGAACTAATGCAACTGTCTTAAGTTCTTAACTAAATATAACTTTCTATTTCGTTTTTGTAAACATAACCTCGCAAAAACTTTCATTGTCTTGTTTTCCTACAATTGGCACCACTGAAATTTGTCAGAGTGACCAACATCGAAAGGACACGATCACGCAAAATGGCGACCACCTAGTAGTGGTCATTTATTTTCCACTGAATTGGCAGTCCAGTACTGGGATTCTAAAATTACGATTCAACACGATTACTCGATATATCTTCTTCCTTATTTAATACGTGCATAAGGTGTCAGCATTCTTTTTTATACGTATTTGTTCCATGATTGTTTACCAATAGTCATACCAGGTTGTCATTCATTAGTATATCAAGAAGCTTTATTAAACACAACAACTAATGGACACACATGCAAACTTTGATATTTTACTAATATTTGATCTACAATATTTTAAATATTGACAAGTACCTAAAGTTACAATATAATTAAGGACTTTGTAGCCCTAGAATCCCCCAGGTCTGACAGCGACTTAGATGATGCCATGTTGTTAGAAGTAATTAATCCACCCATTGATAATATAAACCGAGCCAATATATATGGCAATTTTAATTTAAACCATTTAGCCAACACAGAATGTAAGCAACACTAATGCGCGTGCATTTCGCTATGTTTATGGCTATGTCTATCGTTCGTAAGATACCGGAGTCTAATTAAGCGGTTAATAAGCTAAAGCTACGAACTTATAAATATACCTGGACTGCCAATTCAATGAAAAGTAAATGACCACTACTAGGGAGCCGCCATTTTACGTAATTGTGTCCTTTCCATGTTGGTCACTCTGACAAATTTTAGTTGTGCCAATTGTAGGGAAACAAAACAATGAAAGTTTTTGAGAGTTTATGTTTACAAAAATATAAAACTGAAAGTTACATTTAGTTAAGAATTTAAGATAGTAACTTCCTTACCGTTATTTAATATATTTTTTTGTTGGCAACACTAAACATTTTCAGTGACCAACATCAAAAGGACGCAACCACTATAAAAATGGCGGCCACCATGCAGTGGTCATTTTTGGGTATCGTGGCCATATGCATTAGCAGTCCAGGGCTGGGATTCTAAAATCACGACTGGATCTCAATACGATCACGACTTCGAATTCGATCGCGACTCAGTCGTGACGACAAGGGTGATTCTAAATTTCAATCGTCGGCTAAATTCGTTTTATTTAATTTGATTTAGGTTTCTTGGTACATATTTGTTATTTTCCCTAATATTTGACTGATGAAAATGTCAATTGTCTGTTCTATTGATAAACAGTAAACACTAAGAATTTTCATTTATTTTGTTATTTTTTTTCGCCTTCCTGTTTTTTTATTTAAATATATGCCTATATTATTTCTTTAAAATAAAAAATGTCGTTTAAAACCACCACTATCCCTTGGAAAATAATAATTCAATTCATGGAAAATCACAAAAACTTTTGGTTTTAATAGGACCTATAATACCAGGAAATTGGATCTCTCTATAAATGTTAATTTATTAATTTCTCTCATCTCTTATATTTGAAAAATTAATTAGTCAGCAAGGTGATTGTCAATAATTCCAGTAATTTTATGGATTTAACGACTTGCAGTAGTTTCGCTAATTCCAAATTTAAAACCTTGTCCAATGCTTCTTTGGTAATAATCTCTGGCATAAAATCTTCCTCTGCCTCTATTATTAACAGAAGGTAGTGGAAAATAGGGTCGAATTAAATCTATTAGTTGTGTTTAAGAAAGCTTCTTGATTTACTAATGAAAACTTGATATGACTATTGGTAAACAATAAATGAAACAAATACGTTTAAAAAAGGATGCTGTCACATTATGCACGTATTAAGCCGTTTACGGGTACGATACATGCAAATTATGTTAAGCTGGTTTCCACTAAACTACTTTAAGGTGGTTTTTCTCCACTGCGTAGAGCGCGCGACAAATATAATTCTATTCAAAATCGATGTGACATTTTTAACTGTACTGTTGCAAGTATTAAAAAAGTACACTTTAATTAGTCACAAAGGTTTTATTTTTATTTTTATATAACCGTAATTTTTTTAAATTAAGATCTTTGTTTATATATAGAGCGCCTTTTTTGTATCGATAGTTTGTCTTTTTTGTTCACACTCAATAATTGGATGTACATCTGTGGAGTGATTTAAATAAATAAATAAATTAGTCAGAACCTGCAGCTTTAGTTGATTTTTGGCTTTAACTGATATATGGCCTATGTATGATTTCCTGTTTAAAGATATTTGAACCAGTATGCGCCTTTTCCAAAACTATGTTGCTATAGTTGCTATATGTAATATTTTCAAGTTTGTAATTTCTCCTTTTTATCTGTTATTACGGTGTTATTATCTTTGATTAACTTACAATTTGGACGTTTCCTATTCATTCTCAGTGTTTCTTTTATTTTCTTATATATTTACCATTTAATTATTTGTCTTTTGCTATTATGCACTTCCTTCATCCCTTTCTGTTTTTTTTTCTTCATTGGGTACTAAAAACAGGTCGATTTCTAATATGTGCGACAATCCACCTAAGATTCAACTAAGTATTATTTGTATCTCCTAGGATATTACTTTCCATTAGCTTTTGTTTTCTTAGATCATACCTGGGTACCATTTCTCTCTTTGACGTTTTTAATTTAACCTTTATTAGAGCAACCAGAAGGCAGTGATCGGAGTATATGAACTGTTATGATAAGAGACTTCAGGTAATGGATATGGTGATTTAGGTCATGGATATGTAATATATCTTTGGGTTTCTACTAGTTAAAAGATCTGGGCACTAAACCCTGTGATTAGTCTAAAAAGACTTCGTCTCTATCATATTTGGTTGAATATTTCCTGAAATATTTTTATCGGTGAATGGCCTGTGATATTGATTGAGTTAAAGAGGAGAATAATTTGTCGTTTTCTTAATTATCTATTTGGTTCCGAAATTACTCGTGAGTAGTTAAAGATAAATATTTAAAAACTTTAATAAACACAAAACCGGATTTCCTGAAACTCCTGAAAAATTACGATTAATTTCCCAACTCTCCCCGGTACAAAGTATATTTTCCGGCTCTTAAAACAGAGGAAAATACCCTGATCTGATTGTTAGTCTTTCGTCTCTGTCGACGTCACATCAATTTTTCAAACATGGCGCGGAAACAAATGAGCAGCGCCGGAAAATTGGAGTAAGAAATAGCGGTTAGCTTTTGTTTTATGCGATGCCAACTGCCTCCGTATTGTTATGTTTAAGGGATTTTATAAATGTTTGAGAGCGGCCTGGGAATGGGATTTGAGATCGTCTCACTTTATGACTACACCGGATTACTTTCTTCCTTTCGGCCAGTAAGTCGTTTTCGAGGGTGGATTGGATAGTAAGTAACCAATTTGGAAAATTAAATATATATACAAATAATTAATATTCAATAATACTCTAAATAAGATATTATTCTTAAGAATAAATTGCCAGAATTGTTTAGAAGCCTTTTAGAAAAGAATTAGAGAGTGCAGAACAAAACACGAATTCAGAAGAATAGCAAAAGAAGCAAAGGAAGAACCTAATGACTATAGATAAAGTGAGGTATGTTATCGCTGAGGGAAAAATTTAATGTAAATATATGAAAAGAGAAATAAAAATTGCAAGGAATAGAACGAGAAGATATATTTGTGAGTGTATTTAGTGGGTACCTTTCTATAAGAAGTGAAGCAAATTGCAGAGACAAACGGGTAAAATCAAAGTATTTGGTTCAAAAGCAGGAAAAAGAAAATTAAAACACTATAAGAAAAAAAAAACAGGAAGAACAACAAGAAAAAAAAGCAGATAAAACAAGAAGACACATAAAAAACCAAGAGTAGTAAATATAAATAATACATATGTATAGTGGATATATTCTACCGGAAACCATGCAAAGGTGTTCATTAAATTAAAAAAATGAGAAATAGAGAAGAAACGAAAAAACGACAAGAGACAAATATTAATGTGATGTTCATAGATGTCGTTATTGCAACAAAATGTTAATTTTATTAATAATTACCAAGAAAAGTGTATCATATCTATTTAAGTTATGCCTTGCAAAATAAAATTGTGATGTTAATTAATTATTTAAAAAAATTGGTAAATTTTATTTTTAACTTAGTTTTAGATTTTTTAATTAGATAATAATTACGTAAAATAAATTCCACCCTAAGACATCTGTAATTTCTTTTTTTCTTTCCCACCATATTTTGAATGTTTAATGAATATTAATGTATTAATATATATTAGTATAGAAGTGTCACATCACAGTTTTTAAACTAAAGGTGGCGCAACATTATTTAACCGAATTTCTATCATTTGGCATCACTTTGGACGTTCAAATCGAATTTTTTACCATTTAAAATATATTGCAAAAATCCCCTAGACATGCAAAATGCATTTAGTCCATCACCTTTAGACAAACAAAAAGTATTTTGTCCACAAGACAAACAAATCGCGTTTGGTCCAGATGTAAACATGTTTGTTTCATAACCTAATTTCTAGCTTATGTACAAGTAATTTGTGTTTGTTTCATAACTTTTTCGTGAAGTATAAATCACAATGGAGTCTGTAGATGGTGAGCACATTGTTGGTGATAGTGACCGGGGTAGCTGAAAGCGACAAATTAATTTAACAACTAGGGAAAGAAAAAAACAAGTGAGGTATGAATTTATTTTTTAATACTTATTTCTTTTTGTTACAACTTTATGCTATTTTAAGGTATTCAAACCATGATCCCGATTTAGAGCAATTTGATATAGCTTGCAACCATAAAAATAATTCAAATTTAAAATGTTAGCAAGTGAGTCGAGAAGATGTAATTAAACTTCGGGAAGTTTTTTATAGAAAATTCAATAAAACCGTTCAAGATGGAATTTTAGCCAGTTACATTACTTTTGATATACCTGAACGAAAAAGATGTCGCAAGGCTGATGGAAAACCTCACTCTTTTGCAGTAAAATGCTGCGTAAGTTAAACTAGTGCTCAAATCCCCACGCTGTTAAATACATTTATTTTTATTTAAAAAAAATATGGATTTCAATTTTTTTTACCTATTAAAATTAGATATGTTTTTAGTTTGAATGTTTCATCAATTTTTTTTTAGGTTTTGGTTAAGCAACAAAAATTGCAGATTTGTCAGACGTTTACAATGGCTGTTTACAATGTTGCTCAGAGGAGGGCGAATACCATTTGCAGGAAAGTGCAAAGCGGGGAAACAGTTTTAACAGAAAAAAGGGAAGGGGATAAACGCACTTTTAAGTTTGTGGATAAACTGAATGCTGTAAGATCTTTTATTAGTCAGTTACAAGGAAAGGAAAGCCACTATGGAAGAAAAAAGTCTCGACGGATTTATGTATCATCAACATACAACATTTCTAGACTTTGACAATTATATATAACAAAAAATCACCAAACAATCTGAAAGTAAATTACAAATATTTCAGCCGGGTGCTTAGTAAATACTTTAATATAGGATTCGGTAGTCCCGCTACTGATGTCTGTAGCTACTGCGTTAGAACACAAACCAAAATTGGTATATTTCAAATTGCTACACAAAAACAAAAGTTATCTTCTGAACTAAAAGTGCATAAATTCCGTGCATCACAATTTCATTAATTAATGAAAGTTGAAGGTCCCAATACCATTTCATATTGCTTTGATCTGCAACAAGTTCAGGTATTATCCAAAGTCCCTATTCAGGAGGCATTTTACGCCCAACAGATATCAATATATCATTTTTTGCATTGCCAAACTTAATTGTAAAGACCCAGTATTCTATACGTGGATGGAGCACCAAGCAGGTAGAGGAGCGACTGAAATATCTTCCGCTCTTATCGATTTTTTGAAAAAACTTACATTTCCAGACAATGCTATGAAAATCCGTTTTTTTGCAGATGGGTGTGGAGGACAAAATAATCATCATGTTGTGCATGCTTTAATGTTTTGGCTTCAAACGTTTTCATGTGAGCAGATTAGGGACATAGAAATTATTTTTCCAATTAGAGGTCACTCTTATCTCCCCGCCGATCGTATCTTTGGACGCATTGAAAAAAGCTTAAGGTCTCATAGTATTATAAAAACTCCAGATCAATATTGGGATATATACACCAAAGTGGGTGGTGTACAAAACTTGGAACTGACTGGCATTTACTTGACATAAAAAACTTTTGCTGAATCTGACAAAAGAGACTGGCATTAATTCTTGTCGAATACTTTTGTTAAAGAAAAAAAGTTCAATCCATAATATTTTGATGAAAACTGAGTTACTATATCGCAATTCAGATGAGACAAAAAAGTTTCAATCACTCCTAAAACTACGAGCAAGATTCGATCAAATAAAAATACAGGAATTAAGTTTGGGTCATAAAATAAAGGGAAAAAAAGTAGATGGTTTAAAAAAATTATTGGCATCATTATCTGGTGAAAACTGGAATCAGGATCCAGAATTGGAATGTTTAGTACCAATTTTAGAAGGACAGTGTGAGGTTGAAACCAATGTTGAAGAAAGTGAGGACTGTGACTGTAACGATACGGAAGATGTTAATTTCATTTGAGTTTGTTAAAAAATAAAAATACAGCATAAAGAAAATGGTTCTTTATTTTTTGGTGGTAATTTTACCCAAAAAGTTTTTCCAAATGACAATCAAAAGGTATTTTGTCCACTATAGACATTTTTGAGTTTTTCTAAAATACCAAAGTTACTTTTGCTTCTTCTAGTCTGCCACTCTAGTATTTACTTATCCTAAATTTTCCTAATTTTTTAGTAAAAGTCCTAACTCGGTAAGTAAGACTGATTCGTAGCACCAGTTTTTGATGTTTCCTGAAAATTTACAATTTTGTACAAACCGCATTTTGCAAGTCTGCTCCTCATATAGTTATTTAGTGGAGGAAGCAGTTGAAAGGAAGATTTCTCAAGTAGGCAATATTTTTATTTAGGTTAGGGCCTAATTAGTATTTAAAATTCTTATGAGAAAGTCACTGAATAGTTGCAATTCTATAAGGGTGTAACTAAATTTATTTGGTAAGACAATAAATAAATTTAGTTAAAAACTAATAAAATCTGAGAAAGACAATGAAACAACACAACAATTTTTTTTAATATTCGGTCCTTCTGAATTTTAAAATTGTTTTTCTCTTCTAGGCAATTAAAGCACTTTTATTTATTAGGATTCAAGGATTTTCCTATTTCTTCTATCTGGATAAACTGAAACATATTTTTTCAATTTAAAGCATCTCGTTTTATTGCTTTTGATTAATTAAATATATTTTTCTAGAGAATTAGTGTGTTTTTTCAATATATTTCAACTGTAGATAAAGTAAAAAAATTGTCAGTTATCATCAATCACAGTTTTCCTTTGAAGCCATTAACTTTATTAATTATACAGGGTCCTGCAACAGTGCGGCGGTCTTTCATAAAGCCTAAAAAAATAAGGTTAAAAATTTCTAACCTCTTAAAAAATGTTGGGACCTGATAGCCCATATCTGGAAAATATTTTGAAGTATACAGGGTGCTTCAAAAAAGTAGGGCGATATAAGCAGCATTTTTTTAAAATGGAATGCCATTCTTCTTATTCTATTTTTAAAACCGCCTTGGGCTACCTAGTATATGCGCTAAATATGGCTGCTTTGTCATGCGCAGTTTGACTGCAATAATTTTTTTTATAAAAAAAATCTAAAAATCATTACATCATTTAATTTCATCTTGATACTAGCAATGTTAATTCAATGTCAATATTGGACTTAATTGGGATTCTAGCAGAATGGAGAATTACTTTGACATAAATTGTTTCCTTCTGTCATATACAGGGTGTTCGTAGGTAGCAATCATATTTTACGAATTTCAAAGGTTCATTTCTCGCTTTTTTTCAATGGAACACCCTGTATATTTTTGATCCGTTTAATGAAGATTTAATACATAAACATTTTTGATTATATAAGAAGAATAGTAGAAAATAAGTAAATGATAAAAGTAGCGCTTGAGAAACACAGGACGATACCTATAGTTGAAGCGATGCAGAAAATGAACAAAAGTATAAGATATTTTGTTCATTTGTGGAAATGTCAACATCAAAAGACAAGAAATCAAAAATGTTTTCCTAAAAAACTTAAAAGAATAGAAAATAAAAAAAAACGAAACAATAAATAAGAACATAAAACTAAAGTAGTTATTACAGCCTGATTTATTAGAAACAAAACATATTTTATATCACAAAACCTTAGTTCTTGACACATGTTTCATTAACTATTCATAACTTAGCATAAATTGGAAAAAGATAAAAATTGAACTAAAACTACTTTCAAGTGACTTTTTATGTAACAAAAAATCAATGAACTGAACTAACTAAACTCTACAATTGACTATGAGAGATTGGGCCTTGATATCATAATAGGGACGATTAATTTTATAAATTCCGGACTTTTCATTGATCTGCCTTTTGGGTTTCCTAATTTGGTAGAGTTTATTACATTTATTTCAAATAAGAAGTTATTAAGGAGAATGGAAGTGTCCAAGTTGACAATAAAACTACAATAAATTTAAAGTTTTCTTAATATGTTTATTTTGTTAGTAACGGTAAACATAAGTTTTATAAAAGTCCTTGAATAATTATTTATACTTTTTTTTATAAGCTAATACTAATACTGCATTTAAGTTTTTTTTAACTGACCAGCAGCTTTACAACAATTTTTTAAATTTACAAATATACAAATTGTATTTGATTTGAATCCAAAAGCTGATTACTGTATGAAGGAAGCTTAAGAAGTTTTTTTTTAAACTACAAATTATAAAACCAAAACCATACACAATATATTTGTACCTAATAATATGAATGGTAATTTATTTAAAATACTAAAGTGATTTATTTTATTAATAAGTAAGTATGGCGCCCTCCATAAATGTCATTATAACCCTTAGAATTAAAATTTATAAAAAAAACCTTATTTGCGTCTACATTGGGTTCTTATGATATTTTCTAGATAGATTGGATGAATTTTGTATTCTGGGCTATTTAATTTTTTAAGTTTAATATGAATATCTAAATAAATATACTTTTTTTACAAATAGGCAATAATAATAAAAATCACTTTTTGAGTAACCAGCAGAAGTGTGTGTGAAGTGTTTATACCTGAAACGCCCATAAATATGTTCTTATGCTTTAAATTTAATCAGAAAGCAACGGGATACTAAGAATTTAATATTAGTTTATAGTATAAAGTCAAGATTTGAGAAATGAGCTTATGCAGCCTCTGTATGAATTTTAACCATGATTTCAATATAAGTATGAGTACATACAATGAATACTATAATACAATCATAAAAATTTACATTTTTTTTTTCGATTCTGTTACTTTTATTTAAATTCTAATTTTAATTTACAAGAAATTAAATATAAATTTAACCATATAATAAAATCATAAAAAATATATATAGGGAATTATAATAAGTACAAATAATTATTCATAAACTCTTAGAAAACCTATATATGATATTTTATAAAGTATTACGAAAGAAAAATTATTAGTTTCTGATAAGAAATACCTCTGATAAAAAAAATAATAGAAACTTGTGATGTTTATTAAAACGATAACTACAAGTCTACTATGAGACAAAAGACGTAACGCTTAAAAGAAATACTGAAAATGGCAAGTTACGAAACGGGACGAGAACCGAACCCATGCCTCATTATAAAAGACAAAACGTGGGTCATCGAGCAAATCGATAATCGCCGACAATTGCCCATGTACAAACTTGAATAATTTAGCATCAAGAAGTTGCATTTCAACTGCTCATTAAACGTAATTATTTTCTTGATGGAGCGAGATCGCGGGGCCCCGACCAATCGCGGGGCTCGTTTAGGGCTCCGTTCCCCGTCAAATCAAACTGCTAATTAACTTAATAGCAGACGTCGGTGGAAATAAATTTATTCCCTTCTCTTTCTGGCTTTCTTACTTCTTTTGCGCGCCCCGATGCCGATGCATAATGTATATATTGCCAGAGATAATCACGAAATTTATTTCTAGCGGATGGATTTAATATTGTCGAAGTAATAGGGATTTAAATTGCTTTAATATAAGAGGGTTATTTAAAGGTTGTATGTGACTGAATGCGCTTGAGACTCAGTAAAATCAGTAAAACCGAACTGTATGCAATATGGGACCAAGAATACTTGAATAACTCGTTTTAAATACACTTTTAAATTATAAGATTTTAATTATTATGTTCTGCAGGACATATTTACAATATATTTAAAGGCATCTTCTCATGGTTTAAATAAGATCTCAGTTCACATTTTTTTTTCAAAAATGAAACATTTAAGAAAATGCGATATGCATATTCAAATGTAACTAGAAATTAGTCAAATTGCATTAAGGCTTATAAGACAGCATCATTAATACTTCCAATAAAGGTAGTTTCAATAGCAACTATATGAGAGGGAAAGAGAAATGCATATATTTTTATAGAAATAATCTAATATGACATCCCTGAAAAAATAATTGTAAGATGTTTTTAAATAATTGAAATATTGGATTCAAAATCTGATGCATTAACGAAAATCATAATAATATTAAGCTAGAGGTAGGAGGAAGAAAAAACTTAGTATTTGTAAAATGCCATTTTAAGCTAAACTATAATGCAATGTATTTTAAAACTTATTCCTTAAATTTTGAAATACTAAAAAAAGTATTTTTTTATAGATTCACTTTTTGTTCTAAATTAAATACCCTGTCCACTTATCCAATTTTCATGAAAAGCGGTAAGAAATTAAGGGAATTATACCTGTTTTTCTACTTGGGAGTTTTATTATTTTACAATTTTTTTTTCATATTTAATTTTTTTTTAATTTAATTTCTACATTTGCAAATGTACCCTAAAGTCAAGATTATTCAAAAGCAAAAATAGGTGGATAAAAAATGGATAACGTCTGACATTAAAAACCTTATGCATGAAAGGGATATTTTATACAAAAGGGATGTTTTATGTTTTTTATAGGAGTGAGGGTGCCTGGGATGAGATAAGGCAAAAAGAAATATTATTGTTAATAAAATTAGAGTAGAGAAGGAAAAATTTTATGCAGAATGCATAGATGAAAATAAAAACAACCCTAAGGAAATATGAAAAAATACTAAATAATATATAATATAATATATATATAATAATATAAATTACTATACAAGAGTAATTTACCGGTTAAGGAAAAATATCTTAAAATTTTTTTTCGAGTTTTTTTAATAGTTATTTGGTTTTTGGAATGTCTAAATAATGTTCAATAGTAATCAAAAAGTTAATCTTTAAATCCAAAATTCAAAAATTATAAATTATTTGTATATTATTATTAAAAACGTTAATAAAATCGCAACATTGTGTTTTTTTGGCTGTTACTTTTAGACAGGTCAAAATGGAGTCCACCGAGTCCATGTAATGAATATTAAAAGTACTCAATAAAACCTTTTAAATGAGGTAACACAAGATTTCTATTTAATGCATTTATTCAAGATGGCGCTTATGTGTTATTTTGACATTTAGAACTGTCGTTTTTATGTCAAAATAAAATAGTGACGCATTTATTTTCGTACACTGATTTTTACCTATTCAAAAATCATAAAAATGTAAAACGTTAAAATAAAAAAAAAATACTTTTTTATTAGGCCGCCATTTTGAAACGAGTTAAGATATGGGTCTAATATTTCAGGGTTATAAAGTACTCATTGAGACCTTTAAAATGAGATACCACACGACCCCCCTTTCTATTTAAAATTTTTTCTCAAGATGTCGCCCAGCCGTCATCTTGGAATTTACAACTACCTAGTTTACAGTGAAAAATAGTATCTATAGACCAATTTACTTATGCCAAGTTTCAAAAATTTTTTTTGACCCGTTCAAAAAATAAATGGGGGGGGGGGGGCTTCAAAGAAAAGCACTGTATAATAAACCAGTTTGAAATAATACAAAATAGACTATGAGACTGATCCTTAAATGTAATCGTTATGCCCCAGTTGTGTCTATGTTAAACGTCCTAGGTATGTTGTCTGTGAATCAAAGAATAATGTTTAATGTTTATCTGTTTATTTTTAAATTAAAGCATCGTCTGCTACCAGAGACTGATCCTTAAATGTAATCGTTATGCCCCAGTTGTGTCTATGTTAAACGTCCTAGGTATGTTGTCTGTGAATCAAAGAATAATGTTTCATGTTTATCTGTTAATTTTTAAATTAAAGCATCGTCTGCTACCAGACTATATCTGTGATAAATTGACAACTTTTAGTGATGTTCACAATTATCATCTTACTCGCAACCGAATAGATTTCCTAGTTGACCGATGTAATACAACTCAGTTGCTCAAGTCAATATTATATAGGGGAATTCAATAGGGGAATTCAATAGGTTACCGGCTAGTCTTAAGTCCTGTCATAGTTTTAACGTGTTTAAAAGGCTCTTTAAGTCATTTTAAGTTTTATTTATTTTACCTTAATTTTATTTTGTGTTTGTGTTCTGATTTTTTTTATTTTTACATTGTATATGTTTGTTTTTCTTACCTTTTTTTTATATTCCCATTCATAGGTGAATGCATAATCTTAAACATGTTTATTTGTCAACAATACTCGTACCTCATACCAGCACTATTATTGTAATATTATCCTTAATTTTTGCTTTTTAATATTATATTAAATGCATTACTATGTATTTTTTTTATATAGCAGATTTTGCTAAATAAAGATTATTATTATTATTATTATTATTATTATTATTATTATTATTATTATTACTTGTTGGTCGGTTTTTCGGACATATCGCTATCTTAGTTCTTTTATATCCCCAGTATCATTATAAATTTGTGTTTTTCTATTACGGTTTACCTAAGTACGTATGAAAACACTTATTTTCTCATAATTCTTGGCTTATTTTTAAACTGCGTCCAGGATATAGTTTGTAGGATAGGCAAAATCTCGACTTTTAATAGGACTTTGCCTTTTCTTGACGTATAAAATCTTGGTATCTTTCTAAAACTTTAACAAAGCTTATTATTTAAATTCAAATACAGTAAAGTGGATTATTCATAAAAAATAAATAAAAGGAATTTGAAAAATCAGTCACTTCAGACAAAAATCAATGCAAAGTATATCTACAGTTTATCAAAAGTATTACCGCAGAAAAAAATATATTGCAGTTGTATTGCCAACTTCGACATTTTCTTTCTTCTTTTTAATTAAATATTTGAATTTGTGTTTTTCTATTATAGTTTACCTAAGTACGTATGAAAACACTTATTTTCTCATAATTCTTGGCTTATTTTTAAACTGCGTCCAGGATATAGTTTGTAGGATAGGCAAAATCTCGACTTTTAATAGGACTTTGCCTTTTCTTGACGTATAAAATCTTGGTATCTTTCTAAAACTTTAACAAAGCTTATTATTTAAATTCAAATACAGTAAAGTGGATTATTCATAAAAAATAAATAAAAGGAATTTGAAAAATCAGTCACTTCAGACAAAAATCAATGCAAAGTATATCTACAGTTTATCAAAAGTATTACCGCAGAAAAAAATATATTGCAGTTGTATTGCCAACTTCGACATTTTCTTTCTTCTTTTTAATTAAATATTTGAATTTGTGTTTTTCTATTATAGTTTACCTAAGTACGTATGAAAACACTTATTTTCTCATAATTCTTGGCTTATTTTTAAACTGCGGCCAGGATATAGTTTGTAGGATAGGCAAAATCTCGACTTTTAATAGGACTTTGCCTTTTCTTGACCTATAAAATCTTGGTATCTTTCTAAAACTTTAACAAAGCTTATTATTTAAATTCAAATACAGTAAAGTGGATTATTCATAAAAAATAAATAAAAGGAATTTGAAAAATCAGTCACTTCAGACAAAAATCAATGCAAAGTATATCTACAGTTTATCAAAAGTATTACCGAAGAAAAAAATATATTGCAGTTGTATTGCCAACTTCGACATTTTCTTTCATCTTAAATAGTTTCTTAAACCAAGTTCTTAAAAATATGTATTAAAAAAATCTACAATAAACAATAAACAATTAAGCTATTAAGGGTTATTTGTTTTGAAATTAAAGCACTGTGAGTCAACTAGTTTATACAATTATAATAATATGAATATGCGAGTAGTATATCTAACCATCAACCCGTATCGTTATACGTAGCAATTTTGAAAATGGCATAAAGGAAGTAAATAAGATATGGCAAATATCGCTTTCTTTTTGCCATGGTATACCATATTTTACGAACATCTAAACTATTAGGTTTTGTTACGACTTTTCTTGCCAAATTGCAAATGACAGCGAGCCGCGCATAAACGTGCATTTCCAATCTTTTATACGTGGGTCGAGAACTGCACTTACGTCTAATTTACGGCTCTGTCTTTTACAATGTCGTATTTTTCAATACGACATAGATGTATAAATAAAACGATAAACGAAAACGTCTTTTAGATGAGCTTATTTGAATTTATATCTTTTAGGAGAACTGTATATTGGAATCTATTGTACGTATTTACAATTGGCGATGCTATAAGTAAGGTGATAATACTTGGCAATAATGTAGAAGTTTAAGATAAATACTGAATGCAGAAATTGCTAAGTAATTAAAATTTCATTTTGGGTGGGACTGGCTTAAGGGAAAATAATAAAATAGTACTGGAATTTTGAATTTAATAAACTTGATTAATTTTTAGAAAATTGCTTTAAAGAGTTTGATAATCCACGTATAAAATTGAATCAACCACTTTTTACGACAAATCTTATTTTACCATTTATTCCAGGTTTTTCTGATAAGATAAAAAGAATTGCTAAAAAATTTAATATAAGAACTATTTTTAAATCACAAAACACATTACGATACTTATTAACAAAAACTAAACCTTTCAATGAAAATGAATTTAATAAAAATGTAATCTATAAAATTCCTTGTATTTGTGGTAAATTTTACATAGGTGAAACCTGTAGACCATTACCAAAAAGAATTAATGAACATAAATCTTACATAAAAAACAATGATTTTCAAAAATCAAAAATTACACAACATGCATTCGACAATAACCACAGAATAGACTGGAATGCTTCCTCAATTTAAGCAAAGGAACCAATTTCAAAATTACGTAAGCTAAAGGAAAGTGCATTTATAATGTTAAATGAAGATAAATGCTTAGCTACTTGTTCGGTTGATTTTCATAATACATGGATTCCTTTGCTTAAGAGAGAGGTAGATCAGGGTATTCTCAAAATTAATTAATGATTTAAAATATTTGATATTCATGTATTTTCTATGATTAATTTACATTAAGATCACACCCCTTTAATTTTTTTAAAAAGTAACCTTTGAAAATTTTGTTATCTTTCAAAATAGTTTGTCAAACTATTAATAAACCGTCAAATCATATAAAAAAGTATATAAAGTATTTTCGAATTAGGAAGAAATTTTGATGAGACTGGATTACTAAAAATTTGAAAGATAAGTATATTTTATTTTTAATTTAATTTAATTTTACTTTAATTACCTTGATAACGGTAGTAAATATAACTACCGAAACGTTGGTTCAAATTAGGTATTTTTAAAAAAAGTAGGTCTTCTTGTTGTTTTTTATCGTTTTTTAATTATAATATTCATAACAAATTGAAAAGAAGAAACGAGCTTAGAGATTAATAGATTGAACCTCAGCTCCTAGGTATATAAAAAAATCTATTATACCTCAAGTAAATTATTGTATTTAAAACTTATTGAACTTAAACTAAATTAAGTATATCGAACGGTATCGTTACAGATTTAAGTTCATATTTCTTTTAAATACGTGAATAAGTCTATTTTCTTCTTCTTTTCAATAATTGTTGAGCGTGTGAGATAAAAATTTCTAAATTGATTTTTGCTATAAGTGACGTATTACCCAATATAATAAGTAACTCATTGATTAAGCCAGTAATGCATAGATAGAATAGGTCAGCATAAATATGAATTTAGGAGTACAGGAATATTTATAGAGAGATTTATTTCTTATTTGTATGCAATGTCACAGTTTTTATTGAAAAAATAGAATTCTTGAAAAAATTCTGTAGTAATAATTAGTTGATTAGTTACTGATTAAAAACAGACTAAAAATTTGCTTGTTGTTCTTTCATATATAAAAAAAAATCCTGTAAACCTGTAAACCAAAGCATATACACGTACATTCGCAATTTTTTTCCTCGCTGTTGCTGTCATTTATAAAAACACCGGTACAGAGTGGCCCTAAATAATAGATGATCCACTTTTTATACACAAATGGGTATAAAGTTAGCGCCGTTAAAACGTGGGGGGTTGAGCAAATATCAAAATTCGTCCCCGGAGAAACATTGTTGCCTATATACGTACTCCCTTAAAAATTTTCCCATGAAAAAGCGCCGTGTTTTTAATAAAACGAGCTGGAAAAAAGCCAGATGGATTGAAATAAATTGACGTTTTTATTGTTACGTCAGTGGAATTGAACGCGGATAATAAAATGTTAAATAGCTAAAATGTAGTTTTTGAGTGTAGTAATGTTTCGATTAGTGGAAAATGTCAGAAACGTATGTTTGCTTATTGACGTTTAGTTGAGTCAAAACACTTTTTAATTTAATGCAAATTAAATTATGAATGCTCAAAATAAAGGAGTTTATTTTGAGCCAATTATGTAAATTTTCACAATTTTTTAACGTCACTTATAAACACTTAGTAGTCAATTTATTTTACTCAAAATGTTTGGCTGTTTTTGATCATTCGGGAATAACGTAAAATCTTTTTTGAAGCACAGTTCAACATTTTAAATTTAAAGTAATTTCATGTTTTCAATATTATTTTAGGTATTTTTAAATATTTTTATAATTGGACAGGAGTTGAAAGTCTTTAATTAGATTTCAAGTCATTTTTTGTTCCACTGCAGTCATTGCGAGTATTTTTTATATTTTTTAGGAATTGTAAATAATTTTCCAACTTTGCAGGCTCTTGAGGTAATTTTCTATGCCATTTAAGGAAAAAACGTTTGTCCTTGTCTTTACGATATAGAAATCACCTATTCAAGATTTCTAAGCTTTTAGGAGGAGTAAAAGCGGCTAAAAGCAGGAGTAAAAGCAATGTCTTTCATGTATTTACAGGTAATAATGTAGGTAATAATGTATCTAAAATAATGTACCTTATCGAAGTAAGGTTTGGTAACAGATTTCCTAATCTTCCATAAAAAAAAAAAAAAAAAAAAAAAAAAAAAAGTTATAATGTATCTATTATATGTAACACAATCTTTGAGCTTAATTCTCACTGGTTTCTAAAAGTCTGATCAACTTGAAACATTGTTTGATCAACTTGAAACAACTCTTTAGTTCTTTATCTACAGTGACATACAAGTTTGGTTAACGTTCAAAAGCGTGTGATCAATGACTTCTATTACTGTTGCTGTTCATTATCGATTTTAATAATAAGAGTATGAAAAGTTTGAACATGCCGCCGCCCCTAAAAGTATCCAGGTAATATGAAATGCTTGCAACAAGATAATAAATAATAGTTCAAAATAACTAAAATGAAATAAAAGGCCCCCTTTGCGTTTTACTTTGATTTAAATTATTCTGGTAATAACTTACATTTTATTATATGATTTTTATTTGAGGTTATTAATTATGTTTATGATTATGAGTATATATTTATTCTACTGCTGTAATAAAAACTTTATGTAATTAAAAATTTTCTACTTTTTAGTTCGATTTGCAATAAAAGCGTGTTTTTTTTGTTTTTTTTTAAACTATTATTTACTTTTATTCCAGACTTTTAAAGAAATTTTTAATTTTCTTACAGAAATTTAATACGTCTTGCAGGTGTGGATTAATTTTCATTTAGACATTGGACGCAATTTTTTGTCTTTCTGGAATCGATGACATTTTTTTACGCTTTTAGAGACTTTTAAGAATTCACAATTTTCCAGAAATTTAAGGTAATTTTTCAGTCTTCTTCCAGGGGTTGGAAATGATTGTTCGCGTTTTTCAGGCCTCGAGGAGCAAATTTTTATTTCTTCTAGGCATTTGACGTTACTTTTACCGTTTCAGAGTTAATTTTGGTTCCAGACTTTTAAATATATTTTTATATTTCGTTTTAGGAATTTAATATCTTTCATGAACTGAAAATGTTTTTTTATATCTTGGCGTATAATAGTTTTCATTTATACATTTAACGTAAACCTTAGGATCTTGTAAAATCTGGCTTCCAGAAACTTAGAGCAATTTTTGCCTTTTATTACATTTTATAAGCATTCCACGGAATTTTTACAGCTTTGAAGATAATTTTTGTTTAAAGGTTTTTTTTTAATAATTTTATTCAACGCTCTTTTATATTATCTATTTCTCTCAACAAAACCAACATATTAAAGCATAAATTATTAAAGGAAGCACATCTCGTTTTTATGTCCCCGCTAGAACATTCATGAGTTATATCTTCCCATAAAAGCCTCGCAAACAACAATAAAAAAGTTATCCGGAAAAACTTTAATTCCAAGTCCGCCGCGCGTTTCGGAGCCTCTAAAAAAAAATCTCGACCGACTCGGGCATCGGTAAATAAAAGATTTAGCGGAAAGTAGAGGGCCTTCAGAGCCGAGTACTAAACTTTAATATTGCTTTATTTGCCGGCCTTTATTTCTTTTCCGGTTTGCTCTGGGCCGTTCTTTTTCTAACGGGTCAAGTGCTAACTAAATTAGTTTCTCAAGGTACGATTTGTATTCCGGGTATTGCCTACGTTTTGCGATTGCCTTGGGAATTGCTGCTTTTTAGTAAGAAATTGCCAGTCAAACCGTTTTCTTTTGTCTTACACCTACACTAGAAAAAAGGACGTTTTAAGAAATACACTGGGACAGAGTCAAATTTGTACATTAGAAAGAGTGTTGGAGAGAAACATTTGAAGTGTTTTCAAAGTATTGTCTTAAAATTGAAGGGCTCTACACAATGACAACTTATTTTATTCCAGAAAACGTATTGGTGTTAATCCAATGCAAATCCTTTGTCCTTTGTCTTAGTATATATACACGTATATACGTCTGCAATACTTGGCAGAACACATTTGCAAATATTATTACAATTGGATAAAAGCTTTATTTAAGAATAGTAATCTTTTGATACAATTTTTTAATAATTGTATTGTTAGTTAGAAGTAACTTAACTTGAATTAAGTATAGCTTATACTTTATTAATAATGTGCTATTCTTAAGTAGAATGGAACCACTTATACTTTTGAATTTGAAATACGCATCTTTAAACAAAACGCTAGGGTTTTTATTACAAAGAATAGTTACGCTTGTATATTTTAATAAGAATATAAAATTTGCTGTATCATCGAAGTTGAAAAATGCGATAGAATTTAAAAAAAGAAAAGCTACTTTCGCCTACTAGCTAATTTTCAACAGTTCTTCAATAGATTGATTAATGAATTAGGTTAGGTGAAAAGAAACTCAAATCTTATGGCATTTATTTAAGTTTTTTTGAGCAAAAACTTATATTAACATTAAAAAAAATATTTATTCTTTTTTATACAGTAGGTAATATATGTGGACTGAATAATTCATAACAAAAAAATATTATTCTGTTCTAGAGTTTTGAGAATGAACTTGCATTAAAACATTTTGAAGTGACACCTCTTATGAGGCATTTACATGCAGCAAAGAAAATTTAAAAATGAAATAAACAATTTTTTCTAATTAAGAAAAAATTTAAATTCCAAAACAAAAAACTTACTTCCTTGACACAAGAAGTAACATTACTTCTGCCATCTAGCAGCAAAGCTCGAGAGCTTTCAGCGAATCGATGTTCCCCTTCTGTTTTTCACTCTTGGACTCTGTTGGGTAATACACCGAATGTGAGCTTGTCCCCGCTAGAAAGCTCCGCTCATGTAGTTTAGTTGGTAAGAAGAAATCTGTAAAAGATAATTTTTTTAAATAAATGAATTTGGATCAATGCTAAAACCTGTAAGCACTTTAGTGATAGATGGCGCTTAGATTTGAAAAATTTTGTTATTTTGAATATAGGTTTTATATGAAAAATATATAGTATTTAATGAAAAGTAAATTATTTTTATGACGGTATTTTATAAATAATTAAACGTATAAACTTTTACAGTAAAATGCTGTCAGTATCGGCAGTAAAATAATAATGCCCATCGTGTCTAATAAAGTTATGCTATTTCTTTAAATATTTAGTAAAATAAGGTTAAAAGAACAAAAATAGGTGTGACTGCAACAAGTTCTTATTGTGTAATATAATAAATTAAATTTAACTAAGAAGTAGAAAATTCTATGTCTCAATATAAAATATAAAATAAAAATTACATACATATCATATAAGTTAAAAATAAGTGCAACCAGGTCTATAGGTAACAGATTAAAGTCTTTGTAACTTGTATCGTAAAAGTTAGTATTAATGTATTTAATAAAAGAACTTATTATTAAAAAGTTTACAATTTTTTATGATTTTTACAACTTCTTAGTAAACTATTTTTTTTAACCATTTTTTTCCTATTTTTTGCCTATTTTTTAATTGTATATAAATGAAATTTATTTGATTGCTACAACTTTTCCAAGCAGTAGATACGTGTACAAAAAAAATCTATACTTTTCAGGTAAAATTGGAAAAACTTAAAAGTTAAAAGATCGAGCATAACCTCAAATAAAGATGCCTTAATATATCATTTAAAGCATATGAAAAGTATGGTTAATTAAAAGAAATATTGTTTCATAAAATAAGAATGTAAAAAAATAAACTAATCATGAGTAAAACATATTTTTTAATGCATAATTTTATTGCATGTGATGCCCCTTTTTTATTTTATTCTTAATATCTTTAAAACTTTTTTTAAAAATTTATTGCAAGTTTTTAAAGTTTTTATTTGTTAATTTGTCATAGTGTTTTTTTTAAGCATATTTTGCCCTCATTTTTTTGAAATAATAGATTTATTTATTATATAAAAAACGCTTTTAAATCAGCTCATATATTTGTTTAAAAAGCCATATTTTTTTTTAAATATATTAAGACAAAAGCTTTAATATTCAAATTAATGCAATATATTTATTATATAAAACTTTTATAAAAAGTAAATGGCGATGGCAATTTTATGATAGTATTTAGTATTAAATGGACCTTTGATAATTGGGCTAAAATTTTACAACAATTCTAAAATAACTAAATATAATACTTGATTGCCAAAACACTTATTACAATTTTTTTCTAAATAATATATTCCAAGGATATTTAAAGGTTTATCATTACACGATTTAAATATCAATTATTAAATATATTGTTATGACATTATTTATTATATAACATAATGAAAAAGGTGCTTACTTTGATGATTAATACAAAAAGGTAATTATTATCCCTTACATTAAAATTACTTAAAACTAATAATGTTTCATGAAACAAAAATATAAAAAAATTAATAAATAGAAATTATAATTTTTTAGTTAGTAATTTGAAAGTATTATAATGTATTGTATTTTATATATAGGTTTTTTATACTAAATAGAGATTTTTTTTAATTGCATAATTTTATTTTATACGATGCTCATATCCATTTTTCAAAGTTTTAATTTTTTTACGGTATTTATGTTTTTCAACGTTAGCAATAATTCGAAACTTAAAATAAATTTTTTGCCTTAATTTTTTATATAATAAATTTATTTATTATTTAACAAAAGCACTTTTACATAAGCCTATATACTTCTATGAAATTCTTTTATTTTTTTATATTTCTAAATAAAGATCTTAGTATCTTAATCAATTTGCTATTTAATAATAGAACTAAATGCATAAATATAGAGTTTTATAATACAGTCTAAAAACTAAATATAATTTTCCTTATGCTATAAAATTTGAATATAGTCTTACCACAATTTTAAAACAATTATTAAATAGTATGATATTTGAGTATGAATAATAATTATTATTATTTATTCCAAATAATCTTATGCAAGAATTGACTTGAATGTTAATTATAATAACATATCTAATATTGACATTATTAATTAACATCTACCATACTGAAAAAAGGAGCTGACTTAAGCATGGTTGGGACAAAAAAGTCATATTTATTCCTTAAATTATAATAAATATTGTTTCGTTAAACAAAAATGTAAAAAAAAATAAACTAATAATACAGAGAACATATTTAAACTGTACAATTTTGTTGTATGCGATGCCCATTTTTTCTTTTATGTTTAATATTATTACACGATCTTATAAGATTTGTACCAATTTCTTAAGCTTTTTATTTGCTAATTTGTCCCGGAATTTTTGTTTTTTAACAATTGCAATAAATTTTATTTTTTTGTCTTTTGTTTATTTTTTAAATAATAGGCTTTTAAATAATTAAGAAAAGCTCTAGAGATGACATTTTTTCGGTAAATTTTTCTACATATATATACGTTTTTCTTAAAGGTTTATTGCAATTTTTTAAAACTATTTAATAAACCATTTAATTTTTTTTCCTTAATTTTGTAACTAATGTATTAATTTAAAATCTAAATGTAGTTTTTAAATTATATTCAAATAATATTGTAATGTTAAATTATTAGTTTCTTATAAACAATACAATACAATTTTTTTTTATAATTCTTAACTACCTTCAACATTAATTAAAAAATATGTAATATGAAAAAAAAAATTAACAATAGTTAAAACTACAAATAATCAAATTGAAAAAAAATGTCTAAATTATATCACTAAAATTACGATACACATATTTAAAA
The DNA here is from genome assembly GCF_022605725.1 of Anthonomus grandis grandis. NCBI lineage: Eukaryota > Metazoa > Arthropoda > Insecta > Coleoptera > Curculionidae > Anthonomus > Anthonomus grandis. The sequence goes on along the minus strand of NC_065556.1, from coordinate 25,066,763 downwards.
GATTGAGATTCTTTCCAGAGAAATTAATTAGATTTAAATTATTATATTGTCATTAAAAAAAATTAAGGTTTTACGTAAATTTAAAAAATATACAAAGAGGTGATAAAAATTGAAACAGTTCATACTTTAAAAAAACCCTATATACTTCAGAATATCAAATTGAGATAATTGTAAAAGTTTAAGCATCGAATCCAGTAAAGTTATGCATAAATAGCATATAATTATAAAAAAAGATAAATCTTCTTAATTACACGTAAAAGCAACATTATAATCATCAATAACAATTTACAATTAACACGATAAAATCCCATAAAGTCCTAAATCAAACTAAAAACCGATACAATGGGAACTTTCCCCAATTAAAGTACCAAATTACCACGAGCTAAATACCAAAACCGGCGCAAAACCGCCCCAGACGACAATATAAATCAAGACGTAAAACAGTACATCAAATTCTCAATTATACACGTCAAACGCCCACGTGTTTTACTTTCCTTATCCGACCCATGGTGGACGGTTACACTTTCCACCTTTGTCTACCACCCAGAAACAAAAGGTATCGTGGCTCGACGCGTTGAACATGGCTTCCTACATGGGCCCCAACGCCATTCAGGTGTTCTAGATGGGCTTTTTTACCGACGAGACTGCCCTCTCAATGCCCACCCAATAAGTGTGTGCGTCGCGTTGCCTAACTCGGCCTTAATTTAATCGAGAAACGTGGGTTTAAGAGTTTTAATGTTGTCGTTTAAATGAGGTCCAATAGGATAAGGAAGTTTGTTAAGAACTTCACTAGTTATGGAAGACTATGAGCAACTCCTTTTTAATATGTTATGTAAAGAAAGAAGTAAAATAATTTATTGATGCATAATTTAAGTGGAACCGATGAACGTTTTTCTGCAGTCGTCCCTATTTTGTTATTTCTTGTTAGAATTTTTTTAAATGAATCATTTCCTCTTCTTCTGTCTAAGGAGGAGCTAACTTTCCATATCCTTGATTATAAATAATAAATAAATAAATATATCTATATTTTATAACTGTTTGTTTAACCGAGCATTTAAAAGAAAAAATTAATTAAAAATTATTGAAATAAATGTCTTAACCTTACCACTCTCCAAGCCTAACTAATGACATTTCAGTTTTGAGTTTTAAATATAATGTGAATGAATCAAAATAATACGAATCTTGTATCTAGTTATGCCCTAGTTCGTCAAATAGTAAACTGTTAATTATAATAACAGAAACACAATTACCTTACATTCTCAATTTGACAGTAAATAATTTTCAAATTTTTGATTAAATTAATTACAGGATAGGTTGACAGAAATATTTGACATCTGACTATTACATAATTTGGGAACAACATATTGAGAAAGAATACTAAAAAAAAGAGTTCTAGGTATATGTCAAGGTATATATATTTAGTAAATTGATGTGGTGTGTCTCGTGTTTATGGGTACTGAAGCGAAGTATGAGCCTATAATATAATTACTTGCTCTTCTTTATCTTAAACATGCAACTTATGCAAATTATAATAATCAATTTACTAAGCTCAAGTTGTGACTTACATATGTAAAAGGAATATAAGAATTTTTTATTCTTTGTAGGTTAACTTTAGACTGAACATTCAAGTATCATTGCTTCATACTTCATACCTGCGTAAGAATAGTGGGAAGAAACCGATTTCCTGCGCCTTTAGTTTTATAGAATTTTTTAAGTGAAACAGTTGAACTTTGCACAATTCTTCTTACATTTAAGCCCTAAATTATGATCACAAATTATTCCAAATTTTTTATATTCAAGAAAGTTGCAAATTAAAAGTAATTTTTATATAAAGTCGCATATTTTATCTAGTTAAGTCTCTATCGGGACCAAAGGACATCACATATTATTTGGATGGCTTAATTTTTAACCCATTAATGCCAGAACATGTGCAAAAAGCATTAGAAGAAATACAGCGATTTTATTTAAATATGGCAAATTTTACAAGTAATTTTTTGCTAAACAAACTGTTCATTAAGACTGTTTCTTTTCGACTCAGTTCTGTCTCCCTTATTTTTCCGAGCAGATTTTTTAAAGTAAATAGTTATAATTTACTAGACTTTAATATAAAATTTGCTATAGGTTGCAGAACAAAATTATGCATAACTAAAGAGGATATGATGCCAATATTTTTACTAAGTAAATGTAGAATTATGTTTTTCTCAAGAATTGAGAAATATAAGTTTGGGATTTAAATTAAGTACAGTTTCTACTTTATCTAGGAACCTTTCTCTTAAATGACTTGTTTGAAGCTCGATTTTTCGACGATGTTTATAAAATTGTCCTTGATGACGTAGGTTTGGATTGGATGTATATGAAAACATTTAATAAGATTATTGATCCATGAGAAAACTAGGACTGGACCAAACAAGAGCAACTAATAAGCTTGATGGTATTGTTTGAGTCCAGTTGATTATCGTTAATATCAAAAGAATTAATGGAAATAAATAAATGTGTTAAATTGCATTCTCTTTATACGTTAAATTATATTTTTCATGGATTCTACATATTTGAATTTAGAGCCATTTAAATATAATAGTTATGTATGTAAATGAAATTCAGTGACCTTATTTACATATTTTATTTTTTTTTTGTTTCTATCGCTCAGTTCTGTCCTGTTTTCAGAACATTCAGATTTAGGCTCAGTTTAGGATATTGATTTTAAAATGCTGTCCTTAGTAACCATTAACAACAACTTAATCCATTCTTGAAGTGGTTAATAATGTGCACATCTTCAATCACTTGTAGGCCGATTAGTCTAATTTATTGTTGAATTATTTGCTTTAAATTATCAAAATTATTTGATCTATTCACTTCAATTTTGGACCTCAAATAGCCCCATAAGAAAAAATCAAATGGGGTTATATCCGGTGAACTTGGTGGCCATTCAATCGATCAATTCTGTCTGTTAGGAAAAGTTGCATTAAGAAATTGTCAAATGGTGATAGCAAAGTGAGGAGGTCCCCATCATATTAAAACCGTATCTCGTTACTAGGTATGTCAGCCTTAGTTGCTACTTGAGACACCCATGAACCAAAATTTTTATTGCAAAGGACGCATTGAATCAAATGGACAATAAATTAAACATTAGTTGCAATAAATCCAGAATCAATTTTTATATTTGTCTGTTACATTATATTTAAAAACCCATTGACTTTAGGCATATGGTTTGCTATACAATAATTATTCAGAATATATCGAAGAATTGTAAAACATTATAATATACAGGGTGTTCTATTTTAAAAAAACAAATGTTGACGCTATAGTTTTTACTTGAGGTATAGAATTTTTTCTTTCAAAAAAAGTGACAACACTAATTGATGAGTCCACAAAATGAAAGAAGAAAAAAACCTTAATTTTAAATAAATTTGTTTCTCTTTTATCGTAAATAATTCCTATACCAAAATATTATGAATTTGTAATTTTTGAAATGCGAAAGGCATTTATTATTATAATTTTTCATACCTTTTTGTATAATTTATATTAAATAAATATTTACATAGTTGTTTAATTTAGAATCAATTTTTTTAGTTAATAATTGCATTGTTATATTTATAAGGAAATAAGGATAAGTTCTTCAGTGTGATACGGGTTTTTGTATGTTGGGTTTTCATCAGAAAACCAAAAGAACATACATAAGCAATCACACATAAAATTTTCACCAAAGAAAAAAAAATTATAGATCCTTTAAACATTTAAAGTAGATGTACTTTCTGTTCACTTCAAAAAGTTATTCATTTTCCAATATGCCCGTAAGTCGCAGGGATAGCTGATTCTACTAACAAATAAAAAGGTATATTTTTAAACCGAAGATAATAATTTTTTATAAGCAGGTAGATTGAACATTTAAAGCCCACCGAAAATCCCCAAAATCAATTAACACGCAACCCGTAATCTTTCATCAAAGCAAAAACATACACAGTCATCGAAATGAACGCATGTATAAAGCTTCTCAGGACGTCACCTGTCCCGGTCGGCCTGTCGGAACCTTCATAAAGGGCAAATTAATTTTAAAATAACACAAATACTGAGATAAGGTAATAAAAATGTTAGGCTTTGGACCGATCCCTGTTTTTATGGTATCTGCGGCACGGAAATTACAGGGCCCTTCGATCAAGTAGTAATTTGGGTAAAGGCTACTTATTTCAGCACAATCAATGCCGGTGTCGGGTCTCTGATGGTGGTGGGGCCATTTTTTTCTTTATTTTTTTGGCCCCAAGGGCTATACGCATTTTGTTTTTGCTTTATATTGTTTGAGGCGCCAGCAATTTAGAACGGATTAATGTGATTGCAATGAAAACGGGTTTGTCTACTTATAACTACTAATTTTACTATTATCTTCATGTCAGTACATATGCACACAACATTTCGAGTATATAATCTAATATTTACATTTATTACATATCTTACGGTTTATGATAAAACGCGATGCATAACTTAAATGGACACTATGTTCATTTTTTTAGATAAACTTTAGGAATGCTAGTTAAATGCATTAGTGAAAATAAAAAGTATTTCTTATTGCAGTTCAAATTCAATTTTTTTAATAGGATGATACTTAGAATACCAGATGTTACAAAAAAATATAAACATTTTATATTTCTTACCTTGGAAAGCTTGTCATGCAATTATACGTATGCCAAAGGTAATTAAATAATACAAAGCTATTCTGTTGCAGCTTTAACGGCAATAATTCCTTAATTATCTCGGCTTACGACGGACTGCACTGAAAACATTTATAGGTTCCCTAACTCTATCACACGCTTAAATCGTGGTATTCTTTTGCTTCACATGTCGTATTTCTCAGACGATACGTCTTCTTAACGGTTTAGTCAGGGGGTCAGTGTAAATCACTATATTTTAATATTTAGTAGGTTTGCTATATTTATATTATTTTTTCTATTAAAATCCTTATCTGATTTTATATATTATATCATTTAAAACCCAGCTTTTACATAATTTGTTATTTATTATAATGTAATTGTTTCTTGTGATTAAGGTATGATGCTGAATTTAATTTTTTAATGTGTCTTTTCATTATTTGTAACAATTATTAAGTAAGGAATTATAATTTTTTTTACATTATGTCCAAATATATGTGAATATATAGCTTATCCTGTATTTTTGTACACTGTCTCTAAATAAAAATTAATTTTACAACTATGTGTACATTTTATAACTACTGAAAATACTTATTTCTTCAAATGTTTTGCTTTTAATAATTAAATCATGCATAACTTTAACGGACCCGTTGCACATTTTTTATTACAGCACGATCATTATACAGCACAAAATTACGCATAACTTCAGTAGATACTTATTTTTACAATAGACATCGTGAATATTTTTTACCTTATATAGTAATTTAAATAAGTAAATTGTTGTTACATAAAATCAGCTAGTCTATACTTGTTTTAATCTATCAAATATTCTTTTTAAATATATGCGGAGAACACGTTTTATGGTAATTTTGACATTTTTGTCCCTTTACCCGCTTAGGAGGGTCACTTTCTTATTTTTAATAGAATAATGTATTTATTTCTTATTTTAAAAAGCAAATCTACGTCAAATATGAAGTCTGTTTGCAAAAAATTATTAAAATTACTTCACTGGACGCAATTCTGATCTGTTTTGAGATATCGCATTGTAGCACTTTAAAAACTCACCCTGTATATATTTTCCTTTGCTCTACATTATTTGTAGTGCTTTATTATTATCAGAATAATAAAACTCAATTTTTATAGTGTCTCTTTTTCTTTTTTGTTTGCAATTTTTGAGTTTTAAATGCGTTAAATTGGAAGTAAATATATTAGGGCCAAAAACCAAGTAATGAGGTATAATTTTATAAAGTGTGATCTATTTTTAATATAAATTAAATAAACTGAATTGAATTAAATGTATTATTTTATATGATACATATTAAAATTATGCATAACTTAAATGAACATTGCAAACATTTTGTTTTGCTATAAGTTATTTTTAGGGTTTGGCTAACTCTTAACTAAATTCTCTTATTACTATTTTTTTAGTATAATGGTATAAAGGTATCTAAATACTTATTATTATAAAAAAAAATTATATATATCTTATCTTCTTTTTATTGAAATTTTTAATAAATCTAATAAATTTGTATTAAAACAAAAAGCTCAATAGCGAGGTATAAGTGTTAAGGAAAACATAACAAAATTAATTGTTCGTTCTTGTAAGGTGTGTATAAAGTGTGATTCATTTCAATTAATATATAATAAAAAGATGCATAAGTTAAATGGAAACTATATATATTTTTTTATGCTATACATTATTTGTAGCATTAAATTTCATTAGTTGTACAATATAATTGACTATCGGGATCAAAAAATCAAATATGAAGAATCAGGAAGTCAATTTTAAAGAAACACGAATTCAATCTAAGAAATTATTATTTCTTATGATATTATTTAAAGTGTTTTACCTAACTCAAATTCTTTCTTTAAATAAGCATAATTCTTATGCTTAAAATATTAATATGACTAAATATTCACAGTAGAAAGCTAAATTTCATATAGCACCTCCTATTTTTTTTACAATTTCTGACTTTTAAATCCAGTTAGACTGAAATAAATGTCATAAGGCCAAAAACCAATTAGAGAGGTTTCATTTTCAAAGAAAACATAACAAAACCAGCCATTAAGCTTCGTTTCTTTGAGGTGTGTATAAAGTGATCCATTTTGTAAATGCATTGACTAAATTTAATTGAATTGGATACATTATTCCTTATGATATTTAATTAAATGATGCATAACTTAAATGGACACTATTTAATTTTTTCTTGAAAAGTCCAAGTTTGAAGTGCCCATTTGTCAAAAATATATGCTCTATTTAAAAAAAAAATCACATTTAATTTAGGTCTTAAGTGGCATAGTTTATATTAATTTTAGTTTCAGATTATTCACGGATAAGCAATAGCCAATGATCTTTATAATTTTTTTTTTAGCTTTAACTTCTTGGCACTTAAATATATTATAATTTCTCTATAATACAGGCACTGCCTAATGAGATGGCACACTCTTTGACGATATTTGACTCTAAAACATGAGGAAACATACTAGGGCCGCCTATAATATTAACTCATATAAAGCTACTGTCCACAAACCATAAATATATGAAAAAGTGGTTGTTCCATATAAACTGATAGAAATTCTTCTGACAAATCTGCTAGTGTCCACTCGCTTGGCAACGGATGCTATTGTAGCTAACTTAACAGTTTGACGTACCTAATTGGGACAGTTAAAATTGTAGAAAGGCGAGAAAATTCAAAATTCATTTAATAAGAAATCTCATAATTTTATTATTTAATCGCAATATCCAAAACAAAGCCATCAGATATTGATACATAGTATAATATTTGTCTCGTTACACCAACAACATAACTTAGAACCATTATTTTAAAAATTGAAAGGCGCCTACAGAAAATAAAATTCATTCAAACAAACATTCTAGATGCTCAGCTCTCCTAGACTCTAAAGCTCTGTCTCGTCTTTAATAAAGGAACTGGTAGAATATGAAATAAAATTAAAACATTAGGCAGTGCAAATCCACTAAATAAATTCACTAAATGATTTATATAAAAAGTATTGACAAAATAAATGTTTAAATAAATATGTGTTGTCTAAAGCCAGCAGTATCAGTAATATCAGTATTATTAAAATTTGTTAAAGCGAAGTGAAGTCAACAAGTCATAATAAAATTTACATTGCATATCTTACTCCGTAATTTTCTTGTAATGGGGTCTGAAATAAATTGAAAAAATCTTCAAACAAACTCAAACGATATGAAAAATGGTGGTCTATCAGTTATTGTCAACAACGTCATTTTTGCCAAGTAAGATAAAAGACATACACATACGACATACCAGGCTACTGCCACAGATCATTAGACTTATTAAGAGACGCTAATTCAGCTTTTCTTAATAGACGAAGAAAATCTGATCTTGTACTAAAAAGTCCATCGTCCGGAGCAGCATTTTGAGATCCACCACGATGAACAAGAAGAAGAAGTGGAAGAAGAAGGAAAAGAAGAGAGCGGTGTGTATGTGTGTGTGTGTCGGTTAGCGGCGGTAATTAGTTGCCATATAAGGCAGCACAAAGAGGCCGCCGCGCGAGCCTCCGCCCCTTTACACCCGCAGCCCCACGCATCAAAGACGATGCCGCCGTAGTGACGCAGCGGCGGTCCTCTCTTCTTCTTTTGCTTCTTCTCCACTCTCGGCCCGTTCTTCTTCGGCCTTTATTGATGACCACGATTATTATCGAAACTAATTTGGCCGACACGATGATCTGCTTGTTGGTATCGCTCGCAACGTATTCCCGCTTGAATTTCGAACAGATTTTTAACTAATTTATGTGACGGAGCGGATGGACGGGCGGGTTTGGTGGTCCGTTTTATTAATTTAAATTATGCTTTAAGCTATGTTTCGTTCAGTTTTTCGGTAACAGTTGATTAAGAGCAAAATGCTAATTTATTAATGCAATAATTAATTTTGCTAAAGTTGGTACACTAAAAAATAATTTTTTGAAAAAAAATTCTGACATTTAAATTTTAAAAGTAGATAAGGGCAATGTTACTGTAGCAATAAAAAGAAATAAATACCTCCTAAAAAATAGCACATTTTTAGCAGATCAAAACCCCTACCTAAAACTAAATAAAGATCTTGCAGTCACTATACAGAACAAAATCTTAGATAAGCTTATGCTGCTATCAGGTCTAATAAAACAGAGAAAAGAAAAATAAAATGTAATAATGGTATTTTTGTAAGAATATATTCCTTACCAAAAATAAGAGTTTTTAGACAGTTTAATTGATGGTGTCTTTACAAGACATGATCATTATACAAAAAATTCTTTTGAACTTGTCAACTTATTGCTACTTTCAATTAATAACAAATTATAACTTAGTACTAATTGATTTTTACAAATATTCCAATATACCTTGTCATTGCAATTTTAATAAGAAAGTGAGCCCTAATAAAAGTCCGATGTACGTTATCATTGCAAGAAGTTATAGAGCTTTTAAATTTATTTTTTTTTTAATAATTGTTTTAATTTTATTGGTCAGTTTTAGCAACAAGTTTTTGGATTAGGTATAAGTAATTGTTTATCATCTAATTGCTCCAGCATCACTATGAGTGAATTTCAAAAAAACATGCATTGACCAAATTACTGTTTTTAAGATATTGAACAGTTTTAAATAAAACTGCAATTTATAATTCTAATAAAGGCATTAAATTGTTTAATTCCTATCCTTGACATTTTATTTATTAGAACTAGTCAAAATATAAAAAAACAAATTGATACTAAAAGCCAACAATCTCAGAAAGAATCTTAAACTATAACTATAATCACTTCTTCATACAAAGAATTGCTAATATATAAAATTTGAAAAGGAGAGCCTTACAATTGTCCCATATTGACCATAACAAAAATATTTTTTTAATGTTATAAACTTTCTCTTAAACTGTGTTCAAGCTTTTGCTAGTTCAAACAACCATGAATAATTAAATCAATAATCAATAAATAATTCACAAAAGCTTTTTACGAAAAATCCCAGAACAAAGAAAAAAAAATAAAAATAAAAATAGGGCTATGTAGAGAATAAAATTATCTTTATTTCAAGGGATCAATCGATCCCTATTCCCATTTAAAAACATTGACATAGAGAAACGCAATTTCTCTCAATAAATATCTCCCTTAATATAAAAGTTTGACGTGTTCGTCCGTTTTTGGCTAAACACATTATTTTTCAAGATTTTCAAAACCTCTACAGGGTATTTCCAATTCGACCCTCAACATGGAGATCTTGGAATCTATAAGAGATATGAAGATGGTTAAATTGCGACAAAGTTGCGAATTTTTGAGCTTAACGATATGCCGTTAAAAAAAATTGAAATTTTGGTTGCGACTATATTAGAAAAAATCCGAAATTTAAATAAATCGATTTTATTTTTTTCTGAGCTTATTTCTTTTTGCACCTTGGCATTGCCACTTTTTTTCGTGCTACATGATGGTGTTTTTAGATTTTTAATACGACGTTTGGTCATTTGCCAACCATCATCAACTCTGTTTTTTCTTATGGGCGCTATATGGGATTTTTACATTTTTAACGATGTATCACAAGTTATATTTATTTTTTTTGTCAAAAAACTACATTTGCCACAGTCAACTGACAAAACAATATATTAACTGTCATAAATATTACATGTTTTAAATATTTGTATGTTTTGTTAGTATCCTATAATAGTACAATATATAGTACAAACTGAGAGTTATTTTATTAATAATTTAGAGAATTATGGTATTTACGAATTAAGAAAAGCAAGATATCTATAAAATTTATTATAAATGTGATATGGACCGATAAAAGTACATTTATAAACTGCGGCATTTTTAACAGAAGTAATAAAAACATTTGAAGTCAAAATAATCTCCAACAATTTTGGAAAACTATTATTATTTCTAATATTATCTATTATTTTTTTTTATTATTACTTTTGAGGTTCTAAAATAAATTTTTCTTTTTAGTTTTCGGAGTCGTATTAAGGGAATTTTTTATCACCTATATAATTTTCTGCAAAAAAAAATGTTTTTTTATTAACTTTACCTTTACCCCCCCCCACCCACCCCACAAGTCTTATCAGTTAGAAATTATTTTCAAAAATCATTGTTTTCCAAAATATTACTCATGAATAATAGCTGGCTTTGTCATTATTATCTAATAATAAATTTTTTTAAATTAAATTTGATATAATTATATATTAGTATATTAATAAATATTTAATACAAAAACAGTGATTTTTCAAAAGAATTTCTTACTGGGCAAATGTTTGGGGTGGGTGAGGGGGTTAGGGATGTGTTGATGAAAAACAATGTTTTTGCAGAAAATATATATATGCAATATTTAATTTAACAACGCTGTTCATTTAAATTTGATATAGTTTTATATATAAATATTTAATATAAAAACAGCATTATTAGATTGGATAATATAGATTAAAAACAATGATTTTTTATAAGAATTTCACCAAATATTTGAGGTGTAGTCATTGAGCGTAAGGACGAGATATGTAAATATTGTATCAATTTTTTTAAATGCCAAAATTTTCTTCTCTTTTTGTAAATAGAATAGTATATAATATAAGTATATTCTACAGTTTAATAAAAAACCGTTAAATAACTATATATTTAACAACAATAATATATAATCTGTTGCTTGCCCAATATTCTTCTTCTTTACCTGAATTCTAATTTGTGGAACATCAGTCATACTCACGACCATAAACTTTATTTTTTTTATATCAATTCTCAGGCCTAATCTTGTGTTTGTCTCATTCACTTGATTCAATAATTTCTGAAAATCGTTTGCATTATTCGATAAGTATCCTGTTGACTTTAATACATATAGGGTTATCTAAAACTGACTCAAAAGACACTTTTTTCAAGTAAAAATTGAATAAAATCAGTGATGAAACGCAACCTTGCCTTCCACCCTTTTTTATATGAAACTACTTGATTATTGACAAGTTGCTCAATCGAATATCTACTTTCTGGTTCCAGTACAGATTGCTGATTAATCGAATGCCTTTACCATTTAATCCTTGGTCCTTAAGCTCACATTACATTGTCAAAGGCCTTCTCATAATCCATGAAACACATGAAAAAATTCTTTCTAGATTAGATAGTTCTACTCTTTTCTTCTATTCTTTTCTGAAACTTCTCATTGATTGAATATCGATTTGAGCGGAAGTATTTTATAGTTTAAAAAAGGGGCTGAACCGTTCAAAAACTAATCAATAATGTTAATCTCAGATTGACGCTTTACAACTCAGTAACATCGATTAACAACCCGAGGTCCCGACTAACCGAACATCTTGTTTAATATGCCACATTGCCAATAATTAACCATACACTCTGTAATTGAATTTGCATTTTAATGAAAACCACCGAACTGGTTCTGGACCGCTTTTTTGTCGGCCGACCGTCTAATATACTTAAATTTTAAAATATACTCGGCCGCTCGAATATAATAATTATAAATTACCGTAGTTAAGTCGGCTCCTCAATAAATTTAATTAAAATAGTCAGGAGCTCGGCTTATTAATCCGTTTTTATGGGGTCGTATTTGAGGTTTTGAAATTTTATCTTTTTTGGTTTTACGTCAATGAGTTTCGGTCTGTACACATTCTGGCCAGACTGGCATTTTTGAGAAAAATAAGTATAGTGATAAAGTAGTCTTAATAGAGCATTTTAGGCCTGTTGAGATGGTTTAAAATCTATTCAGAGAGACGAAGATGAAGGGAGAAAAAAATTAAATAATAATATACACAAATAGTAAAACTATGACACAAAAAATAAGTCAAACAAAAAATTTGGATTATGAGGACAATAAAGAATGAAAAATAGGAAAAACAAGAATGATACCAAAATATATACAAAACACCTTGTTTAATAATGCTTGTGAACTGTCACATATTTTATATATTCATTCTTTTAAATATGATCTATTCTGTATAGGAGCTAATGATTTGGTTTTTTCTTTTAAAGAAAGAAAAATACAAATAAATTCTAAAGACAATAAGACAAATAAGCGCAAGAAAAGTAAATAAAAAAATGATGCTACCCTCACAAGAAGAGTTGAAAAGGAACGTCGGTAAAACAAATCAACAGATGAAAAATAACAAAAATAAAAATGGAAAATCTGTTAAAAAATGAAGACTTGGAAGTCAAAATGATTTAAAAAAAATTCAATCGTATCAAAAGTTAAAAGGAAAAAAGAAAAAAAAATCAACTATCCCCAAAAAAACAAAATGTGACGTGAAAAAACTGGTAAGAAGACAAAAAAATTAAATACAAACAATCAGGTGGTAAAGCAATGACGAAAAAGTTAAATCAACTAAAAGGTGAAAATTAAGAAGGATAACAAAAATTATACTAAAACAGAAGAATTTTTAAAAGATCTAAATCCCAATACACAGGAATGATCAGAAACTTTGGTAAGAGGTTTCTTATTTTCTTTATAATATTCTTACCATAAGTCCCATTTTATAAGTCTATGAATTAAAACACACAAATATTTAATCGAAACTGAATATGGAATTTATTCGCTACTTTAACAAACCTAAGTAAGATAATTAATGTTTAAATGAAGCAATGAAGTTTTTTTAAAAAAACCAATATAGGATCTTAATTTTTGAATTTTTGAAGTTAAGCCATCTATTTGCACGGTAGAAAATTGCAGTTTCATTATCGAAACTTGTTATTTTTTTCTAAGTATTTAATTTTAATAATTGATCCAAATAAGTGTTAAGTAATAAAGGTCTTAACACCGTACCTTTAAGCACTTTATAAAGTACTTGTTTTCTTTTGTTCACCACGCCGTCAATTTTCAATAAATTGCATTTTATTTGCCATGTAGTTTTTAAAAAGGTCTAGGTATATATTATAAAACTTTTCCTCTTAGTCATATTTTTTTCCAGTATTGTAAGACACCGTATCAAAGGCCTTTGAAACGTCGGTAAAGATACATAGGCTGCGTCTGTTTAAATAAAGCCTCAGTTACTTGCATTGTTAAGTTAATTTTTGCATCTTGAATTGAGTTTTCTCCTCTTCAACCAAGAATTTAATTTTTCCAATTTTAAGGTAATTAGAAAAGCAGCCATTTAAAACATATGTTTATTAAAAATATCAGTGGTAAAATAATTTCGATTTTTATTTTTTTTATAGGCTCAGTTGGTAAAGGTTCCCTATCTGCATAAGTTTATCCTAAAGTGCAGTAGTGCCTATTAAACGCCTTACATATTACTGTTTTTTTTCAGAACTAGTTTGCCTTGTTTAGTGTTAATTTAATTGATCTTTGTTTTAGTTGTAGTTTTTTAGAAATAATATTAAGTCTATAGCCTTAAAATCAATTTCTTTTTTAAGTTATTTTTATTCTTGGCGTTAAAGTTTTTATCAAGTTAATTATTCTCTAAACAAACACTGAAGCAGCCTTATTTTTGTCTATCTCACTATAAACATCTAGCCACGTTCACGTCACTTTTTAAGTAATGATAGTAGTGTGTTTTTTAGTAATGTTTATAGTTTTATCTATTTTACCAACGGTGGAATGTTCCGAGATACTAATTTAAAAAAAAAATAATGATTTAATGCTATACTTTGTAAGCATTTTATAAAAAAGTAATGAATACATTTTTGTCCCTCTTATTTATATAGGGTGTTTCAGAACTATAAAACTATATCAAACTTTTAGGGGTTGTTCAGTGCAACAGTAGAATCCATGTGAGTATAGGAACTCATGTCCGGAAATGTGTCACTATGCCACTACGGCCCTAAGACGCGCTTAAATTTAGAAAAAATTATATTACCTAAATAGGATCTGATGCATTTATTTTTACCTTTTGTATATGATACCATCACAACAATTGTTCAAAATATCTTCCTCCAACCGCAATACACCGATTTAAACACATGATTTCGGTGGACTAAAATAAAAATTTGATCCTCGTTTTGAATGATTTCAAATGCTGCTGTTATTCGCCCAATTAAGTCTATCTCTGATTCTACTGGAGTTCGTAGACTAAAGACTTTACATGTCCCCATTAGAAAAAATCGAGCGACGTTAAATCGGGTGACCTAGGAGGCCAAGAAACTGCTCCACCTCTGGCAATCCAACGGTGCCCCAACCGCTGAGCCAAATACTCGCGTACTTGTACAGCAAAGTGAGCCGGCGCTCCATCGTGCTGAAACCACATTTGCTGTCTAACATTTAGTGGAACATTTTCAAGGAGTTCTGGGAGAACTTCCTCCAAGAAACGCAGATAAATAGGTCCTGTTAACCGTTCCGGTAGAAGGTATGGCCCAATTAAATAATCATCAACAATGCCTGCCCATACGTTGACAGACGAACGATTCTGATGTTTTCTTGGAAAAATTGCATAAGGATTTTCTTCGTCCCAAACATGGCTATACCTACTATTAAAAATACCGTCTCTTGTGAAAGAGGCTTCATCGGTCCACAAAACATATCATAAAAAATTTGGTTGTACAATGATGTGATCCAGAAGCCATCAACAAAATTGAACTCTAGGATGATAATCGGCTGCAGTCATACCTTGAACTTTCTAGAAGTGGTAAGGATGGAGTTGTTGCTCGTGTAGTACCCGCCAGACAGAAGCGTTACTCGTATTCATATTCTTAGCGACGTCACGTGTGCTATTTGATGGTTCATCGGCAACTCGCTGAAGCACCTCTTCTTCAAATTCGACCGTTCATTCGACCGACGTCTCTTCAAATTCGATTGTTTTAAATTCGACCGCCGATGAACCGCAATAAACTTTTTGTATCCAAGATGCTGTCGTTCGGAATAACGTTCATGATACAACCGCGATGCTACTCGTGCATTGCAGTTTGTTGCTCCGTATGCCAAATGCATATCCGCTAATTTTTGATTGGTAAAGTTTTCCATTAGCAATAAATCTTTAAAAGTTGTAAGCTATAAAATTTTTAAACATGACATTGAGAATTGACATTGATAAGCGTTGATTTTAAACAATTGTTGATATGTTATCATGTACAAAAGGTAAAAATAAATGCAGCCGATCCTATTTAGGTAATTAATGTTTTTTATAAATTTTAACGCGTCTTAGGGCCGTAGTGGCGTAGTGACGCATTTCCGGACATGGGCTCCGCAAATGGATTCTTCTGTTGCACTGAACAACCCCCCAGAAGTTTGATCCCATAGTTCTGAAACACTCTGTATAAGGAATGAAATTTAAGGTAGCAAGAAGTATTCTTCTGTATAATCCGAGTAACTAATTTAATTTATATTAAGATCTTCAACTAGTATGTAAAAACCAGTTTTCTTTTTGCTAGTTAAATAGTAAAACAAAACAAGACAAAATAAATCTTCTTTTTTTTACTTATTATTAGTTTTAACCTGTTGATGTTCCACGAGGCACAATTGCATGGTGCTAATCCATTGTGGAATTGACGTAAACAATTCCGCTATATTTGGCTCTACAGTTCTTCTGTTATACAGCAAATCCTAATTTTCCAGGTTAAAAGGCCTCCTTGCTATGTCATAAAAATGATTAGTATTTTTTTCTATACTTCTGATATTGTAATAAATAATTTTTAAGTTGTTTTTAATTGCAAAAGAATGTTGTTAGAAGAACTGATAACTTTTGTATCGATAATTTAAACTTGATAATTTTGAATGTAAGAAACTATACATTACTACTACGTTTGCCTTATAGTTGGTACACATTTGACGGCGCGGCATATTCCAATTACTCAAAACTTATTATCTACTATTATTCTTTAGTAGTACAATAAAATACTGTAACGATGTTATTGTAAATACCGAGGAACCAGCTGTTTCTCCATCATTTTTCCGAATTGACATAAGTGATACGCCGCACGACATCTCGAAGGTTAGCGGGAATCTTCGGGAACAGCGTTCTGCCGAGTATATAAAGAGCCGCATCGCCGATAGTTGTCAGGTCACTGAAGTAAAGTTCATAATATTGGCGCAAAATTTGAAGTGATCGTGTTTCGTAGTGCAAGTGTGCCAATCTTTATTGATTGGTTTAATTTACACCATTAATTATTTAAACACAACGCTAACACCCATTAATTTAGAATTTAAAACTCAATAATTTACTGTGTTTGTAAATTTATACAATTTACAAACACGTTAAGTCTTCAACTCTCAAGATTCCTTCAGTCTTCTTTTTGTTTTTCGCATATTAGAGTATCTCTTCTTGATCCTTGTGATAAAGTTTCAGTATTTCGTCATTACATAAACAATATATTTCTCTATTAACCGTCGGTAAGGATTAAGTACTTTTGTTTGGAAACAGCGCATTTTTAAAAAATGATACTTTATTTAGATAACGAAATTTTGGCGAGAAACTTTTTTTTGTATTGAGATTTTTTTTAAGAACGCATAAAAGACTTTGTTGTTTGCTCGTTTTTTTTTTGTGTTTGACCTCTGGCAACTACTTACATTTAAGTTCTTCTAAACATGCCTTATTTCTTAACCATATCCCCGCACACATTAACATTTCCCAAACACGGTGGCACTCTCGTATTTACAACATGTCAAATAATAGGATAAAGGCAACGGTCGTACTTGCGCAAGTAATTAAAATGTTTAAAGTGTAAACACAGCGTCCGGCCACCGAAGGTACTTTAGGAGTGTTATTTGTTTATTTAATTAAAACTTTTAAAATGTTAAAACATCTGTTGTGTTCGTCCGGTGGCGGTCAGGTGTCGGCCAGTCAGCATCGGCTCTTATTGTTTGCCAATGGCATTCTTTCGTTTAATAGTGCCTTTTAGACGAGCATTTTATGGTTTGATGATCGGTGAGAAAATTTTTGTTTTAGGATCAGTAGGCTGCCGTAAACTACGATGTGAACTAAGCCATAAAATTAATTCTGGAAAAATTATAACATCTTCTTTTATAATTTACTGCATATGTGGGTTATTTTATTTTAAAGGCTTCTTACACAATATCCTCACGAAAATTATACCTATATAATTTGCAAACGAACGTAATATCCAACTAATTAAATTAATTAATAGCTTTTTTGCCTCACCTTCCACGATTATTCGGTCGAATCGTAAAAATGCCTTTTCAATAAAACCTCTATATACATTTAAAATACCCGATCGGTCGCGGGGGGTTTCGATCGCATGAATAAGACCGAAAATCGAGGTTAATTACAGTAATCACTTACGCATCGTCCGAACAATACCGTCATAAACCCGATCGGCTTTTTTTTACGAAATCTGAAAGGCGATCTGGTAAGATTGTATTGGACGCGTCCTAACTCGACTATGGTTTATTTAAGAAAATAATAGAAATTCTACAAGGAATATATTATATGTTATATATGAAGGGTACAGGGAAAAAACCAGATATGTCATTTCTTCTCACATTAGAGTAAATTGAATTTTATTGTTCAAAACCAATTATTTTTATTTTCAAAACGAATATAAACATGTAGTTTACATAAAACAGAAGTTAATATTATTATAAAGTAATATGACTATGTTTTTTTAGTTTAGAAAAGCTAAATACGGCTTTATTGCAAAAAAATCTGCATCACTCAGGGTTTTGCAGGAACAAAAGCAGCAATGTCACCTGAAACCGACAAAAATCAGCTGCTTTTATTTTTGAAATAAAAAAGAAGATTTAATTTGTTGAAATTTTGAATGTTTATTTATCAACATATTATTATAAAGTAAGTTAGAGATGAGTCAGGTTTTGAAAAAATGTCACGGCTTTTGAACTGCAAAACCTCATGAGGCTCATTAGGTCGTTAAACTTAGCCTTTGGAATTGGTAATGAACCTGTAAAAAAATTACAAAAATTAATACATTTTTATTTAAAACTTTCTTATAACTTACCACCGTATTCAAAATACAGCAAAAATTCTCCGCATCTTAAAGCTGAATTTCGGTCAAAGCGTTTTCGTATTAATCCAGACAAAACTGGTCCATTGTATGTTGAACGGTAGTAGATTCCTTCGATCGTAGATTTCCTTCAAAATCTGGATTTTAAATGGGCATTTTTGTAAATATATTTTATCTAAAAATGATTTCCAATCCAGTATCATATTTTGTGACACGCTCACGACAACAAACGGCGATGGTTTGGAGCGGGAATGCCTAATGACTTCTTCGAACTTTTCCGGGACCTCAAAGGGGCTCTTCAAATCCCACAATCCTAAATTTTTGTCACATTCCAAATAGGAGTGTCCTCTTACAGGAAATGTGATTTTTATTTCATTTAGATTATAAATTTTGTTGTTTACTACAAAATGTATAAATCGAAAAATGGTAAAGTTTTTATTTTGTCCTCCGGCAGAGTCACAGAAGATTTGCAGTTCTTCAACATCGTCGTCTAAATAATTATTGATAAAATGGAGAAGAAAAAATGCAACTTCGTTTGATCCTTTTTTAGCCTCTCCTTCATGATAGGTTTAAAAAATTGATTGACCCGAAAAGAGGAGATGTACATTAAAGGCGTACATAGACAATTGGCGTTTATAATACACGTCGTTAGTGGCAATTTTAGGAATTGAAATATTTTTTGCAAAATCAATGCACAGATGGCTTCTTTTTTGTTGCTTTTTTGCAGCTTTTTTGGCTTGCCTTTTCCTTGAATAAAACGCCTCAGCTTTTCTTTTATGCAACTCGTTCATAACGGTAAATTCTCTAATTTCATCAGTATCAGTCAAAGTTTTAAGCGTAATTTGAAATTTATCACACGTTGCGCATGTGTCACTTCTAGGGTACCCAAAAGCAATATTAAATTCTTTATTAAAGACTGTTCTTTACGTTTCATACGATACTTTAGCATTTAGATGCTTTTCCTTAAAGAGGTTAAACATCTTTTTGATTGTAAGTTCTTCTGTTAAATAAGTCTTTTTTGTATCTTTTAGACTATAGTGGCTCTGACGACCCTTAAAACTTTTGATGTGGTCACATAACAAACCTTTTGTTAAGTGGTCCAACTTCCTATGAGTTGCACTATGCTTTCCACGTCTGTCCTTCCTGTCCTGCACCACTTCGTTTGAGGCTTTCCTTTATATAATTTATTTTATTTTTTGTAATCCCATGAATGGAACAAAAAACTTTGGCACACACCGGAATATCACTATCGCGAACTCGAACTCGATACGCATAACGTGCATCATGGAAACTGGTAGTATTCTCGTTTTGACGAGGTCTTCTATGCTGGACAGGTAAGACTGTAATTAAACATACAATAACTGTTTACATGACATCGCCGGTTTTCTGGACGTTTGGACTAAGCTGGTTTTTATTCGGTACGCTATATTTCAGATACTAATTTACGCAAGATTACGGTGGTTGTTTCCCGGTTTTAGTACTCTAAAATAACCGTCATCATTTGAAGAATTCAATGGCGCCTCTACCGAGATTTTCAATAGAAAGTAACACATCTGGTTTTTTCCCTGTACCCTTCATATGAGGAAGTTTTAGAATATTTGGAGAATGGTCGTGGAGTATATTGAAACATAAGGGAAATCACTGGAGGTTATATGTACATATAATCTGATGATATTATGTATTTTTAATGAAAATATGTTTATAGGATTATGATCATATCAATATTACTTGTCATATATTTATTAAAGGTTGAACTTAAGTCGTATAAAGGTTCTGTTTAATCATTTTGAAAAGTGTTAAAAAATAGGAAAAAAAATTAAAAAAATATTACTAGCAAAATATCAGCGATACTTCATTGGATTTTTCGCTTTATTTCGCATTTGATATGGACTTAAAAAAATAATAAATCGACTTTGATGAAATGGAAACTGAATCCCGTATGATTTTTCTCGTCAATCTTGGATGCTCTAAAGCAGGAATACAATAGCTCAAGAAATAAATAAATATCATACAAACTACTAAAAGTTTGGCCATGAGTATTTTCCGTATGGGTAATAAATTACGTTTTATATAGAGATTTTATGGTTTTTAAGTTTGAAAAAGATAAGGTAAGATATATTTCTTAAATCACAAAATATTAAATTATAAAAATCGATTTTTGTATAATGCAGTCTTAAAAAAATTCTAACGTCCAATGAATTTACTAAAGAAAGGAATCTGCGTTGTCTTTTGTAAATTCTAAATTACTTGGTTTCAAATAAATTTTTAAGGAATTTTTTTTTAGCTCACATCTTTAATATATAAAGGCACTTTTAAGTAGTTTTAATTTATTTCAAATCTTAGTATAGATCTCCCGAAGATGCCAACATCGTAAGCGAAACACGTGTCGAGAAGAAAATAAGAAATTTTGGTTAGTGGTGTAGCTGTTTTATGATTCAAGTTTTATTTAATGTTCCAGCCATAGGACTACTCATAGTTATGGAAACAATTTTTTTATATAATTTTATATGGAGGCATAAGTGAGTTGTGTTGTGTATGCTGTGTTAAATTAATAAATAAAACACACACCTTTTTTTATATTTGACGTATAATTTAAATAAAAATTGCTCCCTAAAGCTTTCGACCCTGGGCCATCATCAGGGATTAGGACACATAAAGGATACATTAATTTATAGAAAGAAGGAGCATTTTAGAATTAAACAAACATCATTTAAATGTAAATCGTAACAAGTCACAAAGAGGGACGAAAAAACATAAGACAGGATACACATATATAAATCAATACAATTTTAAGATTACCTTTCAGCTTAGCCTATGGTTTTTTAAGTACTAAACAAAACCAAGTCAACCTCTACCTGTGGGAAGACAGTAAAGCAAAAAATGCGTATGTATGTTAATTCCGTGTTTAAAATAAATAAACGGGTCAATATTCGGCGTGAAAATATTTTTTTAATAGCAAATATGGGTCTGCCTATTCCATGATTATGAAATATGTGCTTGTATTGTAGCTCAGTGTTTGTAAAGTGTTTCTTATAGTAAGAATAGTGAAAAGATAGTTGAACAACCTTTGGGTAAATATAAAATATCAGAATAAATAAAAAAATTTTGATTGGTATAAAAAGCTTCTTGTCTAATAAGTCTACCTCGTATGGCTATATAATCATAATGTGCGATTTGATTATAAATTTTTTTGTAAAATCTGTTGAAAGTAATTATGTTGCTTGAGCTTTTTAATTTAAAACAAGTTTTCTCTGATCTCACAACGATTGTGTTATATGAACGAGTGTGTGAACGATCTGTTGATAAGCAAGTAAATGTCATTAAATCAGGTACTTTAGATATGCTTAATTTAACGGATCATAGACCTGTGTACTCAGTAAGTGATATTAATATTTCTAGAATACGTAATGAGGCTCTAATCTATAGAAATTTAAAAAACTTCGATAAGAGGCAGTTAGAGCTAGATATGCAGCATATAGATTATGAATCTATTTTGCAATAACCATGTTTAAATGAGAATACTGAAAGTGACTCTTTTCAGTAATAATCTGAATGAAATCTTCAATAAGCATGCTCCCATAAAATATTTAGCAATTAAGAAAAAGTACAAGCCTGTATATGACTGATACAATAAAGCAAATCATTAAAATAAAGAAAACTGTTTTTAATATGTTTAAAAAAACTGGTCAAACTGAGCATAAAGACTTCTACCTACTCATCTGAAAGATGTCCATAAAATAAGTGACGCTTTTTTAGATGTATACCGGTTAGCCACATTTGCTTTTAAAGACATTTCAGAATATGATATATACATGTCATTTAATAGAATAAAAACAAAAAGTATGTGTATTGATCAAATAAATTATAATCTTTTTAGCCTTGAGCCCTTAGATAAAGGGGAATTTCCATAAATGTAGAAAACTTCTATTATCAAGCCCTTACTAAAGCAAAATAGAATTAAAAAACACAATTTTCTCTTTTAACAATGTTTGAATTAATACTGTTGGATATGTTGCTTGGATTTGTACATATGCATGAAATTATACCCTAGGTACAGTCTGGTTTTTGGAAAAATCATGGAACAGCTACAGCCCTGTAAAAAGCTTCCGAGATATCAACTAATATAGACTCCTCTTGTGTTTCTTGCCTGGTACTATTAGATTTCAGTAAGGCTTTTGACCTCATACATCATGAGATGTTGTTGGCTAAAATGAACTTCTTCGGTTTTTTCATCGAGTGTTTACAAATGGTTCCAAAGTTATCTTCTACTGAGGACACAAACTGTGGAACTGGATGGAGCAAAATCTGAACCTGTTGTTACTGGTTATGAAGTTCCCTATGGTAGTATCCTCGGAGCTTTATTACTTAGCATCTACACTAATAATCTTCGAAAGCAGATTTGGTTTTGTTCTGTAAATCTTTATGCAGGTGACACACAGCTGTTATCCAGATTTTCTCCTTATGTTACATGTCTATGTATGCAACAAATTAACGGGGACTTAAGCTCAATATTTAAATGGAAGATAAATGATATTCTAATGAGAGCACGTACTTAATCATAAGTTCTAATACAATAAAATTTCTTCAATTTAATTTTACTACTTGGCATATAAATAACAGTGTTCTTCCTTATTCAGCATCAGCAAAAAATCTTGGTGTCATTTTTGATGAGGTCCTAAACTTTCAAGTATGTACATGTCAATAATAAATTACATCAATTTAAATATATCAAATAATTACCTGTAGAGGCTTTTCTTTGGTCACAGCTAGATTACTGCAATGTTATTTTTTACAATTACCTCACTTTCGAAATAAAGAACAAAACTCAGTTGGCTCCGATTGCCTCTATAATATAAAAAAGTTTGACCACAAAACACCAACATATAAGTATATGCAAAATAAAATACTAAAATATGAACAGCTTTACACTTTGGTCAGTTTGTTTACAGAATTTACAAGTCTGGGTACCTGAAATACCTTTCAAATTATGTCACAGCAGGACAAGATTTACACATTCACAGCCTAAGAAACATTATAAGATTTCAAATACACTCAGTGCACAGAATTGAAGGTTTTAAAAACTCATTTGCTTATTAAAGTGTATTTTTGTTAAACTTTGAAGTACACAACTTAATAAGGTCATGCTCACTTTTGGCTTTCAAGATGAAATACAAGGCTTTTCTGTTAGATTGTAATTTTAAGTAATTTTAAGAAACAAGTTTACCATAAAGTAATCCTGTATTTTTCAGGTGGCATAGAATACTGTAACATTTTGTTGTTGCATATTAAACGTTTATTTATTTATTATTTATTTAAATATAGGTAAATTTAAAATTTTATTGTATTGCTACAATCAAATGCAATAGGGTACGGTGAGGTTGTCAGTCAGGTAAAAATAAACTAAGGTGAAATAACCTAGTTGAGTTAGAATAGAATGGATTAAAATAGAATAAGACTTAAAATTATTGGAAGAGGAAAATCAAATGTTAAATGAGTTATGAAACAAACGTAAAGTAGTGTAGATTTCACTTTAAGATAGAATGGACAGAGAGGGAGGACAATTAGTATTAAAGGTAAAGGAAGTTTTGTTACTATTACGATTGTACGTGATCAATTTTAAGCAGTCTGAGTCAATTCTTATTTCGATTTAAAATTCTTCTATGGTTAAATGAGTGTATAATGTGCACTTCTATAAATTGGAAAAATTATAATTAGATGTTTTTAAATGTAGCTCAAAAGCTGATTTATTGGATTTAGAAATGTGTTCTTTAATTCTTGTCTCGAGTTTTCTAGTGATGTTACCAATGTAAGTGGAAGCACACGTCTTGATAATTTAGCTTGTATATCTCATTTTTATTAGTATAGTGTTTAGGTGTTTCCTTAGGTAAACCGAAATTAAATTGTGTTTATTTTTTTACTTTTTTTATGAATTTTTCAACCGTTTCGACCTTATAACCGTTATTAGCAGCTATTTGGTTAATGATATTAATTGCATCTTTGAAGTCTGTGGGGCTTAGGGGTGTTTTTAGCACTCCATATAGTTCATTGACATTGTATGTAGCAAAGACAATACTATAAAGTGACACTTAATGCTGCTTGTAAAATAAAACCTGTTAGATTTATTACTTCTAGAACTAATACGCTTAAATTAAAATCAGGTACAGGGGTGGTCCATTTTAGGGCCGTTACTGCCCGATCAGATCTAGGAGGCTGTCATTAACGGGGATAACGACATAACTAGACAAATGAGCACCGGCTCATTTCAAATTACCTTCGAAGCCGCTCTTTAATTTTAGATCGGCCGCGAACACCTCTTTTGACTCTCTCGGACACGATGATGCCCATGCATGCACGCCCTTCTTTTGCTCGTATTTTTATCCTTAAGCGTGATTTTATAGAATTTTTATTTTATCAAAAATAATATTCTTTAGGCTCTTAAATAATATGTACAAATACGTTCTTATTGCTTTTATTATATACGCTTTGCACTTATCGCGCGATTGAACGAATACGATAACTGTCACTTTTCATAGAGTAGCAACTAATAACAACAACATCTAACTGACGAATGTCATTCATATCCAAAGTCACTCGTAAGGTTATCATATTTTAAATTTCATTTTAGTCATCGTGTGTATATAAGTGTTTTTTTTTGTTTTCATTGATAATACCCTCAGGGGTGCTTTTGGAAGTTTTCAGTAAAAAAATGATAAAAAGTAAAAAAAACAGGTATTTTAAAAAAAGTGGTCGAACTCTCCTGGAATTACCCTACGTACGAACTGCGTATCCAAAAGTACGTACTAAATACCTTATTTTTATAACCATGGACGTATGAAATAAAAATTACCTATCCAGGACGTGTGATGGGACTGTTTGGGTAAGCTGAGCCAATAATGTCAAAATTCAATTTATCGTAAACAGCGAAAGTAGGTATTTTCAACCTGTTTTTTTTTTTGAATCAATGCGATTAATCTAGATTGCGCCAGACACATCTACAATATAATTGATGAATACCATGACCCGGAGCAGTTTAATTTCGCACACCGAGAGAATTTTGAAACTTAATGACTAATGGCGTTCGGATATCGATAAATCAAGGATCACTTAAAGGTTCGCGGGCGGTCGATTAAGAGGGTTCCGTGTGACGTCACGCGGCGGCCATCCAGTCCGTCCACTAGCCGCAACCTTTCATTAGGAAAGTGGCTAGATTTATGTGTCGGCCGAGATCAAAGGCGGTTAGGTGTGAGACCAATTGTTCCCGTGACAAAACACTGCCAGGTAATTTACGGTTCACTTTGGATTGTTCGTAAGATGATGCCGATGTATACGGGTTGGGTAAAGGCCGAACTCGTCCCGAGCTTTATATGCTCTTATTAATTGGAAACAACATGGGTTTTATTCATTGTCATATGTAGATGTCAAATATCTTAGGTCAGTGAGGTTGCTCCCTCAGTTGTCTGGTTTTTCAAAATGCTATTGCAGAGAACTTACTAGTGTGTCTAGCGCGCTACTTTTAAAAGCGAGCGCAGTGACTCTTGCAATAATATTAAGGAGTGAATTTTGGGTATAGTGGTAAAATGGTTTTCAGCTTTTTTACCAATAAATAAGATATTTCTTGTATAGGCACATTTTTTTTTGTAAATAAAAGCCTATTTTTTAACGCAAAAAACAACAAAATTTACTTCAAAGCACTTAAAGTAAATGGCTTTGTTGGGTGGCTTAAAATCACATTTTTGGGCACTAATTCACTAAATGACAATATATTTTCTCGGCTTTTCCTAAAATATTAGGTCTTATAAAAATTAAAATCTTACTATAGAAAAATCTTAGAAAATTGAAAGGCTAGAATTAGTAAACAAAAACTTTCTTTGAGTTCAACATGTGCACGGGGGTAGAGGGGGTTTTGTTTACAAGCATATTCATCGATTCTCTATTGTCAAGTTTACACGCATTTTCAAAAAAAAATAATTTCAGCTATACATCAACAGATATCATAATCTTATTTTAACTTATTGATGTTAGAATTAACATTCTTATTTCTAAAACCGCTTCAAAACAATTTAAAATGACAACACCGCAGGCAAAAGATGATGTGTTTACACTCGACTTTTATGCAGTTCACTGTTTTTTCTTTAGTTTTTGGTTAAAAAAGAAAATAGGTTGAGTCATTTCAGTTCAGTTTTGTGAATTGTTACGATAGTAAAAACCTAAAATACCGATATTGCCGTAACATCATATCAAGGGACAACCGTCGTCATAAGCGTAGAATAATAAATACTTATTAAGAGATTTATAATAAATATGAAATATTTAATTTCCATAAATGTGCTTTTTATTGGATAAGTACCTTTACTCTAATGAAGTACGTTAAAAAAATGCATAAATAGTTCATAAACGGCAATTTTTTTTATAATTAAAAGGATATTCTATTAATTATAAATATTTTTCATGTAAATATTTTTTTACCACGTCACTGGTAAAAATTACTTGTGTTGGTGGAATCAATAATGCGCTCGAGCGGCGTTGCGATGTTGTTGCTTTTTTCGCTAATATACGTTATCTACATTCTAATTTATGGAAAAAATGCTCCATATTTTATTGAAGAGGTGTATTTTTGCGGCAAAAAAAGTGATTTTTTTTTGTCGCTTCTATAGAAGCATTTACCATTATTGCATCAAAGATGTTGCAAGCAAACAAACTGCCCATAGTTCTATGGCAATGCTAATTCTAGCCATTCAACGTTCTAAGAGAAAAATGTAGAAAAAAACGAAAAGTTCCAAAAAAAATCGGCAACATTTTGTAAAACGCACGTTCTGTTTCTATCTATATCTCTTTTCTTCTTATTATAAAGGTTTATTTACGTATGTCTTACATTATATGGCTTTGTTAAAAGGCACGATTACCATGTATTTTCTCGAACTTTTAAGAATATTTTCTCTGGTTATATAAATAAATAGAGTGAAGCCGACTGTTATCACATTAGAAAAAAGACAATTAAGAACAAACTCTAAATAGTAAAATATATAGAATATTCGATAAAGTATTTCATGTCCATTTAATATCCAGTATGTTTAGCACAATATATACGTTATATTTAGATATATCAAACGACATTTTGAAAAATAAGAAATTAAAGGGTTGAGCTACCTTTAAAAAACACTTCGTAAGTATGACAATTAATGTAGTTTTTTAAGTAATAATTTTTTTTTTAATTATTTGAAAAAGAGTTTAAACATCTTGAATTTGCTTGGGAATTCTTAAAAGTTAATAAACAAAAATATGTTTTTAAATTTAGCCAATGCTGTATCTCTCACTGTTTACGTTAGACCAATTTGGAGTACATAACCCCGTATAAAAACAAATAAAATAAAAAAAACTTGCGTTATTTAATTTTTTTCCTAACTAAAATTTTTTTCAATGTACATTATACATATACAGGGTGTCCCGAAATTACATCGCTTTATTTTACCAGCCGCATCTTTGTCTAAAAATAAGACAAAAAGTATATATACAGGAATCTTGAAAAGTGAATCATTTTCATGTTACAGGGTGTTTTATAATTCCTATTGAAGATGGTTTTTTTGTTAATATTTTCGAAACGCCTGGTCGTTATTTTTCTAAATTTTTATCGTATACTACTGTTAATATTTCTAACTGATTTTATAACACTTTATGCTAAAATGTATACAGGGTCGATTAAAATTAGTGGTCAGCAAAGATAAAAATGTCATAACTTTTTTCTGATTAATTTTTAATTATGTGGATAGTAAAATTAAAAAGAATCAGCATTTTTACATAAAAAAGGTGCTCTTGTCTTATTTCGATAGGAGCGTCCGTTTTTGAAATAATCAGACATACATGTTTTGGAACCTATAATCATAAAGTATTTTTAATCACGTTTAATAAAATTAAAAGGTACCGTAAACTGGGGCTGCTTGCACACGTTTTCAGCACATTTCCCCCGTACGTTGTAACTTTACAACTTGAAGAATGAAGAATGCAGGCATTGGTCCCAAAAAAAATTTGTTTGTCTGGTATGCAAGTTACCCCATGGTTGGAGAAACTTGCACATCCATGAAAAAATGTTTATAAATTGCATTCTAAAGCATATTCTGTGCATGTTACCCCTTAATCATATAAAAAAAACCTATAACAAGGGCCACCATTACAACCAATTAAAAATCAATATTTTCAAAGAAAAAATAATATATTGTCAAAAAACATGAAACGTAAAAACAAATTCTGTACCTATAAATGCTTAGACATATTAATAAGAAGTTATTAAAAAATAAACAAACTTTATCTAGCAAAACTTTGGTACAAAAAGGCACATTCTTTGAAAAAATCACAAGTGTAACAAAAATAAAACATTGGCTAATTATTATTAACTAGGAAGTCCTTGTCGGCATCACTGTCATCGACTAGAGATTCATTGTCTTCCGAATCCTCACACCATTCGCATTCAAAATAAGGGTCTTGGTTGTCTTTATTACAGGGTCCACAAATCCAAGCCCGACACTTCGTGCATTGTATCCAATCAATTGCGCCTCTGTAGTCTTTCCAATTAATCTTGCAGATACCACACTGGGAGTTATTAGTCTTTCTTTCTCTCTTGCTTTTTCTGGTAGGGAGTTGCTGAGGGCATGGCAAAACGCTAGATGAAGAGGGTCCTGGTTCTTCGGTTGTAGTTCAAAATTCCTCAGGAACGGTTAGAGGATTTTCAGAAATATTAGGGTCTGTAACAGTGCGAGACGCATTACTTCCAGGTTCGACTTTTTTTCCCCTTTTGCATTTTTTCTCAACCCCTGTGCCACGGTGCTCTTTCAACAAATCAACCAAGCTGTTGCCTAAGACTCTTTCGATGTCTGCATCTTCTAGTTCACCAGGAATGCGCTTCAAAACTTCATCGGGATTTCCAGGATGCAAACCAGTTGCTCTAAATCCTGATTTGAGATTCTTTGCTACATTTTGACTTACCCCTTTCCACAATCTGTCCAGTAGGTTCGGAAATTATTCTTTCGGGATACAGCCTTGGAACCGCGACTCCTTTCTTTACTGATCGAGAATCTCTCTCCATTTTCTTTTCATAGGCGCAAATACGGCCACATCAAGGGGCTGCATTAAATGCGTGGCATTGGCTGGGAAAAGAGTTATGCAGATGTTATTTGTACCACATGCCTCTATCACCTGTGGTGAAAAGTGGCTTGCCAGGTTGTCACCAACGAGAATCATCTGGCCGTTATTTTCTCTAGTGGATTCGACGTGAGGCAGGAAAAGCTAGAAGAACCACATTTCGAATAAGTTCATGTCGAACCATCCGCTCGCACTGCTCGCATATTTTGTTCCTCGTGGTCCACCTTGCGTCCAGTTGTCATAAAGATTCAAAGCTTTATATACAACCATTGGTGGTAAAAGGTCTCCATTGGCATTTCCACAAACCATTAAACTGATCGTAGCCCGGGAATGCTCCTAAACTATTTCCACCACACAATTGTAAATACACCAAAGTGTAAATAATTGAGAAAGATTAAAACAATTAACTTATTAGTTAAGAAAAAAAAACTGAAAATACCAAACAAAACAAACAAAAAAATTCTTGAAATCAGAGGCTTCTAACTAAATAATACAAGAGTACCGACGATAAAAATTTCGAAAAATAACGATTAGGCGTTTCGAAAATATTAACAAAAAACCATCTTCAATAGGAATTATAAAACACCCTGTAACATGAAAACGATTCACTTTTTAAGATTCTTGTACATGTACATGAAGTATTTGTCTTATTTTTAGACAAAGATGCGGCTGGTAAAATAATGCGATGTAATTTTGGTACACCCTGTATAACATAATATGTATAGGATACGCGCAATAGTCGTATTTGGGGCTTTTTCGAAAAAAATAAGCAAACCTAATTTTGAGCAAGAAATATTAAAAAGAAAAAAGAAATTTAAAACATCAACATAAACATACCCATTCTTTTTATCTGGATTTGGGTGATTGTAAAATAAGGAAAACTAGTGCTGGTAACATAGAAAATGTAGGCAACTAGTTCTATAGATTTTAAATTGCGCAAAACCATTTTAAATACTAAAATTAATTTTTCGGGCTTGGGCGATATTCCTTGCTCAAAACTAGACTTGAGTGTTTTTTTTTTTCGAAAAATTGATGATGTGCTGCTCAAATTTAAGTTTAATCATTTGTGCTCAATACTTAATAATTACAAAAAGCAAATCAATTAATATAATATATTAGATAGGGCAGATAAGAATGGGTCTAAGGTTTTCACGTACATCCGGATTTCCAAGTTTATAATTATAGGAATCATATTTACATATTTCAAGTAAACCGGAAATATCCTCAATTACCATGAACATTATACAGTCCATCTACACCAGAAGAATTTTTATTTTTAGTGAAATGTAAAGTCTATTAAACTTTCGTAAAATCTTAAGATGATTTAAATAAGTTAATTAATTAATTGCCAAAGCGAGAAATAGCATTAACAAATAAAGAGTCTTTAATGCGATAAGACTACAATGGCATAAGAGTACACGCAGATTTCTCGTAGATCTTCAGATTATATTGAGACCTTTAGTCATCCAGGAATGCCTTGACGCAACTCTTGGTTTAATTTTAATAACCGGAAAAGTGGATTAGGTAAACAGGGCAGATCATCCCAATCAGCAGAAACACCCAGGTTACAAAATTTTTCAAAATTGTCTTGTAGCAAATATTCGTCCATAAAGTATTTCAGGCTTAGGTAGACCTTTCAATGCTAATATTTGATACAAGACGTAATTCGGGCAGAAGAATAGAAGTTGTTGTTTGTCCTAAAAAGTATTAATTTACTATAGTAAGGGAATGCTCTTAAATAACTAACTTCTCCTATATTCAATCGAATTTTGCAACCATTTCTGACTTAACAAGGACTAGAATAATATTTCTTATACTTGCCATTTAAAGCTGCTATAAGTAATTAATTGAACGTGATCATTATGTTACTTTTTATAACGAATCCTAACTAACCGCGATGACCATTTAACATAGCGCATCAAGTTATATTTCCCGTTTCACTTAGCCATTAAAATAATTGGCTTATAATAGACTACCTATCCAATCAACGTCGGCCTATTAATAATGACTACCCCGACAATTAAGAATTGTAAAAGGTCTTTTAGGTTCTAATGGTGCCTTTCTTTGATGGTCAAAGAAAGGCGGCTATAATTTAGTGCGAAATATCCTTTTTAACTACTCGTTTAATAGATGTGAAGAAAAAGATGGTGTAAAGCGAGCCAGTCTTGCGGGGTCTTTTCTGAAGATAAAAAGATAATTATTTTTAGATTCTTCAATTTTATAAGAAAGTTAATTATTTTGCATCAAACTATTTACTTTTGAAGATGCGCATTTTTTAAGAAATGGGTTTATAAATCAGCCCTATTAATTAAACTGAAATTTATCATTTACGATAGAATTAAGTCGCTGTTTTATATTTAGGATATTTAGGAATTGCCGTTTAAACTATTTCTTATTAATAGTTCATAATATTTCCATGTAGTTGAAGTCATATCTCAAGCAGCTGAATTTTTTATTTCTTCTAGGCAGTTGAGGTCATTTTTATTTTTATAGGCACTTGTATTCTTCTTCCAGAGAGTGTGGAGCTGTTGGGTTCTTGAACTTTGGCAATTTTTACCAGCCGATGGACAGCCATTCTCTCTACATGGTTTCTTCAAGCTCATTGTCTTGATTTACATGATGCACCTTACAGATATCTCTAATTTCTTTGCCTCTTTTTCTATCGTAAAGTGTATGTCCCATTATGTGTTTGTTTCTGCAGATGATGTCTCATAGGTACTCCGATATTAAAGCGGCTTTTGAAATTTGAGCTCTTTTCTTTTTTTTACATTAATATATTTAAGTCATCACCTGTTTCATACTTTAATTGTAAACGGTGTGTTTGCATCTTTGACGCTCTCTGGATATGGTGTG
Source organism: Anthonomus grandis grandis (assembly GCF_022605725.1). Classification (NCBI taxonomy): domain Eukaryota; kingdom Metazoa; phylum Arthropoda; class Insecta; order Coleoptera; family Curculionidae; genus Anthonomus; species Anthonomus grandis. Next base: position 25,034,292 of record NC_065556.1, on the reverse strand, counting down.
TTTTGGGTAGAGATTTTCATTTTAAATTTATTTATGATTTTTTTTAAATGTGTATAAAATTCTTGATCTTCGGAGACTATAACCGCATCATAAGCGTAGCATACAATTTTTATTTACGCTGTTCTTATTTGATACCCCTTTCCGCATTATTTTCTTTTGGTAATAATTTCGTACATAATGAAGTTAAATAATATTGAGCTTGTCTGAATTTGTCGTTTTATTTTTTACTTTAACGAATATGTGATTATCGGTATTTAGTTCTTTGATAGAACATACAATATTTGTATTAACCTTAATTTTTTGTAAGAGTTTTATAATGGCTTTCAGTCTCACTTTGTCGAAAGCTTGATTGAGATCTATGAATCATATAAACGCTGACTTATTTAACTAAATAAAATTAGAGTCGATCTATTGTATCTAAATCCTTGTTTTTCCTCACATTTCAGTGCTAGTCACTTCTTCTTCCAATATTTTTATAAACAGCTTTGAAACTGAAGGTTAAAGGCTTGAAGGCTGATTTCTCTGTAGTTTTTAGGTCTGGTTAAAGTCAAAATTGCAATTTATTGTAGATATTTAGAGTTGTTCATTCTTGGGTATTAAAGACAAATTTTTAATGCTTCTAAGTAGGGGAAAGAAGGGTAAACTTAAGCCTAATATCCAGATTACACTAAACTAAAAATATTTATTTATTGACATTTTAAAATCTGCTTGTCACAGCAATCGACCTACAAAATATCATAGCTCCAGCTGAACACATTCTTGTCATATAATTATTTTTAAAAAGATGCAATATTCGTTATTATTCCCACAAGAGTTGATGCAGGAAAGGTTGGCAGGCAAAGGGACAAGGCCTATTGTTTTTATCCAATTATTTATTTTTTTGGTAACATTTTGACACTATGTCGGTATATTTTTCAAGGCTTAAAATCTTATTGGAATGGCCATGGTGTTCATCTAATATGATATGCCATAACAATATAGATAGAACATGAAAAAGCAACAAAAAATATGCGAAACTAGATAGTCGTATGCTTCGTTTGAACGATTTTTTTTTAATATCACATTGAAACCATAACTCTTTGTTTTTGCCTTCTTCACTGTAAATCAAACACATTTGGTCGTCTTCTTCCTTCTCAGATCTATATCGGTATTACTGTTATGATAAGGTATTTCTATTGAACTCTCTGAAGAAAATGCATCGAATAACTGTGGTTTTGTGTTGTGCTTTGTTCTATTTTTTTAATATGTTTTTAAATCTACATTTATTTGGTCGTTTTCAGTATATGTGGCCTTTCAAGTGACCTCAACTGTTTTTTTTTTTGTTTTTTTGCCTCGTTTTTCCTTTTTTTTTTCCTATTTTTTTATACAATGTCCATTTTTTACGACTAAATGAGGCAATCCACTTATTCTTTGGATTTTCTTGGTTGGGGTTTGTGGTGGCTTCATTAATTCAGAAAAAGGCATAGAATGACTGTCTGCTAGCAATAACGGCTAAGCGCCGTTTACTCCAAAGGTTAAAGGCACTGGCTCTGGCAAGATATTGGCTCCCCCAATTTCATGTTCAGTTCTAGTTGGCAAGATGCTCCTATTGCCGGTAAAATTAATTCTCTTTCTGTTGCTTTAGGTCAGTTAACGAATTCCTCATCTTATCAACTTTGTTATTCGCCAACTTACCCTTCTACGTTACTTCAAACAAAAACGTTGGAAATAACAAAAGTAAATGAACTGTTTTGTTAATTCGTTTCCTAAATCACAGTTTAAACACGCATGAACAGCTTGTAATGGTATATAGAGTGATAACACTTATCTAACTACCCGTAGAGGTTATTTTCGCGTTTACTAAAATTATAACGCAGGACACGTGTTACATACATTGTTTGCTGTTTGTAGCCTAACTGAAGATCTACGTCCGGCGAAATACCAGGAATACGCGCTAAAAGAGATGTTTTCACAGGGTCGCCATTGCATCAAGTGTTGCTACAGCTTTATTTTAACCAATTCGCCATCTTACCTACTTCGCCAACTTACCCTCCTTTCCCCTAGTTGTAGTCATCTTTTAGTCCTCCCAAGTACTTGGCGATACATTTCTATACATATTTTAGATGGTTTTAGTCATATTTCTATTTTTACAGGCAATTAAACATATTTTCTAATCACCCTAAGTACATGAATTTCTTGTAAGGGGTTAACTTATTCCTTATTTCTCCTAAGCAGTAGAAAATATATATTTTATATTCTTTACAAGCAGCTAAAATGTTTAACATTCCTTTTATGCAGCTAAAGTTATATAGAATCGGAGTCAAAAATCATCAACAGCCATTTCAGATTTTTTTATTAACAAAGTCTCCTATGTGTTCTCAGTAGAGAAAGCCATCTACAATTTCTTGATTTCTCTTCAATATACAACCATTTGCAAAATAAAATAAAATTACCTTAGGACCTACACAGACACTGTAAAACCAACAACAATAATAAACAAAATAGTGAGGTTAGAAACACAATATATATGCAAATAAAAACAAAATAAAAAATAAAAAGCTTTTGTTGTATATTGAACACCCCTTTTAATTGTTTTTAGGCCTGATGATGCCCTGCTTATACAGGGCGAAATACGCGTAGCCAATAAAAATTTGCTTATGAGACCGTCACATTGTATTTTGTTTGTTTGTTTACATTTCCAGTTAATTGGACTTGATCGCCTATTTCTCCCAGTCAATTGATGGGACTGTATGTTTCAAGGATATGGTGAAGTCAAGGATATGGTGAAAAAGGAAAAAAAAAACACTACATGGTTCAGGAAACTTTCTATTAAACACGAGTTAAACCTATTTACGTTTTATGAACAATGAGTAGCACTTTTGCTTTGAAATTAATATTTGAAAAAAATGAAGTATATGCCACACTGATTGTCAAAGATGCACTAACGAAAAACTCTTGTCGCACGCTTAACTCACGATCGTTAGTCAGAGTGTCATTGTCAAAACATTGGCGCCGCGTTTTATCATAAGCGTGCATGCATATCACGCTAAATTAAATTTAATATTATAAATAAAATGTTACATAGAACATATACAAATAAAAAGTTGTTGGATTAGTTTTCAATGGCGATATATTTATGTTTCTTATTTTTATATAGACTGGACAGCTCCAATCTAGTCAAAACAATTAAAGAAGTAACTGCAACCTTTAAAAGGGGACAATTTATGAAGATCATAAACACAAATGGAAAAATTATCATTGATAAACATAATCTGAAGAACAGGTGGAAGATTTTTGAGGATCCAAGATCGAAGGTCACGTATTCCTTTTCGAAAGAAGATGCAGACAGTACAGGCCCACTCATATTTTTTTACTTTGAAACTGACATTTATTTACTTAGATTAAAATATACATTTTTATATCTATTATAACTAATTCTCTTATTCTAGAGGCGGACTAAACTAGAACTAAATGTACAAAAATAGACAAATACGAGGACCATGACTGCCTCAGCTTGAACCGTTACAAAACTAGGTTTGCTGACTTTTTTAATAAAACGGATAAATGTGTCAATTAAACCGTCACCAATCTTGACACTACAAACCGTTCCCTTCTTCCCGTTTAGTTAAACACATACAACGTTCAGCAGAAACCGTCTGAAGCGATTTAAATCATATCTCCAGCACTAAATTAGTTCATATCTCGTGTAATCAAAAAGATAATTTAAGACGACAGGCGGAAACGCATTTAAAAATGAAGTTAAACATGTGTATCTGCCGCGGACCGAGATGAAAGCACACGCATCTAAATACGTTTGATGAGATTTTACGATTTTTGCTTTTTTGATTTATATCGATTTTCTGCCGGGGAGTCTGGCAGAAAATTAAAAATTTGCCATGAGAAACATTTTTTTGTAGCATCTTCCTTTTAAGTAAAATTATTTCTTAGTACATTCTTAAAAGTAAACCCTTGACAAAATTGAAAGTAAGGAATGCTAGTTGAGTGTAAAAGTTGTTAAAAAAAGTTTATGCCATTAAAAAAATTGAACTAAAATAACCGTGCCCCTGGTCTGATAATTTGTTTTTTTATCATAATCTTTTATATTTAAATGGAGAGCTGTATAATTTTAAAAATTAGCCCTTGGCTTTAACGATCGGTTAGGAAATATAAATAGGGCAATACAGAATGAGAACAAAACTCACTCTATTCTTACGCTATTAATAAAGTTTCGGTAGAGTGTGATGAAATGACTAATCACTTCCATAGACTTGGAATATCCAATCTAACAATAAAATATTGGATTACGAAAAATATCCCACCGTTAGCGGAGCCCTACGTAAATACTAAGCATATCCATCAGCTTACAGAGAAAAATAACGGGTATTGGTTTTATAGATTGCCATATGACATCAATCATTTTGAACCACGTATTTTAATACTCAACTTTACAGATTGTGTTATGGTAAATAAAAATATATTAATGGACACTCTTAGCAAGTTTCCAAATTACTTACAAGTTTACACAGATGGTTCTAAGACTGCAGAAGGCACACTGCAAGGGACTTCCTGGTGACGTGGACTCTGCGGAGGCTTTACTTTCGCTACCATGATGCCTATGGTATTGGTCCAGCTGAAGTTGAAGCAGATCTGTCAGCCTTCAGGTCCTTCTTCTCATCAGAAAAGCTGCTACGCCTTCAAAAAATCAGAGAGAGTCATAAAAATTTGTGAATGAAATACTGGACAATGGCAAGCTTAGTATTTTCTCTCTAAATATTCAGTCCTTAAGACATAAAACTAATGATTTATTTCTTTTACTAGAAGAGCTCCATTTTCCAGAAATCTTATTAAAAAAATTGCAATATTACGGGTTCAGAGGAGCGCCTTTTGAATGGTTTAAGTCGTATCTCACTAACAGAAGTCAAGCTGTGAGAATTGATTCGACTATGTCTTCTTGCAAGCCAATACAAAGTGGAGTGCCTCAAGGTTCCGTACTTGGGCCTATTTTGTTTCTTATCTTCATCAATGACATTGCTAATCTAAATATTAACGGTAAAGTCTGTCTATTTGCTGATGATAGTAGTTTTACCTGGAGTAATCCGGATATTTCTACACTTCATAGAATCGTATCAAGTGATTTAACTACTATCAAATCATGGTGCGACTCAAATCTCCTTTGTCTCAACATTTCCAAAACTAAAATGTTGTCCTATAAAAATACCTTGCAATGTTTTGTACTTGGTAACGCAACAATGGACGAAGTTGATTCTGTACAGTTTTTAGGGCTAACTATTGACAACCTCGTTAAAATGGGACACAAATATTGACTCTTTATAAAGAAAATTAAGTTCCGCTTGTTTTGCGTTAAGATCAATTTCTAAGGAGCTTAGCCTGTCTACTTCTAGAACAGTTTATTTTGCCCTTTTTGAATCGCACCTTTAATACGCCCTTCCATTCTGGGGTACATGTAGTGCAACTCAATTTGACCGTATTTTTGGACTACAAAAGAGAGCTTTACGTTATACGGTGAGACTTAAATACAGAAGTCATTGCCAGCATTTCTTCAAAAAATTTCAAAATTAACTTTTCCATCGTTATTCATATTTGAATCCGTTTGTCTAATACGCAAACACGGTTCAGCATCTGATAGGCCTTCCCATAGTTATCCACTTAGAAACACGGAACATGATCTATACCTGCCTACCCCACATTCAGAGTTGGTCAAAAGTTCCTTATTATATAATGCAAAAAAAAATGCACAATCATCTGCCATTGGAAATTAATTCCATCACATCTTTTTTTGCATTTCGTAAAGCATTAAAATCATTCTTACTGGAGAGAGCTTTTTACACAGTTAACGATTTTTTTTGTAACCATTGATTTGAAATTTCGCACTAGCTGATTATGTACTTTTACTATCTGTACATGTTTAGGTATACTGCTTTGTGTAGCTATTTTTTATAATTTTTTACTTTTTTAAACATTTTTTACATTTTTGTTTAACATAGAGAGATTTTTTAATAATTTTTTTTTTAAATTGTATACATTAAATTGTATATTTTATAATAATATTTTCGACTAGCTACAATTTTGAAATTGTATTAATCTGTATATATTGTAGATATTCTGTTCTATTTATTTATTTTTTTTAAATTTTGTTTTGTTTTTCTTTTCTTTAATTGTGTTTTATTTGTATTTTTGTATCTTTTTTGTTTTACAGCTTTGTCTACAAATTGTAACAATTGCTTGACAATAAAGCATTGATTGATTAATTGATTGATGACGTGCATTTATTATCCCTAAATTAAAGATTCAAATGGGTTTTAGATAGGAAGAAAATGCTTCCATTTTTACGGCAGAAGCATTGGCTGTATTAAAGGCTTTAGAATATGTAAACAATGCCAATACTCCCTTTAATATTTTAATTCTGTCGGACTCTAGATGAATTACACAAGCTCTAGGTAATGAAGCTAACTTAAACCATCCAATAATTTTTAAGATTAGAGCTCTTCTGGTGAATTTTTGCCTATATATTAATGAGTTAGTAGATAACGAAGCAAACAAAGCCATTTCTTGCAACAACTTTATACCTAAATTACACTACCTTTTATCTACTGAAAAGCCTTTGAATGTTGGAAAAACACATTTTTGGAATACGTATCAAACACAAAAAATACCTATACTTCAATTAGAAAAAGGCTGGACAAAAACACTTTAGTCCTTAACCATAATTTTCGAAGATACTTGTCAATACCCTATTTTAGGTTTTTGGTAGGACACGGTTATTTCAATCAATACCTATATAAAATAAACTTGAAAGATACAGAAATTTGCGATTTTGATAATCAGTCAATTGATGATCTGAATCTTAGATTTTTTGCTTGTAAAAACAATTCTCAAGCCATTCAATTTTTAAACATGGAACTTGTAAAATTATCCTTATTTCCAATGTGCCACGTAGCCCTTATGGTAGAAGTTATCACAAATAAAAAACTAAAAGCAATTTTTGTTAAATTTTTAAAGCTATGTAAAAATAAATTGCAATAATGAATAGTAAAATTATAATAATTTAAGATAACATAAATAAAATTAGACATATGATGTAAAATATAAGCTTTCCTAGTGTTATTTTCCTACCTATCCGAGTCACCCTGTATTGACTTAAATTAAAACAATGCCTTGCTTGGACTCCAAGGCGAGAAGCGAGTAACCCTGTCTAAAATTTTTAAAATTCAATGTCCAATTTTTTCCTATTAGGTAGTAGATATATAAAAATAGATAAAGTAAATGAGTATTATAAGCAAATATTAAAATAATTGATTTAAGCAGATATCTATATTATAGAGAGTTAAATATAAGTTTTCGAATACCGTTGTTTCACTTGGAACTTGTGGCTAAATGTGTTCGATACAAGACTATTAAAAAAAAAGTCTAATCACTTGTCGAATATCCAGTCAAAGAGTGTTAAATATGATGGCAATTCTTACTGTGTATTCAATGTTAAGAATCAGCAAAAAGAAAAACCTTAAATGGAACCTACAAGCATTAATACAACCGATTTTTTTAAGGCGCCCTTAAAAACTGGAAAATCTGTGCAGTTGACCCTGGAATGTGCAATTTTTGGTCACCAATCATTTACTAAAATTTATCGGATCTTGGTGCAGCAATTAAATCCAGTTAAGATATCAAAGGTATTTACGCTGAGAATTACACACATGCTAACAAAAACGGGAAATTTATCAAAAGCCAATATTTTAAGCTTCATGTTGAAAAGATTGATAAGGCGTTCGACTCGGTATCGCACTTTTGGCTTAAAGATATTTTGAGAATATACAAGATCAATCTACAAACCATCAACCTGCTAGAACGCATGATGTTTGATTGGAGAACAAGAACCAAAATGCAAACAATCTAATAAGAAATTTCAATCAAAAGAGGCATTTTCCAGGAGGACCGTCTGAGCCCTCTTTACTTTTATTTCGCAATAAACCCACTTGGCGAAATGCTTAATCAGAGTGGAAGTCGTAACTTGATTAATGGAGATCCTAAGCTGGCCCACGTGTTTCACATTGACGACCTAAAATAATTATTGTATACGAGAAATCATTAGCAACTTCAAGGCCTGTTAAACTTGTCAAGACATTCAGCAAGTCAGTTAAATTAAGAATTGACCTAAATATGTGCGATACTCAAAGTTGAAAAAGTAATAGAACCAGGGAATATAATACTCATGGACAATATAACCATCATTCCTGCACTATCAAACAGTCAACTTATAAGTACATAGGATTCCAAACCTGCCTCTGGCCTCTGCATCTCAAGTTACTAACAGAGAAGAGCTTAAAATAAAGTTCTTTGGGCGAATAACAAAAATTTTAAAAACTTACGTTTATTCAAAAAATAAAGTAATGGCTTTATACAGGTGGGCAGTGATAGCATACATCTTCGAGTTCTTCATGAGTCTATCACGGGGTATCAACTAAACTCCCTGTTTCTTTGGTAGCATTATAAGTTCAGATATAGGCCATTCTTTAGGAATGTTGCGAGTATTGTAGATGTTATTTAAAATGACAGTCAGGAATGGACTTATGTTCCAGAAGTCTGAGCAACTCCGGCCCTTGAGCCTTTACTTTCCTATTAATTCTTCTAAGTTTCTTTGATATTTTCTCTATCCACAATCAGCTTTTCTGTTTCATTACGAGTTTTCTCACATTTTTGAACTTTCCTATAACTTCTCTTACTCTCTTATGTACTTTGAACTCATAAAATCTGCTTTTCCAAAACTTCTGTCTTTTGGCATTTCTTATCTAATTGAATTTTCAATTAGTTAGTTTGTGGGCTTTTGCATGTTAAGGGACTATTCATTTTTTTGTCCGTTCTTCCATAAGTAACACAATTTCTTCTGTCATCCATCATTGATGTTTGGCTCCATCATTTTTCAGGTACCTATCTTTGATATTAGTTTTTGTTTCTGCAAACATCATTATTTGTTGTTATGTTTTTCGTATGTTCTTAGATATTGCCCTATGTTCTCTGATAAGTGGATTGTGGTCCGCCTATATTATGTCTGCACCCGGGTATGTTTTCCTGATTGTGAAGATGTCTCCATATCTTCCATTTATTAAGATATAATCTCTCTGGTTTAAGATAATATGGTCTTTTCTGTCATCTCTGATTTGTAGTCATCAGTTTGGTGATTACAACTCATGGAAGGTGTTTGCTATTACCAAGTCATGTTGGGATGCAGATATAATGAGAGTTTTTCCTCTTACATTTCTAGCGCCAATGTTGTGAGGTCCAATCTGTTTCCCTTGTCTATTTTGGCATTGAAGCCATTCATCAACATTCTTAGTTTAGGGAGTTTCTTTATAAGATCTTTAATCTGAAGGTAAAATTCTTCTACTCTCTCCTCACTGCGATCAGCGGTAGGTGCATATATATTTATTATGTTGATGTTCACTTATGACGATCAATTGTAGGAGCATTACTCTTTCATTCATAGGTATCAGATTAGTGACATGTCTAGCAATACATGGTATATTTTAATATATACGTTTACAGACCTTTATAAATATGGGCAATGCTTTACTAGAAAATAAGCCAATGAGAGCGGCATTCTTTATGATAATATTGACTATTTTAGGATTAAGACTTTACTTTTAGAACACGAATGATCTTAAATAAATATAGATAATTCATTTCTAATGAGACACATGTCACCTCAATATGAAAAAACTTAATAATATGTACGTAGTAATGTTTTTATTATTATGATAATATCCCTACTTAGAAAAAACGTTTTACGTTAATAATAAAAAAAATTATGTAGTTTTAAGCTGTAGATTTACTGTAGGTCTTTTCTCTATATATAATTATTTAATTAAATGCTATGGTCAGATTCAAAAAGAGATCAGATTTAGCTCATTTGTTTTGTGGTTTTCATAAGGACTGTAGTATAGGGACGAAAACTGATTTTACTCATAAATATTTATCCACTTATGTCTCAGATGCAGTGAACAATTAAAAATATAAAATTATCGGTCATAATATATTAATATTTATTTTTCTTATATAGTTTCATTGCAATTACTAAAAAATAAGTAAATTAATAATAAATGGTGCATCGTGCTCATTTAGATTATGCATATTTATGTATAAATATTTAAATTTTCAAACGTTTAAACTAATTATCAAGAGGAACCCTAAAATATTTTTGTATTTTGCCTAATTTCAAATATATCCGTAAACAAAGAAATAAAAGACTTTATTAAATTTTTAAATTTGCAATTTATTTACACAAGACACAACAAATACTTTACTCAAGCTTCGTGACCTTAAAGGCATAATATATTACAACCGTTTTAATTTATAAAATATTGCAAATCACCCGTCGTTGTGACGAAACAAAATAAATATTACAAAGTTAAATATATAGATTTAAATTTACAGCTAATTTATACATAAAGTGTACATCTTACGATAAAATTGTCATTATTTACAAGTATATACAAAGGTTATATTAATGTACAGAAAAGTACTTATTTTCTAAGCAGTTATCACTCTAATATTAACATGTAAATGTTTAAATATTGAAATCATTGTCAGTAAATATAATTTTAAAATTTTAACTCTCTTGCTAAAACACAAAATTTTGAAATACTGAGAAAAATGTATGTTGAAGATCTTTAAAAGACAGCAGCTACATATTTATGTACACGTTCACACTTTTTGAATATATTAATATTGTTGTAAGGAACTTTTTATATATTTACCTAATTTTTATTGCTCCTTTACTTTGACAACTATTTATTGTCAAAATAAAAGTCGACACTAAAAAATTATTACAAGAATTATGTCACTTGTTCTAAAAGTCGTATAGTACGTACAAGATTACTGGTTTACAATACTTTCTGGATCCTAAAAAATAAATTCAGTTTTAAATATGCAAAATGTCATAGTAAATAAATTTAGTATTAAAAAATTAGAATAAAAAAGGTGTTTTTTATATCCTACGAGCTTATGACACCCTGCATATAAACAGTAATTTATTACGTACTAGGAATATATGAACTTAATAAATAATTAATCTATTTATCACTAATAACCAAATTTTTTGGACAATCGTCTTCGCTCGCCACCGCTTTCTTTTTCAAAATTCCCAAGTCCTGAACGTTTTCCAGAAAGCTCTTATGGGCCGTCAAGATTTTCACACTTTCCACGTCCTTTTTCAGTTCTTCCATGTCCCTTTTTAACTTGGCCCTACGGTTCTGGAACCAGGTTATTACTTGGGCGTTCGTCAGTCCTAAACTTTGGGCGATTTCATCCCTGTCCGCTGGACTCAGGTACTTTTGGTACAGGAATCGTTTTTCCAGCTCGAAAATCTGATGGTTGGTGAAGGCGGTGCGGGATTTTCGTTTCTTTTTCGGTTGCTGTCGGTTGTTGAACAGGTTTAGGTGATTTTGACCGTCTGAAATAAAAAAAAGTAGCATTGATTTAAATGTCTTTGGTTTGGGTTAAAAAATAGTATATCATGCCCGCTTAAGTTATGCTGGTTTTTTAATAAAACCTTGAAGTTCGAAATACTATCAACATTTGTACACTCCAGTGAGTGTTCAGCATCTAGATTCAGCAGATCTTATAAGAAAAAAAAACAGCAATGATGAAACTTTGATCATTTTAACATCCATTTTCGATATTTAGTTATGGCTTGACTTTTGTGACAAATTTCTATTGCTAGAAATTCAAATAAGCTCTGAGGAATATTAATTATGACAAAAATACGAAAGTATTAAACCTGATAGAACCTATTATCAACATCATCCTAATCAGACTAAGATAATTTAAAATCCTGTAAAATTGATTTTATCACCCTATCTGCTTGCAACATGCTTGGACTATAGTATCAATAAGATGATGCAATTTGAGAAATTAAAATGCAAATTGAGAAAAGTTTCACCTACAATTTAAAGGAATAAAATCAGAATAGAAGGAAGGAAGAAATAAATGAGCAATAAAATAAAACGCGATTGAAAACGCTGAAGTTTATGAAGTTTTCATCTTTATTGAATCAATTCAGCATCAATCATTAATAGAATGGAAATCATGATTATTGATGATAGGAATAAACCTGATACAAGAAAGAGATGAAGATGTTGATTATTTAAACCAGAAATATATGAATATTCCAGTATTAGTCAAAGTTGAAAATATATTTTTATAAGCTTTAAGAATGATAGAACTTTGATGATATCTATTTAGCACAAAGGCCAATTTTATTAGCTTTTTAAGGCTATTCTATACAAATCTACAGATTCCTATATAAAATCGTCGTCTTTTGTAAATTAGGATACATTTTATTTAAACCATAATTTGGGTGTTTGAGTAAACCTTAACCTTTTAAAAATTTATCAAAATTTAATTAATTTTCTGATTATTCTCTTTTAATATACCCCTCTACAAAAATTTACTAAAAAACCCTTAACAAATTGCTTTTTAATAAACTTTATTTTCTAATTATGCCTTTAATACAAAATCTATTTATCACGTATTATTGTCAGGTTATTAGTATATCGTGTTCATTTAAGTTATGCATTCTAATTTATAAAGTCAAAGAGTTAATTTTTTAAATGCCTAAATTAAGCCTTATACAGTTTAAGAAAGAAGCAGAATTAGAACTAGATTAAAAGAAGAAAGGCACAGAGAGGAAAAATTTTAAATTAATTTTTTTCATGGTTATATTACGAATATTACATACGTTTATATACATATATGTAATCAATTAATTAGTCAATTATTATTAAAGGGTGAATCGTGCTCATTTGAATTATGTATGTACTAATATCTATAAAATTTAAAATCTAAAAGTTTACCTTAAAATAAAGCGGATATTTTTATGTTTATCAATTTGTTTAATTTTACTTGCTAATTTAATCAATAAAGTTCATTTATTAATTTAAAAAAATATATATTTAAAAGGTTTTAGAGGAGATTACGTACGATTTATGTACATACAATAGACATCAATTTTATTATATAACTAATTATGAAATTTAAATATACACAAATGGTCCATCAAAAATTAATTTTAAATAATTTTGGTTTGTATTTGTTGTTTAAATATTCGAGAATAAAAATTTAAATGCTTTTATATTGAATATAGAAAATATGTATATTTCTGTATATTTCCTTAAGAAAATTAAGTTTGTAAAATATACTTCATCAATAACATAAATTATTATAATTTCAAGCCTTTAATTATTTGCCTAATATTTTAAGTATTTCAAATTCTAAAAGACTAGAAAATACTATTTTAAATAATTTTTTACTTTTTTAATTTAATTTTTTATTTTAAATAACTTTTTATTTTTAATACATAAACTTATTATTAAACCCATAAATACAAAGTGTTTCTATAAGTAATTTTTCACATTTACCATCACTACATGGCGCAGTACATATGTATACATTATTCTTAACAATCTTCATTTAAATTATGCTGTGAATTAATCTATCACGAATATATTTTTTTTGTGATATAGCTTCATTATAAATACTACCAAGTAAATTGTTAATAAATGGTGTATCGTGCTCAATTAAATTATGTACTAATTTATATGTATAAAATTTAAAGCTTATTCTTAAGTTTACATTAAAATAAAGCAGGTATTGTTGAACTTTTCAATTTTATTTAACAATTTAATTAATAAATTCATTTCCAAAATAAGAAAAAATAATTCAAAATTTTTATGCTTGTTAAAGTAAATCCATAATTAAGGGTTAAAATTTAATATGAGCTAAAAAATTATGAAAAATACATATAAAATGTCATTAATATAAAGAAAGTATACAATAGATATAAATTCTATTATATAATTGAGTATGAAATTTATATTACATAAATCCATTTTTGTAAACGTTAAATGAAATAAAAAAAATAATGCTTCTTTAGGCTTAAAAAATCAATAAAACCATTTTAAATAAATTTAATTAATTACATTAATTTGTTATAACAAGCTTTAATAAAGGTCCTTAAATATTTGTATAATATTTTAAATATTGCAAATTCTAAAAGGTAATATATCAATTTTTATAATTTTTTATAATTAAAAAATATGGTAAATAATTAAACTCAAACTAAAACCTTTTTTTACATAAGGTGTAAAATTACAGAAACCCCTTATATAACCCCACACATACATATGTAGTATTTTGTCAGATTTAACACCACTATGTGGCGGAATATATAAATATATATTATTTTTAATAATTGATGTATCACGTCCACTTAAATTATGCTATAAATAATTTTATTGCAAATAAATCTTATTCTGTAAGTGGTTTATCTACAAGTGGTGTATTGTTCCCGTTTGAATTATGCATTTTTTTTAATTAGGATGAGCAATATTAAGATATCTGAATTAAATAATGATAATTAATAAGAAAAGAACTGATTTCCGTTAAGAATTATAAAATATTTATTGATATACTAAAATTACAGTTTTTTAACAGCTATTCAACATTTCTATAATATTTCTATATTTACCATCTTAAAGCTTAATTTTCGAGAGTGGTTTTTATATGAGTATAGTTTCATTATTATGAAGAAGTTTATATTGAAAGTGGAGTGAATGATTGATGTTCTATTATGATTGATTCTTATTTTATATATATTTATATCTTTGATCGTTTGTAATCACCGCAATTTAGTGTGATTTTATCTCATGGAAATGCCTCACTCTTGGAAGATTGGAATTTTATTTTCTGGAGAGAAAAATATTAGTCTTTTTAATATAGTAATAATTGGGATTTATATAATCAATGCTAAAACTTTATTTACAAATTTATTAACCACTGTAAAAAAAATATAAATTTTAAAGAAAAACCCACAAGAAATCGCCGACTAATAATCTATACTGGGTGGTCCGAACGACCCGATTGATGATAATTCCCAGATGAAGAAAGAAGAAAAATCATAATTTTACCGATCATAGTTAAGAGAGGCAACCCGGGCAAATGCAAACGTATGAAGACAAGTGGGTTACACCGCGTATTATTATTATTAATGATAACGCCAAATCATTCTTTCAGTTAGGCTCTCCTTTGCTCTCCGGCACTACCAGGCAGGTGTGACTAATTCGCCGCCTTTGTGGTCCCAAGCCGACACTCGGCCAATTCATTAGTACCACATGCGGCCGAGGTAGTGTCTTTAAATGACTCGATATGGTCCGGCGGACGCTTTAGCTCGCTCCTCACCTACAGCAAAGCAGAAAAGAATACCCCCGGTTTCGTGTCTTTGGTTTCTTCTTTGCATTTTCGTTATTAATTTTTTAAGGAATTCGATGAATTCGCCTTGATGATGATGATGATGGTGATGCCGTGCGACTTGATTGAGCTTGTTTTCCATCATTGTTATTGAGATGGGAGCAAAAAATGCGGTGGCTTCTTGTTGTACTTTGGAAATGTCTCATTTCGATGCTCTTTATTATTTTGCTACTCACGGTTGTTTTGCACGGTTTTCTAATTAATTTAAGGCAGCGGAGTAGCAAAAAAATACAGTTTAATTTATTAAGACATTAACGCTTTAGATGGAAAGAAATTTTAATTTTTCTCAGGCGAGTCGCTGATCCTTTGATAAGAATGACAATTTTGTTCTAAGTAAACATCAGGTCTTCTACAGAACGAATTATTTAATAAATATAATAAAGTAACATATACTTTGTTTAATATAGTTGAAGATATCATGGAACTTTGCAGAGAAAAAAGCCGAAATATTCCTGTTTTAAGAGAATTAGCTATGAAAATTATTCAATCGTTTTTCAAGAAATAAATTATTCAATATCAAATAATATTTTATGTGCTTTAGTTAAATCTATATTGACAAGATTTTTAGTAGCAATCACGTTATAGTTTTAACCATGATTTATAAAATATATATTTTATAAAATTATTTGAAATTTATTCTCTATTATATTATAACATTTTTGTATATAAAAATATTAATGTTTTGTGCAAGAAACGCTTTACAAAAATTTGAAATAATTTCCAGGTTTTTCAAGAATCCATATTTTGATCACATTGTACACTTCTTGAATTTGTGTGCAATAACCTAATTTAAATATGATCTTAATTGTTTTATTTTGAGTTCTTTGCAATTTATTTAATTGATATCCTTAAAGATTTCTCTAACATGAAATTGGGTTATCTGATTCTTAAAGGTTAAGCCTGTTGTGCAATAAAAGTCTGTAAGTACCTTTTTATTGTACCATTTCGATGCTGTTTATTATTTTGCATAGTTTTGAAATTAATTTAAGTCAGTGGGTCAGTAAAAGAAGTCTTTTCTCTATAAATAAAATGCGAATCCTCTAATTTCGGCAAGTGTTAGAGTTTAAAGTCTAATGATGGCAAGAACACTCCTAAAATTAGAGGATTCCCATTTTGTTTGCGAAAAGAACACTTTACCTACTAACTTTTTAATGTCATAGTTCAAGCCATTAACAGTTTCGATGTAAAGATTTTTAATTTGGATTTTTTTAATGAGAATTTTGTTCTTAAAGAATCTAAAGATAAACACAAGTTGTATAATATTTTGAGGTGTCCAATTGCATGAACATTTAATAAATAAAACATGATAACTTATATTTTTTAAAGGGAAAATTATCCAAATATTGTTTATATATTAAATTATTCACCAATTATTTTAAAGATGAAGAATAATTTTTGAAGAAATATTATCTTTTTGTATACCTAAAGTTTTAAATGCTTTGGAAAAATTAGGCATTTTAAATGGATTATTTAATATCAAATATGCCTTTTATATAAAAATATATTATAAATTCTTGTATGTAAAAATACCAAATATTTAGTAATAATTACCTTTATTAATATACATTAAATAATTTTTATAGCAAAATGAAGGATTAAAAGTAAAACATTAATAAAAAATATTTTGCAAAAGTTAGTAGGTTTGGAGAAATTATTAGTCCCTTTAAATTATCAGTCATTGATTATATATCAGATAGACATTAGAATTGGGAGATTTTAAAGAAATTAATTTTAAAAATTATTTATTTTTTCCAGCAATAATCTAAAATTATATATTTTTACAGATTTTCAAGAATAATATAGATAGGATGTGAATTATAACTTTAATAATTGAACTTTAATTAATATACGTTAAAGTTACATGACTTGCCTTGCAGTGAGTTGCTGACAGAATACAATGTACCTCGATGTAGTCTTTAAGTGTATAAAACACTGGAAAGAGTTTTACTTGAATTCCACCATATTTTCCAATATGTTTCAATGTTTTTGCATCAAGATTTGCAATTTTTAAAAATATACACATACAAATTAAAATGCTCATAATTCTTAAAAAATATCCAGATTTGCACGAATTTTCTAGAGAGTTAAACGAGGTCTTAAAGCAAATTATTGACCAGCAGGGAGTGTATTTGGTCATTTCTTTAAAATATATATTTTTTTCAAATAACGAAGTATCAAACCAATTTATTAAATATTATTTTAAAGCCTAATAATTAT
This sequence comes from Anthonomus grandis grandis, assembly GCF_022605725.1. Classification (NCBI taxonomy): domain Eukaryota; kingdom Metazoa; phylum Arthropoda; class Insecta; order Coleoptera; family Curculionidae; genus Anthonomus; species Anthonomus grandis. The sequence continues at coordinate 25,016,778 of NC_065556.1, read as the reverse complement.
GTGCTATTGAATTTAGTTTGTTATTGGAAATTCTCTACATATTGTGCCCTAATTTTAATTTTAATTTGCCTTATTTAATGCCGCATGTAACTCTGACAAATAAAAATTAATATCAAGCTTATGATGAATATGATTCAAGCTTTCACAGAGTGCAGTTTCAGTGAATTTACTTCCTAAAAACTCAGGTTGACAGACAAACAGTAAATTATAATTTTAAAGGTATTATGTCAAACAGAGCATATAATGTTTAAAATAAGATAATAATAAGAATTGAATTTGTCAACTTTTTTAACAATTGGGAGAACTTTGGCGGTTTTTGGTAGGCAATATGCTTGTTAAAAAGTGAGCAAAAAAAAACATACATATATATTCTGTCCTACTAAGGCAAGTTATCCTAACTGCAAAAAATGGTTTTTAGGATTAAGACGGTTTTGCACGTAAATGGCAATAACCTTTCGGCCTTCTAAACGAGAAAGTCCTATGTGTATTTGAAATACCCGAAATAGTACTATTCATTTTGGCCTAACTGCAAAAACTGCAAGGGTTCCTAAAACGAATTGTCTTCAATAGATTTTAGAAAAAGTTTATGATTTTACTGATTTTAGAGACTCAGTTCAAAATGCCAATTCAAGGAAGGTTAATGTCTTGGAAATGACTGTATATAATTTTTTTACATTTACTGGTTATACTTCAAAGCAGAAGCTACAGAAACTTAATGACTGCGTTTATTTAGAAAATGTAATTCAAATAAATTTTGAAAGAGGTTGTAAATTTTTATATTATAAAGAAAATTTTTCTCATGAACTTAAGCAGTTGGATAATATAATTTTGGCTAAGTTTTGCAAATATGAGCTAACTATGCCAAAACAAAGAAATGCTCCTAAGGGAATTAATTTAATTAGAAAAAACAATTTATTCAGTAAATTAAAGGATCATATACGACCAAACAGGCTTTTATTTTGGGAAAATTTACCAATTTCATTGATTCATGATTCTGGTGACATGAACTGAAAATGAATAGTTTTAAAAATTACAGAGTGTTTGGTCATCATTTGGCAAATTTAATTGGCTGAAAAAAGAGTTAAAAAATGTCTTCTTTCAGCCAATTCAATTTAGCAAATAATGAACCCAACACCCTGTATATGTACCTTGTCATCTATTTTTGTTTAAGTTGTTTTAGGCTCTAGAGTTGCTATTATTTGATTTGGTATTATTTGTTTTTCACTTGTGATATTTGAGCTTAGGATTTTGTATTTTTCTGTAGTTGAAATTGTCCTGACTACAAATATTTTGGAGAATAAAGAGAGTTAATAAACCTAACCCTAAATTGACGTATAGTGTTATTTTTTTTACCATATATTTCAGAAAAAAAAAATCGGATTAAATAATTAAAAAAGTGCATACAAATACATTAAAATAAGAGATTTCTCAAAACTACTATTTAGCAGTTAGGACAACTTGCCTAAGCAGGGCAGTATTAATGTATTTCTAAAATCCCATTTTAATGAGCACTTACTCACACAAAAACTCCAACAATTAAAATCGCTCCCACATCAAAACCAAAACGGGGGTTGGACCAACTTAAGACCCTTTTGACATCAATGCTCGATGTGTGCCGGGCTTCGCTTCTTAAAGAAGAAATAATTTAAGTCAATATATATAATTTCTCACCGCCTCGATGTTAAATTTTAAAATAATTGCTAACTTTGACGGTTAAGTGAAAGAAATGGGCCGTAAATGTGGTTTTAATTTTCGGACGCCCGCTTTTGTTGCAAGAACGTACCGGCGCGGCACCTGCCAATCCGATGATGGATGTTTGATGTTCGTTAATTAAATTAAGTTGGGTGGATTTTTTTTAAATTTTAGGTTTAGATAAATGGGTATGGCAATATATATTAATTTTGTAAATATGCCGGGCGTTTTCTTGAATATATTAATTATTTAGGTAATTTTTTTTTAGTTTTATTTAATAGATATTTGTAAAATAAGTTTTCGTTAAAACCAGAATTTTTATATTTACTTTAGAAATTGAACACGTTTTAGGAGAAAATAATAATAGACTATTAACTAAAATATTAAATGAGAATTATATATAAATGAGAATTCAATTTTTCCATCTTTTTCTATATCATTGTTTCATTTTTGAAATAGTGTTTGGATCGCCAGCAAATAGTGTTTTTCTCCAGTAATGTATCTAATTATAACCGAAAAATATCATTTTATTTTCATCCTCTTCTAACTTTGAGACTGAGATAGGGAGATATAAATGAGAATTCGATTTTTCCACCTATTTTATATATCATCGTTTCATTATCTAAATAGTGCTTGTAAATCGCCTGTAAATAGTATTTTTCTTTTGGAATGTATCTAATTTTACATGAAAAACATAATTTTATTTCCATTTATCAAAATAAATTTTAATTTAATTAGTTAATTTTAGCAGAAAAATAATCTTAGAAAACACGTTAAAATATTGTTTTAATTTTTTTTAATTAGTTAAAATAACCAGCAAAGTCTGGATTTTACAACGCTTAATATTTGTTCTTTGATTTATTTAAATCTAACAAAATCCCACATAAACACAATAAAATCCAGATTTCCTGACATTTAAATTTTTTAAATAATTGAAAAAATCTGTACCCATTATTTAAGAATAAAAGTAATTATAAAATCTTATTTAGGCCTCTTTGTAATTTGTTTAATATTTTTTATTTATCAACAACATAGATGTTTAAAACCATATGTAATTTTTTTTAAATTAATCTTATTAATTGTTTAATGGCATGGTAAAGAAGAGTTATGTTACTCGTATTTTTTATTTATACCCATTTGATATATAATAATTATTCGATTCTTAATATGAGCTTTAATAATGTTAAAAATATAGGAGAAATTAAAAAAATAAATAAACAAAAATCTCAAAAAAAAAACAATTTAAACATTAATGCATTTTAAAATTCTTTTAACACATATTTTCATTTTTTAGTCTTAGATTGCATAAAGCTTTGACTTATAGTTCTTATATATATATATATATAAATATATTTTTTTTATTATACTACTTTTCATAAGCATGATTTACTAAAAACAACATTTTTCAATAACAAATATAAGATTTTTAACTGAATTAATTTTTAAGTTAGTTCTCTTGTTGGGGCCTTTTTTTAATTTTATATATATTTTTTGAATCAAATATAAAGTTAATTAAATTTGTAAGGTATGTAAAGGAATATAAAAAAATGTTACAAAAACGTTCCTAGAACATTAAAAAAAACATTCGAGATATCTTTAAAATTTTCATATGGCAACCTTGGAGCGTTTTAAAGATATAAAAAATATAGAATATTAAAAAACGTTACAAAATGTTGTTTATGGTCGTTTCAGTAAAACCTAGATTAAAATACCATAGCAATGTAATTTTATTAACAAAAATTACTTTATTAGTGCATTTTTTTAACGAAATTAAATAGAAGATCTGGTTACCCTTGTCTCCTATGTAACGTAAGTCTAGAAGTAACTTGTTGAAGGATTTTAGAATTAGACTTTGGACTAAAATTAGGGTTATTAGATCTTATATGTTCACCAAATGCAAAAGAAGATTTAAGTGTTCAGCTATTGGTTAAAGTATTAATTAGGTTAAGCTCATAATTTATTTAAGAATATTTACTTCGTTTGAAGAATATTCTAACAATATTTTTCTCCTAAATAGTTATAGACATATATAGGGTACCCATGCTTCAGTTGGTCACCATATACGTTTGTCAATATAAAAGTATTTTTTTCCATTACAGACCGGATCTATAAACCAAACTCGACATACAAACTTTTATAGGCGCACTCAAGTTACTTTCTCATATTTTAACACAATGGTTTACCTAAGTAGCAGATAAGTTACGGCCGCAACAATGTATATAAGTTGGCAGTTAAAAACTGAAAATAGGACAACAAAAGATACATAAAAGTCCGCGATACGGAAAAACAATAGATCGTAAACGGTCGGTAAGTTATAAGAAAAGTGTGAACCAGCAATTAAGTTTTTTTTAATATCATTTAAAAGCCTCATTTAAATATTTATATTTCGCGGTTAGTGCAATACACAATAGCAGAAACTACGAGTGTATAATAAAATACGAAGGGACCTTCCTTATACGAGCTGTCCTTCCACACATTAATCCGGAGGAATCCAGGGTAATACGTCTAAATCGGCAATTACCACCCCAGGAAACGATCTTCTTTTGTTAAGGGGCCATTTTGTTGCGTCAAATAACTAAAATCCACTTTCGCACTTGACTTGTTTCATTACGGCCGTTTACGATGTACGGCTCTGGTGTCGGATCGTTTGGATAAATGATCTCTCGAGTTTATAGTTTATATCTTTTCGGTAAATGGTAGGAAACGTTTGAAATTTATATGGGGATGACAACGAGAATTTATAGGGTGCATCAGGCCTGGTCCTGTGTTAATTGATTTTATTAGTTTTAAAATAGAATTACGTTTAATGAGTAAAAATAATTAGATTTGTAAAGCAACTGGTGCCTTAACAAAGAAACACAATTTTATGTTAAACCTTAAAGACATGCTAATATTTAAAACAATATTGTAGACATTTTTATGAAATTTGGTACCTATATTCTGTGCATGAAGGCGCATTTTTTGATGTGCAAAATTTTTTTTTCTTTGCCAGTGGCGTCCCTATAGGTCTTCTATTGAATATTTTTAGTGAAAAAAATACTACGCCATCGCTTTTTCTTAAAATAAAAATTACTTTTAAAATTTTCAATCACTTTTTAGCAAATCTGAATTTTTATTTTTTTGCGTCCGACGCATAATTTTTGCTAAAAAAAGAAAATTTTGTAATAAATCTGGTCCCTTAATTTGCTTGCAATCGACGAACAAACATTTTCAAACCGCATCGGATTTTTAGGGAAGTAAAATTGTTTTTATTTTTTTAAGCAAAAACTATGCATTAGACCAAAAAAAACTAAAAGATCAAATTTTCCAAGAAGTGATTGGGGATTTAAAAAATAATTTTTATTTTATGAAAAAGCAGCGGCGTAGTATTTATAATTTATTAAATATTTTTTTACACATTAAAAAATGCATCTTGATGCAGAGAATACATGTACCAAATTTCATAAAAATGTCTACAATATTGTTTAAGTTATTATTAAAAAACTACATTTTTTGGAAAACTTTAACACCCTGTATCTCAAAAGTTAAGACGTTAGGAACATATGTTCATCAGAACTTTTTTTCTTAAAATGGGTACAGGAATTACCTCCTTAAATATTAGCACGTCTTTAAGGAACACCCTGTATAAAAAACATATTTATACATTGTCAATTTGCTACATACATTTATATGTAAAATTGAATACCAAACCATTAAAAGTGAATTTTTTCTTCTTGCACTCGATCATTTTCAAGAATATTTACCCCAATATTATAACTATATTAAGGCATATTTACATATGTTTCCTATAATGTCTTTATTGGTTTTCAGCCCCAAAAACCGCAACACATCCCCGAGGGGCAACCAGTTTTAAAATTGTCAGAACAGACAATTACGTATTAGAAAAAACACAAATTATACAAAGTGTTTCTCTCACGCCACACCGCATATGTAATAAAGTCATCAGTTTTTTCTCCCCGAGATATTAGGCGGTGGTGGTCTTTATTGTTCGCCGTGCAGGAAACAATTTATTTTATTGTTAAGGTCCGACACCCTTTCGTAATAAATAAATTTCCCTTTTTGAGAGCCCTTAATAGCCCTTTTCGGGGTGGTGGGAGTTGCGCCGCCACCTACCGAGGATGTGGTTTCCTATTGTGTGGTTATTATTTTTTTTTTAATTTTCGGCAGCTGACACCAGCGAAGTTTATATTCACGCCCTCTGGCCAATGATATGTCAATTTTTGGTTTATTTAATTATGGGGCTGAGTTGATTATAGATTCGAGGGTGGGCAATACAGTTATAAAATTATAACTGTCTTCGTATTTTAATTATTTAATTCACGGCTTTACGGTTTTGCTAAATAGTATTTCTGCAGTATTTGTGCTGGTTTTTAAGAGATAATTTCATATTTTTTATGACTATTGCAGAATTGCTCAAACTTTTTATCTGGGGGCACTATGGAGACGTTACGTAGCAGCAAAGATTTTTTATGGGTAGAATTTTTTCAAATCTTCTCATATCTTTTATATCAGAACTTTTCATGTAACTTGCTGAATTTTTAAGAAAAATACTACAAGAATTAACGTTTGTAGGGTAAAAAATAAACATTTACTATTTTAGTCTTTAAAAACAGTAGAACTAGAAATTGGACTATAAACTAACCTCAGGCTTATAAAAGGATATTGAGTTAAGAATTAAAAAAATATAGATTTTCTTTAGTATATATCCATTAATTTGCTTTCTTTTTTCATCATTTCGTTTGTTATAGTTAGATATTTGACTATACAGGATGATTCAAAATTGAGTGCAAAGATTTCAAGGGCATATTTACCAGCCAAAAATAAAAAAAATTTTTTCATATAAACGTATATCCTAAGTTGCTTCATTTTCTAGATACAGACTGTAAAAGTTTTTTAATAAAGTCGACTTGTAAATAAAATAAATTTATTAATTCCAGTAGCGTTTCAGGGGGCTACCTACTTATAGGTAAAATTATGGTACGTCACCGCTTTTTTGACAATTTAATTTTTTTTTTAGATTAAGCGGTCAATAGTGTAACTTTCTTGCCTCTTGAGCCTTACTCGTATCTAGCTTTGCTTCTAGGAAAAAAATCAAAATCTGTGCCTGGCTCTATTAAAACAAATAATAAATTCGCATCGATTATTAAGATTCATTTAATTTCTTTTCAAAATTTAACTTAGCCTAAGTAACAGATACATACAAAAGCAGTGTTATTAAAAAACTTTTACCCTCTTTATCTAGAAAACGAAACAAGTTAGGAAATAGATTTTTATGAAAAAAACTTCCTATTTTTGGCTGGTAAATACGCCCTTGAAACTTTTTGTACTCAATTTTGAATCACCCGGTATACTTAATTCTAAATCACCATTTTAGAAAGATAACTTATAATTTAAATTATATGAGATATTGGTATGAATTTATTAATTAAAATATTATTTTATATGTGAAAATAATTTTTTTTTGTTAAAAAAATATTTCACTGATATTAAAAACTTCAAGACTTTAAGCTAAAAATAAATCCGTAATTTTTTTTCTGATTTTTCCTTTTTTTTTCTAAAATCCTAAGGTGGAGATCAAAATCTAAAATTAAAAAAAAATTGCGCTTTTTTTAAGTTTCTATTATAATATTAGTTCCTGTCACAATACGTCATAATAATAATATACCAATTGTCCCACTTAAAATAAAAATGTTAGTGTCACTTCCTGTTAAATCAGAAATAACTAAAAATAATAGAATACGTTAAAAGATGCTCTTATAACCATTCTATCGATACACCAAATTTCATTTCTTTACTTTAAAAAGTAAAAAAGTTATTAAGTGTTTCCTTTTTTCCTGTGTCACCCGGTATATAGCGAAAGCTTTTACCTTCAAGGCTGCTGATATCAAAAAGCCTTGAGATGCGGATGTAGCGAAGACTCCTGAGGATCCCTTGGATGGTACGTAGAACCAATGTTTCCATACAAGAAGAATTGGGAATTCAGGAAATGCTATCAAGTGTAAAAGAGCCTGAATTTCGAAATACTTTGGACACGTCACTAAAAGAAAGAACGACAATCTGGAAAAGCTGGTTGTGCCAGGGAATCGACTTTCCAGAATGAAGAAGATGATAGATCGACCAAGTTAAACAATTCACGAGAACTTCATTTCAAGAAAACATCAGGAAAGCCTCAGATAAGGATAAATGGAAAAAGATTGCACAAACAACAACTTAAATGTCAACCATAATCTTTTACATTTCTTCAGGACTTTCAAATCAGGCATTAGCGCTAATGACAAGTTACTTACACAGAAGATATCATTAGAACAATCGGAACATCAGATCAAAAGTGGTGTTCCACAAGAATCAACTCTATCCCCCATCCTCTTTTGAATATCTCGTAAGTAATTGATACGCAGATAAGATACTCGTTTAATTCTCAGAAATAGATCAGAAAAGCATAGCTTGAAGAGTAATCCCAACAAGAGAGAGGTACTTTACTTTGACAAAATAAGTGTGACCTAAACAAGAAAATGAAATTAACGATTTAGGGAAACCTAACGCCAACATTAACCTGTGCAAAAAATCTTGATCTTATGGTCGACACAGAGTTAAGATTTAAGGAGAACGTTAATAAATCTTTCCATTAAAAGGGCGTACGCATCATTAAAATTTCTTTACCTAAAATGACAAATCTTAACAATTAAACAAAGATTGACTTTACAGAGAGTTTAGTTTTTAGTCATTTTAATTATTGTGATAAAAGTACGAAAATCGCATCTTTGGGATAAGAAAATATCAACCTATTTTATTTAAGTTATCAGATGCAGGATGGTTAAACGGTGGAATTGAATGGTGGAAAAAGCGCAGAATGTTTAATTTTTTAAATTTTTGCCATAAAGGTATTAAAAACTAAAACTCCACTATACCTGTACAATAAAATTAGATATAATACCTGTACAATAAACAGACGTTCACAACTCAAACAGACTTTGACATGAAGGACTAATAATTCCACTTCGTCTTAACACCTTAGTGTTTAAAAGAAGCTTCTCTTATAATGTTTACCGTATATACAATATTGTTCCCAACTCCTTAAAACATTTACCAATAAATATCTTTAAGTCAAAAAATTAACGTTATCTTTTAGATCAAAGGTTTGTTGTTGATAGTGTACGTATGTTGCACAATAAAATTTTGTTAGTGAGGTTAAATCCCAATTGTGGTGTATTTGTGAATAGAACAATAAAATAAGTTTTCAGTTTGATGCTGTTAAATTTATAGTGATCATATATGTGTATATTTTGTATTCTTCCTATTGTATTACATTATAAATAATTTATAGGTGTGGGTGTACTGTTGGGTGCTAGTCTTGACATAATTTTAAAATTGCTTTCTAGTTTATTTTTGTATAAGGACTGTATTCTGTATTATGATTACGGATCACTAAATCTATGTACTGAATATTTACTGATACAAATAAAATTTACTATTATTATTATTATTATTAATGACAACCATGAGATCACGACACTTCAGTGATGAACATACGTCTAGAGAGAGACAAAGTGGAAAATACTATTTTCAATTAAATTTTCAATATATTTAATAAGGTTGCCTTTAAAAAAATACGCATCGTACCCTAAAAGGTTATGCTTAATATTTTTATAATCTGGCCTAATACCAAACAAAACTTTGTGGTCTTCTTTTATGACATCATGTCGCGATCGTTTGATAAATATTTATGTTCTATGAAATTAGTTTTTAAGTTAAAGCTGACCAAAATATTTCAGTATTTTAATCTTTTAGCTCTTGATGAAGAATAAAACCCTTAATGAAATGTATTTTTGCATTGTATCTTCATTTGACAAACTTTGTTTTATCATCTCGCTGAGGTTTTTAAAAATTATTAAAGAGATAAAATTAAAACCGTAGCTAATAGTAGATCAATGGCAATCGGAGAAATTCGACGAGGAATTTGAAAGAGAAGAATACAAAAGCTACAAAGTTTATGTATTCGACTTAATTTTGGTATTTGCAAACGAAATCATAAAAAGAAAAATGTATTACATAAGTTGAGTGCATCTAATCACAGATTGGTGCATTCATTGTGTTTTTATTATAAAATTTTAAAAAACCGTAGGGTACCATACCTTTATCGGAAGATTTCTTTTAGTACTGATCATTTGAGTCTTGGAAGAAAAACTCTTCAAATTCCCAAACATAGAACTGAATTCTTTAAACGGTAATTTTCTTACAATATTGCTAGACAAATAAATTTTTTTATTATCGACTTAAACTCTACATTACATATTTCAGTAAATGTGTTTGGAAAATATGTATGTACAGTGCTGTTTTATGGTCAGTACTGTAAGAAATAGCTTATACATATTGATGCTTAGCCGCAGTGTTAAAGAGCAGAATCTGCTATATGCAGGCTTTTTTATTTACTCGTGTCATTTTTTATTTTAACTGAAACTTTGTATATGTTGTATGTATTCTTGAGTTGAGTAAATAAAAAAACATTAATTATTACCCTTATTAATAAATAATAAACAATGAGCTTTAATTAGGAAAACATTAAATTAATCTGACTTTCCTGAGCAGGGAATTATACAAATAACCTTTGAAGTTGAGTGAAATACTGTTTTAAATTACATAACGCTTTCTTCTAAACAAACTTTTATTACAAATGGTCTACTTTTTCTCTGACAAGCCGCAACGTAAAAGGGTCAGTAAAAAGCTCAATTCACAAAAGAATCCAATAAAGAATCTGTTGTCGGATCATTTACCGATACACAGGAAGCTTTCGGCTTTTATTTGGCTCTTTTATACCGTTCACACTAATCCGATATTAGAGGGGCCCCCGAAGCGTTGAAACGAATGTTATTTTTAACAGGCCGTCGCGTTCGATTTAATAAATTATCGTCGGCCCGAAAGTTGACGGCGATGTTTAAAATAACATACATCTCTGCTTCTTGTCTTCGCGGCTACATGGCAGCCAGTTTGACGGTCCTTCTCAAAGAATTTTGATTTGATTGCCTCAGCGCTGTATAGGAGCTCGACAATAAATCACTGTGAGTGACTCTTTGGAATTCCTTGTCATTTCGACTTATTAAATGGGTTATTTGCAAAAGACTATTAATATAGATTCTTTGGAAAACTTCTATTTTTATTATCAGAGAGAGGCAGATATGTGCTAGACGTATTAAGACACATCGTACAAATATTAAGCATAACTTTTCAGAGTGTGTTTTACATTTTTTTATTAAGTGATTATTAGACTGTTTTTGCTTTTTTATTATCATTAACCAGTCTTAAAACTTCGTGCTGCCTTACACTCACTTCAAGCATTGACTGTTATCGTTAAGGTGAGTCATTCATTTCAAGTACCTTAATCTTCCATAGGTCGTCCATCCAAGGGTGATCTTTCTGTGCAGTTCTCCTTAGACGCTCTAATTTCGTGGCCAATTTTTCTACAATTTCAATTTCAGTAACATAATGCTTATACCCTCTTTCACGATGAGTTTTATCATGATCCTCGTTGGACCAACCTTGAAGCATACATCTTCTAATTCCTGGAGCAGTACAAGTTAGCAGTTGTAAGGACAATATCGTCTGCGAAGCAAAGGTGGCTAAGTTTCTAACCATCTACATTTATACACGTTGTATCCTAGTTAAGATATGGTACAGACACTCCTCTTTAGATTTCCATAGGGTTGCTTGCTTCACGTAGTCTTAGCTGATGTGATGGCATTTTTACAATCCTTTAAGGCATTACTATTAGCTGAATGGTATCAAATGCTTTCTGGAAGTTTATAAACAAAACGACTAGTAGTTTATTGCACTTCATGGTTTTATAAATGAGGAGCTTAATTCTCTATAGATGACCGCTACTCTTTCTCTTGTTCTCTTGGTTGGTAAAGCTCTAGTTTATTTTCCAGTCTTGATATTTTTTGGCTTAAGATTCTAGTAAATAGTTTATAGAGATGGCTTTAAAAAGGTTTCTTTCATCACTTTTTTATATTTAGTATATTTTATATTTGAATATTGCTTAACTGTAGGCCTAGGTTAAAGAGCGTTTATATCTTTTAAATTTACTTTTACTGAAAACCTTAGTTTAATAGTTCTTTAAAGATATAGACAGTGATTAAGGGAGCACGATCATAGTATTGTAAAATCGCCTACTTTCGGAAAGATAATGGAAAAATTTTAATTACATTCTTATATTAGGCATAACTTTTTAGGGTATGACGCACCTGTTCTTAAATTTAGTATTATAACGTATATATGAAATTATATTTAGGAACATTCTACTTGAAAAACAAAGATTGACTTTAATATAAACTTCATAGAACGATCCATCAATATTCCATTAAAATCTTTCAATTCTCTAAAAGACTAATACAATGTTTAAGGTTGTGTTCAAGTTCAAGCAAAGAATATATATTTTAAAAATTAATCTTATAGGAATATATATGAGTTAACGAAAATATTTATAAAATATTCATTAATAATAATTATAAGTGGGATTTATTGAAGATGTATGGAATTTATAGTGGGATTCTGTTAACATAACTCTTTGTTATAATTAAATTATTTTAGGAATATTCCTGGAATAATTTAAATATAAGCACATTTCTATTATTGATAACTTTTAAATTTATGACCCAAAATATCAGGAACTAAAGAAAATATTCTCATGACATAAAAAAACATTTTATTTAAAAAATGATGATGCCTAAATATTTATTTGAGTCCATAAGAGTTTAGGCCGTTAAGTTGAAGATAATGAACTTTTTATGTGGTTATATTTAAGAAAGATGTTAATATTATTTCTAGTTATCGATTTTTTTATATGATGATCTCCAAGGAATATTCAAACTTTTGACTTTAAAGATCAAAATCTCAACAACAAACAAGAATGTTCTAGGAATCTAAGGAATAATCTGATGAACCTCTGAATATCCTGAATTAAATTATACTTTTTCATAGTTTGTGACCCAGAAATTAAGCGGATATCTCCTTATAACTTTGAGATTCTATTTTCATTAATAAGCGCAACTTTTATAGGTTGATTTGTTGAATCAAGTTAGAAAAAGCACAAACTTTATATTAACGTTTTATAAAATAATTATCAAAAGACCACAAACATCAATGTTTCATATTTTAATAAATAAAACAAATATTAGGCATAACCCTTTAGGGTACGATGTCCATTATTTTAAATTTACTACCTACCTACCTACCGCTTGATTTTAGGTATGAGCTCCATTTTCAAACCCCTTTAATTAAATATTTTTCCGCTACATTATTTAAACTTCATAATCAACCAGCTTAATTTTCTCATAAAATATAGTGGCCGCTCACATAGAAAATCAAGTTAGGCTTTATTGCATAAATTCCCGAAAGTCAACCTCCCCCATTCCGGACCATTAATACGTATTAAGTCAACATATTGTCGCACCCTCATATTACCAGTGTCACATTTAGGGCCTTTGGGCAAACAAGTGCGATGGGTTAGGTTGATTTATATTAACGTTGTTTGGAGGGCATTTAGTTTAGGTTTTGTGTATGTCAGTGGAAAACCTATATAATCATTTCTTATATTATATTTTTGCATTATAGTGAATAGTTTTTAGTTTCGCTTGAAGGCACAAATACTGAGTCAAAAAAAGCATATTATAGGCGTAGGTTTTTATATTTAGGATTTTTTTAAATTGAAAAGCAGTTCTTAAGTAGAATTACTTTTTAACTATACAGAGTATTTCAGATTCGATCCGCAACATAAGGATCTTAGAATCTATAAGAAATACGAAGATGGTTAAATTGGGACAACGTTGAGAATTTTTCATTTTAACAATATTCTGTCTAAAAAATTCTTAGCTAAAAAAATTGCTTATTCTGAGCTTATTTCTAATCTGTCAACGTTTGCTTGATAATTCAAATTTATTTCAATGCTTATCATCTAGGTTGATATGAATATAAGAAAATTACAGTCATTTTAGCGAATATTTGTAAACAATAAGAATTGGTATGGCATATAGAAATATTCTATATTAAAACTATGATGAAAAATTAAAACAGTATTATAGGATAAAAATATCATTGCTGTTATAGTGTTTTAATTTATCCAATATGACAACACAGTAATTTTTTTATTTTATTGTAACTATTACTTTAGGACTTAAGATATGCTTCGAACATGGTCTTTTTATTAGGTTTTTAGACAAATAGAATGATAATTTTATATTAAAATTCATGTTATAAATATGCATAATTTAAATGAATACTAACAAATATTAAAAACAATATTTTCAGAGGTTCCCAAAGAGTACTCATTTAATTAATAGCGTAATTAAATATTTTTCATTGATATTACTTTGAAATTGAATATAAAGTTAATATTTTATTATTATTATTGTTAATATTTTTAAATAAAATTATAAATTTATTTTTTTAAGTTATTTTCTAGCGCAAATATTTTACGATTTTTGAGTAGTATTATCATTCTAGCTTAATTTTTTATGCATCGTACCTACAATTTATATTAACTGAAATATTTTGTAAATAGAGTTGCGACTACAGAGCGAGAAATTGGAAGAACACTAATCATTCTATATAAAAAAATACTAAATATATTCAATGATCTTATGCAAATATAAAGTACTCAGTATGTTCTACTATTAGCAGCAATTTGCATCTCTTGCCCTATATACATAAATTATAAAATCCATTGTTATACTACAACCATAACCATATTTAAAAAAAAAAATAAATTACTTAGAGTCATTAAATCGTGTGTCACAGCACTCCTGTAAACAATTAACATCTCATAAAATTGCCACCAAATCGTCCGTTTCCCCAAAACCGATACATCTGTCAATAATCAGATAAAATTAAACCCGAAAGAAAACACACACACACAAAAATAAACAGACTGTAAATTCCCTAAATGAAGAATTGTATCAAATTTCTTAGCGAACGGTTGGGCGCCATAATGACGTGTTGACAGTTGAGTGCACATGAGTGAGAGAGGCGGCGCTAGCGAGAGACACTTTTTAGTCTCTTGGGAAAATGTGTTTTTACTGGTGAACAGTTTTTAGTTAAATGACTTTATGGATATAAGAAATAACGTATTTCTAGGGAAAATTACTGACAAAGTTTTTATTAGGAGCTTAAAAAAACTCAGTATTGAATAAATGTTCACGCGATAAGTTTTTTTCTAGATAGCTTTCTTTCAATTGCGTAAGTACCGGAAATAAACAATTACTTATCGCATAATCACCCAAAAAGAAACATGACTATTGAAACTTCCAAAATAGCAGTGAAGCATAAAATGTAATTTCGTTTTTAGATTTTTAGTTAATAAAATAAAAAACATTCAGTCACGAGTTAGTTTTTTAACCTGCATTATAAATTATTAAAGAACTAAGGGAATAAAAGCACTTTGAAAATTCGGAAAAAGTCATTTTTTGAACTCGTTTTTGAGCCCTAAAATGCGATATATTTGTGAGACCTTGCGGAAGGTCTCGTTGGATTAGAAAAGACGAAACTGAGTTAAAATTGTTAAAATTTTCCCGATAGTACCCATAGAAGCTGAGATATCGACTTTTAAAGTTTGGGATTTTTCATTTTTCGGGTATACTCCCCCGTATCGAATTTTTCACCAAAAACTGATTTTATTTTAAATCGAACTAACTATACCAGCGGTTTGATCCTATCACCTATATCACGAAAACTTTAGGTTTTAACGGGATTCGAGCAAAACTGAGGGAATGAGAGCACTTTAAACATTCGGAAATTTTATTTTATGAACCTCGTTTTAGAGCCAAAAATTGGGCTCTAAAAATGCGATATCTCTGCTAATGTAAACTTTAGGACGTAGCCGATAGTCTCGCTAAATTGAAAAGGACCAAACTAAGTAAAAACCGTTGGAATTTTCCTGATACTGTCTACAGAAACTGAGATATCGACCTTCAAAATTTTGAATTTTTCATTTTTCGGGTATACCTCCCTGTATCGAATTCTTTGATCAAAAATTCGAAATCGAACTAACTATACCAGTAGCTTGCTCACATCACCTACTTCACAAACACACCTGATTATAATGGGATTTGAGCAGAACTAAGGGAATAAGGGCACTGTGAAAATTCGGAAAAATTAACTGTTCGACCTCGTTTTGAGCCCAAAAATGGGCACTAAAAATGTAAAATCTCGGCTAATATGGGAGCTTCAACCTTGAAAATAATTTCCTTGTATTCAGAAGGATGAAATTAAGTCAAAACCGTTGGAATTTTCGCGATAATTCCTAGAGATATAGACTTAAGATATAGATAAGATTTAGAATTTTAACATATATTTAACATTTATTTCTTTCACAAGAGTTATTTTACTTTCTGGTCAACCGAAAGTTGCATCAAAAACACCACAGACGTCACCCAAGCAGAAAAGTGGCCGCAGATAACAAGGAAATAAATTTTCACCCGAACTATGAGAACTAAAAAGAAACAGTTTAACCGCTACGATACGCAACCAACAAGCAGCAACAAGGGAGCTCCATACCGTACCCGGGACACAAGAATATCGTTTCTTTCTCACAATTTAAAAATAATTGCGGTCTAAATGTGCAAGGAGGGCGACGTGGTCGCTACCGAACGTTGCAATCAGAATGCCGACTAAAAATTATCCGTACGTGATCGGCGGCTTATACTCTCTCTCTGATTTTACGTTATGCTACCGGATTCTGTATAGCGGTCTCATCATCGGCAGACGTTGAATTTGAAACGAGATACCAAGGACGAGTCTCATTATCTCGCATGAAACCAATTTGGTTTCGGTGATCTTTTAAATCAGCTTGATTTTGAAACGTCTATTGTTATGTATGTCTATTTCCCTTTGTAGGCTATGGAAGTTCTACAGAGTAAAGGTTGTTTCTGCAAAACTGCTCCTAGCACATAAAATAAAGAACATAACGTAAACCTTTTTATAAGAAATAGGTCTAACAACTACAAACGACCGATAACTTATCAACAAAAAAAATCAACAACACGATATCTAGCCTCAGTTTCGTTTTAAAATTGGCCAGCGTAAGTACCTCAGTTCTGTTTTGCCTGGATTATATGGCGCGGCGAAGCGGTAGGATTACGACAAGGTAAAAATGAAAAACGACCGAAAATTTCCTTACGTCACGCAAGATGGTTGGCTTTGATAACGTTCCGCTGTGGTTAAATAAAAATTCGTGATGTGGAAATGTAATAATTTTTCATGTAAATCAGGTCTAATTGAACACGAGTGGGCAACGTTGCCGAGGATTTTTACGGCATAGTTGCCAAAATTAATTGAGTTTTGTGAGTAGAATTAAACTAGTTTTAGAATTTATTAGGAGTGGTAAAATTTGGCATAACTTAAATGGGGAAGGTTTCAAAATGTTCTTTTATATTTCATCACCTTGTTGGTTCAAGACTTTTTGTATTACTTAAATAACCAATAAAATAATTATTTTTCTCATAGCTTGGATTTGATTTTAGGTGTCATAATTGGTACACATTGGTGGTATTATTGAATTTTAACCAATTAAAAGCAATTTTTTTATTCATCTGACTTCTATAAAAAAATCATATTGACAGATTTTAACATTTCTTCGACACATAACCGTAAAATAGTTTTGAAATTACATGAAGTTGCTATAAAATGGTGCTAAAATTGGGAATAACTTTTGTGAAAATGATTCCAATATTATATCCTAAAGAGTTTTAATACTGTAAACATAAGTAAATTATCAGTTCATGGATCCTAAACATTCTATAGCACATACACATTTGACTTTATATTTAGTTTAGCAGCCCAAATACTTTATTTTTATACTACTATTTTTTTGCTTTATTTTGCAACTACAAAGTAATAATATTGACTGATTTTTCACATCCTCCACCAATAACCAGAAGGAAAAAATTAAATTTACATAAAATTCTTATAAAATAGTATTAAAATTAGGCATAACTTTAATGGGAAAGGTTTTTATAATTAATTTAATTAGATTTTAACTAAGTGAACGTGAGTATCTTATTAGTTTGTTCATCCAAAACTTTTTATACAACGTCGGTACCCAATGGAAAAATTATTTGCCTTATCGGGTCGAATTTGATTTTAGGTTTATTTTCGCATCCTAAATGCTGGATTTTATATTATTAAGATAAAATAAATAAAACGTAATAATATTGACTGATATTAGAGTCTCATCAGAAAAAAAATTAAAATTACATGAAATTACTATAAAATAGTATTAAGTTAGGCATAACTTTTATGGGAAAGGTTACATTAATTAATTTAATTAAATTTTAAATAGGTGAACGTGAGTATCTTATTACTTTGTTAATTTAAAGATTTTTGTACAACATGATTAACCAATGAAATTTTTTTCTATTATTGAAATAAAACCATTAGAAAGCAATTTTATTCCTCTATCTTGATACTATAAAATATTAGTATCGACTGATTTAATTTATGATGATCGACATTTAACCAAAAAATGAAATTGCTATAAAATAGTATTAAAATTAAGCATAACTTTAATGGAAAAGATTCCTATATTTTATTTTAAAAAGTTTAAAATACAGTGGATGTATTTCAACACTTTATTAATCCAAAACTTTTTAAGCCACATGAATACCCTATGAATTAAATTATTGGCCTCAGTGGTTTTGACTCACTTTTATTTTGACGTTTCATTAACCCATAAAAGAAAGTTTGCTTTTTCATAAGTTTGAATAAAACAACTTATTTTTATGTAGTTTGATACATTAGAAAATTCTGTTATAATTTTAAAGATGTCTAAAGTATAATTTTATCTACTTTTTTTCGCCGTTCAATTACAACGCCAACGGTACTTATTTAAATGCAACTGAAGCCAACTGTTCAACACGTAATAGCAGGAAAAAACCATCTCGTTATCAATTAATTTGCCTTATTTAATGCTGGTTTAGATAATCTATTTAATATTTACGGGTAAACGGTTTAGAAAAATCAACTAAGCATCACTTAATATTATTTAGGCTTTAAATGCCAATGAATGTATTTTTTATTTCATTTTTTCAGATTATACACACTTTTAAAAGGTATGTACAAAAATTATTTTCTCGTCAATAATATTTTAATAATAGAAAATGCAAACTAAATTTGACCTACTTGCAATTATGTTTTACGTTAAATTAAAAAAAAAAATATTAATAATTGCCTATTGGCAAATTTAAATCCTTGGCATGTCTAACTTCCATTAGGCTCGCCGAATGTTTCGCACTGGCATGCGATAAAAAGGAATGTTCCCTTATATTATGTTCAATAAGGAACCTGACATTATTAAGCGTAATGAATGCATGGCGGCAAATCAAAATCAACATATTACAAGATCCTTAAGGGAATTGGCTCATATGGTTAGGAATGTGGAGGGTATTGCTTTTTAATTGACGGATTTAGATGTTAATCCGTCGGTTTGTTTGTTAGAAAGGAGTAAAGTGACGTTATTCACTTAGATTAATTTTTATTGATTTATTACCGATAATTGTGGCTGTCGAGGACAATTATTCGGATTTAAATGGTTGGGTAGGAATGGTGTTAATAAACTGTATATTGCTAATTGGTCATACTGTTGATTTATTTTTATAATGACGTCATGGGCATTTAAGTTATGCACATGTACTTAGGAGCAAATATTTATTAAATGAATAATAATTATTAAAGGAAACAAAATTATTAAACTTCTGAAGCCTAACAAAAATTAAATACTAGGTATGTACATAAACAGGCAGGAAATAAATATTTTTTTCTTAGTTACTATGCTTGCAGAAAGTAGTCAATTAAATGACTATAAACTACCTCACTATATGACGAAAGGGCACCAATAATCATTAAGTTCTAAAATAACAGATTATTGTATCTCTAAATTAGATAACAATGATACTGATATCACAATATAAGAATCATGAATTTGACTCCTTATATATTGCCTACCAATAAATTGAAAAAAGACAACTAAACAACTTCAAAGACAACTAAAAACAAGTAATAATCTCTTAAATCAATTTGAAGTAAATTAACACTTATTTCTAAGGAGAAAATTTGATTACACTATAACGCTAACTTGTCAAGAATTAATATGCTAGTCTAGAATTAATACTACGCAAATTTTTTTAATTTCTCGAAAAGCTCCTCCTCTTAATTAATTAAGCCTATACACTTTTTTTGATTCCCATTTTTTCATATTGGTATTTCAAATTATTATATGTTTTTGTTCTTAATTTTTGAAGAATTTCTCCTAATTTTGTCACTAAATTGAATTAGTTCTATAATTTTTATTCTAAACATCTCATCAATATATTGAAAAATCATTTCGCGCATTTCTATATTACGAATTTAAAAAAATTTTTAATTAATTCTTCCCCATTCAAATGAAAAGCAATTTTCTTATTTATTTTACTTAATAATTTTTTAATCCTATTGTCGTACATTTCACCTCCTTAAAAAATTTAAGTTTTCAACTTACTTTAAGTACTTTACTACTTTCATAACTTAACCTCAAAATGCACCTATAATTCTTCCACTATTTTTTCTTCTAGTCATTGAAACAATTAGAAAAATAATTCATCCAGGAACTTTAGATATTCGAATAACAACAAGTATAATTACAGGATACTTACTAGTTACCTTAACAAGAAGAAACTCTGGTACCTCACTTATAGTAGCCTCTCTAATTTTTCTTTTACTTATCTTAGAATCAGCAGTACAAATTTAATCTTACTTATATTTTATAGATCGTTTACTCAAGAGAAGTAAATACATGATACCACATAAAAATTATCCTCTTATTAGGCTCATTAGGCACATTTTCAATAATAATAGGATTAATTAAATGATTACGTTTTAATAAAATTACACTTAGTATAACAACTAACCTAATAAACGTACACCAAAGATGAAAAGACGTTATCCAAGAAGTTCCATACGCCGTATACCTTTAAATTATGCAGCCCTTGTAAACTACAAATAAAAGTCAATAAGGAAAATCCCTTTTTAACTGGTTATCCATCGATCAGTGTTAAAATTACTGCATTTCTTGTAATGATATCACATCTGAGTTAATAAGGAAAATAATGTTGGCTTTTTCTTAAACTCGACAGTACAAGTCAACTGTATGGAATTTTTTTATAGATAATTAGAGTCTGGAAAAGAATTTGGAAAAGAAAAGAAATTTTGACGGTAACTGCCTGGAATAAAGAACCTCATTCTAAGTCTCAACTGCCTAGAAAAAAAATATTTGATTTCTTCCAGGCAGTTGAAGACTTAACAGTAAAAATTTCATGCTGACCTATAACTGTCTGGAAATTATTTATTTCAGATAGTTGAATACTGAAACAGTAACTTTGTAGCTTTATTGCTTGGAATATCGAAAAGAAAAGAAATTTTGACAGTAACTGCCTGGAATAAAGAACCTCATGCTAAGCTTCAACTGCCTGAAAAATAAATATTTGATTTCTTCCAGGCAGTTGAAATCTCAGACAAAAACTTGGTTGCTGCACTTCTACTGCCTGGAAGAAAAAGAGGCCTGAGGTTTCAACTGCCTGGAAGAAATGAAATATTTATTTTATGGGCAATTGAGACTCAGCATGAGGTTAAAAAAGCTGATTTCTTTCAGACATTTGAAGACTTGACAATAAAGATATTATGCTGACCTATAACTGTCTGGAAATGGTTTTTTTAGGCAGTGGATTATTGAAACAGTAACATTTTATTGTACCTCAATTGCCTGGAAAATAAATATTTGATTACTTCTATGCAGTTAAAACCTCAGGCAATAACTTGGTTGCTGCACTTCAACTGCCTGGAAGAAAAAGTTAATTTCTTCCAGGCAGTTGAAGACTTAAAAGTAAAGTTATTATGCTCACTTATAAACTCTCTGGGTTGTAACGTTGTTTTTGAACCTCAACTGCTTGGAAGTATCTTTTATTCCAGGAAATTAGAGTCTTCTACTTAAGGCTATTTTGTTTTTTTAAATAAAAACCACTCACTGCTAACGCTGATTATTTCAAAGCAGTTAAAGTCTAAAAGAAATACTGACAGTAAGATCAGATTATCTGAACTGCGTGGAGGTTTTTTTATAGATAATTAGAGTCCAAAAAAAATTTTGATAGTAACTGCCTGGAATAAAGAATCTCATGCTAAGCCTCAACTGCCTGGAAAATAAATATTTGATTACTTCCAGGCAGTAATTTGGTTGGTGCACTTCAACTGCCTGGAAGAAAAAACCGATTTCTTCCAGGCAATTGAAGACTTAATAGTAAAAATTTTTTGCTGACCTATAACTGTCTGGAAGTGGTTTTTTTTGGGTAATTGGTTATTGAAACAGTAACTTTTTATTGTACCTCAACTACCTGGAAAAGGAATATTTGATTAATGATAAAATTGCATTTGTATTATTTATAATGATAGAATACAGTGGAAATTAAAAAAAAAGGAATAATTTTATTCGTGACATCCATTTTTTTGACATCTCATCTGAAAATGCAGTATCAATAACCATATATAAATTTTTATAATTTTTCATTCAAGATAAAATAAATTGTATTCGAATATAATTCAGAACATTGTTAAATAATAATAAGTTGTAGAAGCCAAAAAAATGACCAAAAACTGACTTAATAATTTTTTTTAAAATTCCTTTAAAACTAATGATATTTAAATCATAAATATAAGAATGATTTTTTAAATTCACAAGATGGAAAACTATATAAGAAAAATAAAATTTTCCACATTAAAGTCCAGAAAAACGAAAAAAAAAATCTTTTTTCATTTTTTGAATTAATATATTATCTCAAACACAAATATCATTAACTACCAAGAATTAAAAAACAAATATATTTTTTATGAGAAAGTCTTTTCCTATGAAAAACCGAAAGAGAAAATAAATCTGCCGATTCTTGCATAATAAACCTCTTTAAATCACTGCTAAGATGAATATATTGTCATCATGTTTTCAAACTTTTATTTTCATTGTTACCATTCCTTTGATAGATTTTTTTTATTTTAAGGTTTCCTGTTAATGTAGATGCCTTTAGTTTATTACTATGTATTTTTCTACTAGTCTGATTATAAAAAAATTAAAAATTTTAAACAATTTACATAAAAAAAAACACATTGCTATTAATAAATAAAACTTGTGATGATCTTAACCTATCAGCTATATTGTACATTAAAATCTACGTTTTGTTTATGCACTTAAGTATATCGTTAACTTCTAAGTTTTAGTTTATTGCGCTTACACTTAATAATTTTACGACCTCTCCGAAAGCCAAGAGCATTAATTGACAATATGAAAACACTTATTAGGATCCTTTGGCGGTACCACTCTCGGTGGGGATGTGTGTGTGTGTCGATTGCTTTTACCATAACTTTTTAGCATTTTTAAAAAGGTGTTTTGTTGCTTAAATTAAAACTCGGTTTTTTTTAATAGGCAGCAACTATTACACAAAAAAGGAACGAGAAAAGAATCCTAACCCGACTGGTTGTATCATTATAAAAATGATTTTATAAGTAGTTTATAATTAATGCCTTTACACACCCAGACGGGCTAAATTAAGGTGAGAAACGAACCTGATATCAAAACCTGAAATGCCGAATAAAGCTTGCTTTTATAACCGATTCTTGGGTATAATTCATAATTTTTTTTTAATTGGGTTTCCAATACTTTTTAACAAATATTTTATAGTAGTCCAATTCATAAATTGTTATCAATGCAATGTTAAAATTATGAAAAGGGTATTTTTTCTTACTTCCTTAAAGGTTTTTTTCAACTATGATCCCAAACATTTTAATTAACTTAATATGCATTTAAGTTATGCATTAACTAAAGAGTACGTTTTTAAATAAATATTTTATTTTAGTGACCCAGTTTAATTAAGAGTAAGTAAGATCCCAGACGTTTATATATTTTTTTCTTCTTGAGGAAGAGGTAAAATTTTAAAAAACCATGGTTTAAGACATTTATGGTATGTATGAATATTTTTTCTTTTGCTTAAATTAATGGCCACAAAGTGCAATTAAAAAAAAAATTGGAATTCGGTGGTGAAAGGTAAGTTGATATGGCTAGCTAGTTTTTGCTTTCAAATTCTATTAATTAGTTTTGCGGAGTAGCTAGTTTTACAAGTAAAGTAGCATGGTAGTTTTAACGATTTGTGTTTTAAGCTATTAACTTTATGTTGTAAAGGATGCATTGACTTGTAGTCATGACCTCTAATTCAGTCATCTTTCAGAAAACATTGGCTTGTGGTACCAGTCAGTTTCTATAATTTTATTTTTTGTTCTTATAATAATAAGTAAATATATATTATATATACATATTATATGTATTAAATTATATGTAAATATATATTATATAAGTAAAACATCAAGAAATAAAATGTGTTTATTCTCTTCAAAAAAACTTGTTCTTCTGATCTTCAGATGTAAACTAATTTATCTTTTGATAGAATACAGGGTACCATCTTTACTGAATAATTTGTATAGTGAGGTTAGTTACATATATTACGGCGGCATTGTCCGTAGTTACGTTAAAAAAAATTACGTTCACAGGCTACTTCGTGTTTTTAGAAGCGTGAAATATTAACACTCATATGTCACTTTTTTTAATATGTTAAATAAAGTGACATATTATGAACTACAATAAAATTTTAAATACAATTTAAAAAAAAAACTTACTTTTTATAACGATCATAGAAAAAATAAATTTTAGCGATCAGTCAAAGTAGAAAAATGTTTTTTAATTTTTTGTGCGAAAACTGTGCATCTAACGGACAAAGTCTAAGGGATCAAAAATGTTGCAAATAAAACGGGGAATTTAAAAATATTTTTTAATACAAGAAAAACCAGTAGCGTACTATTTTTCTTTATAAAAGTATTCAGCGGAAAACCCGCACACACGCCACTGGACATAACATAAAAATGTTAAAAGTATGTTGATAAATGGCTCTGGATACACAGACCCTGCATACCAATCTTTCGACAAATATCTACAGGGATATTTAAGTTATTGAAAAAAAAAATCATTTTTTTGTTAAAACTTTACCACCCTATAGCTCAAAATCTAAAAGGTTTAGGACCTATGCTTATAGGAACCTTCTTGCGAATTTTTGTTCAAAGAACACGTTCCTGAATTTCGTCGCAATATATAAAAAACACCCTGTATATCATATTAAAACACTTTCTGAGCAAAGTTTACAGCTCAGATTGCCTACTAAAAATAACCAAATTTCTAACTAATTTTTTAAAATCTCTTAACTTAACATCCTAAAGATGTGTTAGATCTTTTTAAATCATATTTGGAAAATCGTATCCAAAAAGTGCCAAAAGTATCCAATGTAATGATACATAAGTAGCGGGACGGTCATTGGTACTGGAGTACCTCAAGGCACAGTCCTGGGACCAGTTTTATTTTTAGTTTATATTAATGAATTGGGACAATTGCTGAAGAATGATTTGATTATTTTCTTTGCCGATGAGACTGCAGTGACATTTACAGACAACAAATGGGAAAATGTATTTTTGAAAGTTGAACAAGGCCTTAGCGTTTTACAAAAATGGATAAGTAGCAATAAAATAAGCCTAAACGTTGTAAAAATAAAATTAATAGCATTTTCATTAACGGCTGCCGATTAACCCGAACAATCTGATATTAAAATTCATGCCACAACCTGTAATTTATTAAATACTACTTGTACCTATCCAAGTATACAGAAAACGAATAAAATTAAATATTTAGGTTTATATGTTGATCAATATCCTCGCTGGAATGAGCACGCTATCGAAATGGCGAAAAAACTACAAAAACTATACCAGCTTCTAAACATTCTAAATGGAAAAACAATAAAAATAGTTTCAATTCCCTTGTAGAGTCTATTCTAAGATACTATTTACCAATTTGGGGTTGTTTTCGCGAAACTGCATTGCAGATTTTAACGGTGTGCCAAAACAAGATCATAAAGATAATTCTATACAAAAATAGCCAGTATCCTACAATTAATCTCTATTCTGAATTTAATGTTTTAAACCTAAGAGGATTATTGGTAAGTACAAGTCTTTATTTCTACAAAAAAATAAAACATATTTTCACTGAGCTTGATCATCATTATAGCACCCGTTCTAAAAGAAATAGTGAGATACAATCATATTTTTTTAACAAATCTCATTTTCAAAGAAATATATTATTTTTGCTTCCGAAAATTCTTAAGATTTTACCGCAAAATTTAAAAAACAAAAATTAAGGAAAAATGATAGCCAGAAAAAAATTAAATATTGAACTAGCACAGTTTATTACAGGAAATTATAATAGTTTTAAAAAGTTATTGATAAAGTGATTTAAAGTGCATTTGTTAATTATTTTTGATTATTAGTTTACGTAGTTGCCATTTGTCATAAAATATAATCCCCTGAAAGTCGATTAGCTTGTTTTGCAATTTTGTTTGAATTTTTAATTTCCTCTTAGTTATTTCTTGTGCCTCCTCTGCTCCTTACAGTAGAATAACATATTTATTTACTTTCAAAGAAAACAAAAACTTTTTTTTATCTTGTATCAATGTAGGAAATAAAAAATGTTGAACGCAGGCGTAATTTATGGTCTTGTAAAATTTTTCGTTTTATTCCAATGGATTCATCAAAGATCATATTATTTTTGTTAAAATATCTATAGTTAGTACTATAAATTATATTATAACTATTAAGTTGTGTCTATAAATTGGACTGTATATTTGTGAAAATTTCCTTAATATATTGTATGTTGTAAAATCCAATTTATTAAACCGCACCCAATTTCAAATTTTTTATGACGTCCGCTTTGTTTAAGGATCGCTTCCTCCCCGAAAAGCGTCTGAGAATTTACTATGTCACAAGAGAAAACGGGGTTTTCGCGGTCGATGCGCGTAAGGAATGCTCATTTTCTCATCAGAACTAAATCGGCTGGAAAATAGCAAGAGAGAGAGAGAAAGCGAGAGACAAAACGGGGAGGGTGCGACAGAGAATTTATTACACGGGGCTGTCAACCCCGCAGAGTTATTGTTAGCAGAGGTCCCCAAAAAGCGGCGGTGTAACGCGGACTAGATTTTATTTAGAGGGAAAAGGGGGTAAAGGAGCATCACGGACCTCCCATGTGAGTGTGACCAATGCGATTTAGGAATTATCGAGCTGTAAAGGACGAGACTGTGACGGTGATGACCGGTTTTTAGACTTTGAACGATTCAGCTATCTATGGTCTGTTCCTTTCACGCTTTAGATTTTATATAAACGACTAAATGCTTATTTTAAATTTGGATATAAATATGATAAGATTTTTAATTTAACCGAAGCTACTTATTTTCTTGATTTTACAAGTAAAAATTCTAAATTAAAGTAACTTCAAAACATACGTCGAATAACAAAGCCAATAGACCTACTATTTATAGGGTTTTAGGGAATTTTTTCTTTTACTCCTTCTTAAATTTAAAATTAAATTAAATTTTTCTAAGCATTCATGCTTTTCAATAATTTATTTTAAGGATTGAGATATAGTTTATTAATTAAGCAATTGCTTTTTAATTTTTAGTTCATGCAGATTATTATTCTGTGTTCCACCTATGATACGCCCGTCTGTGCACCCATAACTCTTCAATTTTTATGCAATTTTTTTTAGTGTTCATATTTTAGCAAAGTAAACAGCAATTAGGAAAATTTAGTAATTAGGCAGCATTACTTTTACTGTTTTTGTAATGGTTTGATCTCTCCATATTTTTATGAGTTTAGCTAATCTGATAATTTTTTTTTATTTTCTCTAACCAGCCTTCATTTTTGGTTACCAACAATCCCAGGTATAAGAACCTTTGTACTGCATCATTTTTGCATATCTCTGGTAGTGAGAATCTCCCTCTTTTTTTTCTTCTATTAATAGTTGGCAACATAGTATTTCTCAATGCGTAAAACATATCCCAGGAACGCTGTTTTTCTGCGTTTTATCATGTCCAGCAATTCACGTTCTCTTTCTGTCATCTATAAAATTTTCTTGTAGGTTTTTTAATAGGATTTTCCTTTAAGTTCCTTTGATAAATCCACTTTTCAAACACTTCTAGCCTATTCATTATACTAACATACTTAAATCATTCAACCGTATGGATCATATAAATATTTTGTGAATCTTATTCTGAGATTCGAATTATTCTGAGGATAATATATACTGTGAAATGAAATGTGACAAGGATGAATTCCAATAAGGTATGGATTTTAACATTCTATTACAACAATTTAAATAAAACCGTTGACATAGCTACTTAAGTTATGCATTATTATATCATAAGCGGACAGACGAAAATATAATATTTAGGGAATTTTATATCTTTTTTAGCGTATATTTTGAGATTTGTTGTATCCAAGAAAATTGTCGACAAAATGCTTGGAGATATAAATATATATCAGAATTTCTGGTTTAGTTTTTTCCTCAACTATTTACGGCATGAAATTGCTTTTGACTTTTTATTTTTTTTCTTATAGCTTTTTTATGTATCTTAATCTATAAACACGTTATGATGATATGTATTTTTTTTAGGCAGTGAATTACTAGGCAGTGGTTATGTTATGCATTTAAGTTATGCACTAATTCCTAATAAAACTGTTTTTATGATTTTTGTTAAGGATTATTCCTAATATCTAAGAACTCTATGAGGAACCTTGTTCTTCTTTTGCGAGTTTTTCTTGCTATCCAAGGGGTTCCAAGATTCTCTGATAGATCTATATTTCAAAAGACTTTGGAGGTATATATCCCTAGATGTATCCATTTAAATTATGCATTAACATAGGTACATAATAATAGAATTATTTTTAGAGTTTATTTATGAATATCCTTATAAAGAACTTTCTTCTTCTTCCGCTGGTTTTCTTGCAGCCTATAGGACTTTTAAGAATTCTTCGATAGATCCACATTTCAAATGTTTCCAGAATATTCGTTGTGTTCCTTCTATGCTATGTAAAAGTGCTTTTATGTTATATTATTCTAAAGTTCAAATTACTGATCATTTAATTTATTTTGTATTCTACTTGCCTTTATTGGTGATATTATTAAAGAAGATTGGTACTCTCAAACTGTAAAATGAGGCTTGACAAGGATCATTTACGTGGTATTACTTGAAAAGTTTATCGTTCTATAAAGGAATCTGTTTCAATTAGTTATGAGTTTCAATAGTTTATTATAATAGTTTCATCAAATGCACTGACAAAAATATCTGGAAATATAAAAATATATGAAATTTTCTGAAGTTTATTTTTTTCTTCACCTATTTATTTTATAAGATTTTGCTTCTGGTGTTTTGCTTTTTTTGTATTTTTTTGGGTTAAAAAAATTAATTCGTATTCAACATAGTATTTTTTTAAATGGGCAGTGCATTAAAAAAAATAAAAAAATTAAATTACTAGAAACTTTTATATTTTTGTTGTCACTTTTTGTACTCTTTTATCATCCTATTGCAATGGATTTCATCCTACTGTTTTCTTTTTTATTTTCGAAAATTATGGACCCTGGTCTAAATTCCCAATATCTCTCTTTTTTAAGATATCTTAACTTAACTTTACTTTTACTTACCTTTAACCTAAATTTTTTTTCTTTTTTTTAACATTCTTTTTATTTTTTTACTCATCCTAATAATTTTTTTAAACTATTTAAAGCTAGGTGATGATCTAAGCCTACAGAGTATACAAATACTAATAATAATACCTTAAAAATTCTAAAGTGATAGCTTTGCATCTTTTATGAACTATATGCTCTAACTATAAAACTGTACAACTTAAATCTAACGATAATAAGTAGTTAAAACTTATTGAAAATTAAAAATCCTTTATTAATTCACTGTGCCGTTTATTTTCTTTTATTTGCTTATTTTCCTTATATGACCCGGATTTTTATCAAGGAGAAACCGACGACGAGTGATACTCACAAAATTTTTATATTGGCACCTACAGTGCAATGATATAATTTTAATAACTCTTATAAAAGTCAAAAATTCTACTTTATATATAATTTATAATATTCGTGTCATAATTTTTTATATTGGTATTTTTTATACAATTTAAAAAAAGACCCTTTAGAAAGAGCTAGTTTAGTGTCAGAATAATACAGAACAATACAGACAATATACAGAAGCAAAGAAAATACGTAATTTAAGAACAAAAAGTGCATCATACCCATTTTAGTTATGCCTTTTAAAATCAAACTTAACATGCTTTTTACTTGTCTATCAAATAGAGCAGTTTTCTTCAAACATTCTTAACGCGTCAAAAAAGACACCAAATTAAATAATTTATACTTCCTAAGTCCTTGTTTTGACATCCTCAAATGGTAAACAGATTAAGAGGCGGAACCACTTGACTTAAAGGAGCCCTTCAAGCACTTCTGGGTTCCAGGGGTTTAAGTGCTTTGATTTATTTGGCACCCAACAGACAGAAGGTAAAAAATTTTAGGTGTTTCTCGGAAAAACAAATAATTAAAAAAAAAACGAGTTATATTTATAAGCTGAATGTACTACATAAATCATTTAATAGCGTTATTCCATTAACAGATCTATTCTTACAATAATTCCCGCTAAGCCAAAGATAGATTGGGCATTGTTTCAATGCACATAAATCATCTCAAGTAGAAACTGTATGTATAATTATAATTTCGTGACTGAATTATACAAATATTACAGTTCAAGTTATATTACAATTATTTAATTTTTATTTTGTATATATCTGTTAATGTTAAGCTGCACCCAAAGGAATAATAAATATTTATAGCTGTTTAATATCAGAACTTGAAATTATAATTAATTGGTAATTACATGTTTGATGCCGACCTAGAAAATTTTAAAACACATTAGTTGTGTGTTTCTAGTTTTTTAGTTTTATTAATTATAGCTTATCATGAATGAAAATTCCGTGACGTTTAGAAAAGAGGAATATCAATTAGGGAAAGAAAAGGTTTATTATTTAATAAGGCTAATTATTATTGGGATTTTATAATTATTAGCAGTTTATTATTGCACGATGGTTCTCGACAAATATACAAATTTCAAAATTGCATAATACACCTGAAAATTCCAGTAATGGAACATACTAAAAAAAATTAATAATATCATAATAAAATAAAAAACGAGTGAAAACAAAAACTTTAAAAACTGTATAATATATTTTTTTATTTCCCAGAAATTTTGTTGACAGTACCCCATTGACATTATCATGTCAACGCATTTTATCAACCTATTGTAAGACGTTGAGTTAAGACGAATGTTGAAATCTATTTTTAATTAAAATTTAATTTGGTATTTACACGGACGACAAACTTTTTAAGAAATACCCTTATCAGGCTCTATTTCACAATGTAGGGTTACTAATATCCTTTAATATTATTACCATTAAAAGCAAAGGTACAACATAAATTAAACGTTCAGTAATTCGACTCCATTAACACCTTTAAACGAGACAAATGTCCCATTTAAATTAAACAAGAAACAAACTACAGTCTCTATTGTCACCGAGGTGATTTATCCCGTCAGTGCGGTGTCCCCGGATAGCCAATAAGTCACTATTAAGGGCGACAACTACCTTAATCTGGATTATAGGTTATTTGTTTGCGACGGTCCTGCTTTATTGCTTTCGGGACACTTGCCATTACGAGTAAATCTGTCTGAATTAGGTTAGGTTCGATGGTGAATTACTAAAGGGACTTGGCGTTAGTATTACGTTTGACAAAAAAAAAATGCTTTTCAAATAAACGTAAATGTAATTACTGCGCCGATAATGCGCCAACGTAATATAAGAAGGCCGGTTTACTGCTCGGTCCCCTGACTAAACAGAAAAAGGTATACGCAATCTCATTACAAAGATCAAAGGCGGCATCATGGGGCCGGCGAACAAGCCAAGTGGTTTTTTCAAAATGAAATAAGTGGAAAATTAATAGAGAACACAATATGATTAGATGGTTTTTATTAAATTGTAATAGATTATGCTGAAAAAAAAAGGTGAATCTGCTTCGTTGTGGCATATGAGCAGATGGTTCAGTATTTCATAATCATAACGGTGATTGTGTGTTTATGTTTAGATTCTCTTTACATTTTTGCAGTAAATTAAAAATTTAAAATAAACCTTTTTGGAATCAATAGCTAACGCTTTTATAAATTCTATTTGATTTAACCGATGCTTGCAACCAAATACAGGAATAAATGGACTAGATGCAAGCTAAGTGCCTATAATTTACCAAGGAAAATCTATCTGTTTACATTGAATAACAAAGGCTGGGGTATCATTACCTTGATAATTTAAAGGATATTACCTTATATACCATGTTGATTGCATGTAATAATGGGGTATATAGGGGCATTTTCTTTACTTAGCTTTATATGGACACCAGTATTATGAGGCTTAGTGAGAAAGTAAAAGATTTAAAGGTATTGAATTACGTAAGAATGTTTTATTTGATTTTTTTTTGCAATGAATATTAAAAGCGTTATAGGCAGCTGCTTACTTATATATTTATAAAAGAGTGACACCTATTTTGTTTTGATGAATTATTAATTAGTTACTTTTTTATTGGGTGTTAGGTGAGTATAAACAATATGGATCTCATAGTTTTATAATATTATTATTATTATAAATTATTTATTTTATTTTAGATTTGTGGAATTTCTTTTTCGTATATTTTGGACCACTAGGTTTATTTTTAGCAATTTTCAGGCGTTTTGGGCAAGAATTTTTTAATATTTTTCTATTTATTTAAGCGTTTGTCTTAATTTTATTTTTCTTCAGACATTTAATTCATTTTTTTCTATATTCCAGGCAATTGATTTGAGTTTTGATTAATGTTCTATATGTACCTATTGCATTTAACGCTGTTTTCTATAAAAAATCAGTAAAGGCAATTTTTCATTAGTAATTCTCCATAGTCCTCTAAATTAAGGCATAACTTTATGTGGCATGATTCACGTTTTGAAATTTATGTATGATATTTCATTAGATATTAAGCGGTTTAAATGTAGTTTTTTTAACTTTGTCAATGGAGGATATGTGGATATCTGTATAGTGTGCTAACAAAATAAAAAATTCAGACCCAAATACAAAAAAAAATACTAAAACGCAAAACATTAAATTTTTTGGAAAAAATTATTTATTTATTGAATTTGAGGTTACCTTCTTTTCATATTTAAGTAATAAAGTTAGATATTATTGAAGTTCGATTGAATAAAATAATAACCGTCATTTATTAGATGCTAATAGTTAGAGTTACTATGTATCTATAGGAACCTAACTTACATTCTTAGTATCGCTACTAACAGGACTCAAAAATAAAAAGTTATTGCATAGTTTTTTCTTATAGAATATTCCAATATTTAATATTGTAGCTTAAAAAAATGTCTCTGTGAAAAACTTGTTCTTCGTCTAAGACTAATGTGCTTTTTGTACTTGAAACCTATAGTGTCATTATTAAATTTTAAATGTTCGCTATCTAAATTACTTGATCTATTGTTCTCGCTACAGAATAAAATAGCTAATGATTTAATTGAATTTTTGTTTAACATAAAGCTTTTAGTTTCCTGGTATAGCCTACAAAAATCCATAAGAGCCTTTGACAAATTTCCATTCAGCACCAATTTTTGCTTTCGATTGATTAAAAACAACAACACCAAAACCATAGTAGAATTACTATAACTTACAATATATTTGAAATACAACCAGAAGTAAAGTAAGAGTTTATCATGTCACAGGCCTTGGTGAAATCTAAAACGACCAATACTGTAGCATTGATATTATAAAAAGTACATTAGATTGAGCTTAAGGAATCTGGTTATTATTATTTAAATATTTGATTCTCTACATTTTTTAAAAGCATAGAAAGTATGAATATAAATTGAATTTTATAGAGCTTCAAGTTTTAACTAGAGGAATTATATTCACTTCTTCTTACTGATCAGGGAAATGGCCTTTTTCCAAGTGAAAATTTATGACATGACTTAAAAATCTATTTTTATTATAATATAATTCTATTATTTGTAAAATGCTTAATAAATTCTTCATTTGGAGTATTTTTAAGTTCATCCATCTTTTGCAAATATCACGGTAAGAGTTTCGTTAAAGGTTTATATATCTATTTCTTAATAAAACAGGTAAATTAATAAAAGAGGTTCCACATCCATTTAAGTTATGCCTAATATAGTATGATTAATATTATTTTATTGTACGATTAATTTATTCCATTCATGAGATTTAGTTAGTATAAGTATATACTTTGTGCAAAATCCTACAAAGGGACTGACAATCGATTTCCTTTTTTATATTCTTCATTATTTATTATATAGTCCATAAAAATCATCAACCGCACCAAGTGTACTTTATTCCTTATAAAAGAATATTGCAAGTGTATTAATAAAGTACAGTATTTTCCTCTTTGTCATTTGCTTGAAGATCTTAGATAAAACCTCTACCACTGAAATAGGTCTGTAATTGTTCATGTTATTTTTATTATTTGATTTAAAAAGGAAAGTAATTTTTCTGATTTTTTTTTGAATAGTCTTATTGAATAATTATATTAACAGAGGTAAAATATGATCTCCAAGATTGTGTAGTTTCCTAACAGTAACGTCGTCACGTCTGGGTGCTGAGCTCAGTTTTAGTTTCATTAAAATTTCTAAATTCTTGATTCTTAATAATATTATTTAATTTTTTTCTAGTTAATAATTAATAAGCCAAAAAGTAATTGATCTTTTTTATTTCTTATTTAAGTAATAATAAGGTCCACTTGCATTTTTTTTCGATTAAGTTCCATTTAATTCAAAAGGAACGATTTTTTAAAGCACTTTTTTTATTAACTGTTTGGTTTTTCATATTTTTATTCAAGTGGAATTTATCTGAATAGGTTTACAATCTATAGATTTGACTCCATAATCTATTTTTGGTTTATGAGATTGCGCAAGAGTTTTATTATATCTAGCAATATTAATCTGTGATCACATTGCCTAATGTCTATTATTGACTTTACAATTTAACTTTACAGCATACGAAACATCTAACAGAAAAATATTCATATCTCCAATAATTAACAGAGGGCGGGTTATCTACAACACTGATTTTTAATTTCTATTTACCTAAGCTAATACCTATTTTCAATCTAAAGTAATTCAAAGTTTGTACAATTTTTCTTCTTTTTCTTTTTAAGAAATATTTAATTGCTTTTTATATTATCTGTTGTTTTTTTTTTGATTTTGAAATTCTTGTTTTGTATGCTCTATGTTTAAAGATGTCAAAGGTTTTTAAAATTTCCTATATTTTTTTTAAATAGTCAATACCCTTTAAAACAGGTTTTATAAAAATGGTTTTATATCCACTTAAGTTATGCCTAATAAAAAACGATTTAAAATATTTTAATATATATTCATCTATCTGGGGGAAACTTAAGCTTTGTGACTCTTGGTCTTCAGTAACTGACCTTAATACATTTAGTAAAACCGTACAAAACGAACGAAGATAACTAAGGGCCAACAAACAACCTGTAAAACCAAAATGAAATTCCCAAAATGTCAGTAAAAGCACGCACGAGCTCGCGCGTCTATAGATGCACCCAAAAACGGAATGCCGAATACAAGAGGCCGCCGTGTTATAAAATAAGTTGTTGGTCACTCAATTAGCCACGAAACACTCAATATTTTCTTCCTTCGGCTTCTTTGACCATCGAGCCTCTCCAATTAGTGTGAACCGTCGCTTCGGGCCACGGCGGTCTCTTTGATCTTTAAAAATTACCTGTTACCACTTTGCACAGGTCTGGGTTTAAAGCGCGACCAATTTAAGATGAATTCGTGAATGTGTTGGGGACAATTTCGTTAAGAATTAGCGAGAAGTTTGTTAGTCTTGGATGTTCTTTTGGTTTTATTAAAATTCTTTGATGATACGTCCATTTTTTTAAAAGATACTTTTGAAGGACGTAAACAATTATTGGGTTAAGCATTTAGCATCTAGCTTATAAATGTCTTTCTTTTATTAGCGATTTTGTCTTCCTAGTTCGTGTTTATCCATTCCTGGATAAAGGCCTCTTCTAAATTTTCCACGCTCTTTTATCCCTAGCAGTTCCTTCTTAGAATATTTCGGATATCGTCTATTAGTTTGGTCTCTCTGGGGTGCCATGAATAACTATCCTATGTGCCCATCTTGGGTCAGCCTGCCTTGCTGTATCTTCATTTCAATTGTGCCACAAACTTAAGTACATCCGTCACTATAATAGTTCTCCTACGAATTTCCTCGTTTTGAATTTTATCCCTTAAAATGGTTCCTCATTGCTCGTTGGGTAGTGTGCAGCATAAGCTTCATAGAGTAGTGCAGGATTTTCCTTGAAAATGTATAGGAAATTTCAAGCATACGATTTAACGATAATGATGTCTTTGGATTTAAAAACATTGATTTTCTTTGCTAAGCTAAAACTCGTTGTCTAGGCAACTATATTCTGAGAAGAGTTCTACGAGTTGCTCGTCAACAGTTACCTGGATATCGTTTATACTTATCATGTTTGTTTTATTTTGCTTCATTTCAAGTCCCATTTGTAACGATGTTCGATAAAATTCCCGATGCATGTTCTTAAGCTCTTCACCTGTGCTAGCAATGATCACAATCGTAAATGGTTCAGACGCACTCCAACAATTTTAATCCCGTGTTCTTACCAGCCAACGTTTTTGAGTAAGTCTCCCTGCCATACTCCTCTTTTGATTGGAATCTTCTCTGTTTTTAAATCATCATTTACTTTTATATGAATGGAAGCGTTATTATAAGTATGTTTAGTAAGGCGTGAGTATCTAGAGTTGATTCATTCTTTAGGGATTCCACAATAAGTCAGAATTCCACAGAGTCAAAACCCTTTTGGTAGTCGATAAAGGCTAAATAGAGTACTATATTATTTACAAGAGTACGAATTATCTGTAGGTGGTCGATAGTGCTTGGAACTCAGATGGTAGTGCTTGGACATTGACGGCCCTGAACTTAAGTTCTGCACAGATTTTTGTAGAAGTCTTGAATGGCAGTAAAACTTTCATACTCTTATTATCTTGGATTGCATTCTTTATTAGCTCATTGTTATGGCTCCTAAAATCTTTTCGGATATTCCTGGTTATTACTTTGTTTGAATTCTTACATCCTTGGTTTTCTCATGTGTGTGTCTGATTTTGCTCAAATTCCTTTTGTGTTTAAAGCATATATTTTTTGTTGCAATTTAAATACTTTTTCAGATGTTATTATCAACTGTTGTCTATTCCTGAATTGAGCGGTGGTAGTTCACCTAATTTAGTATTTAAAGTATGTCAAAAAGTAGCTTTATTCCGACTCAAAGGACCAACAGCTGGGTATTTTTGTTGCTGCACTAGTTAACTTCTTTGGAATCTTGTAATTATCTTTATGGTTGCTCGACTAACACTTAACTCTTCACCCACCCCGAACATTTGTCAAGTAAGAATGTTTTTTTAATTCAGGTTTTTGTTACATAATGTCTAATCTAATAGCACTGCCTTTGTATTAAATATTTATTAGTTTACATATATATAATTATATCAAATTTAAATAAATAAGCTGTTTTATTAGATTTGATATTAACGACAAAGCCAGCTGTCATTCATGCGTATTATTTTGGAAAACAATGATTTTTTTTTAATAATTTCTTACTGGTAAGTTGTGTGGGGTGGGTGGGGGGGGGTAAGGGTAAGGTGAAAAGTAAGGTAAGTAAGTAAAAAGTGTTTTTTTCTTCAGAAAATAATCACGTGAAAAAAAATGCTTCTTAAGAAAATTATAGGTGACAAAAAACTGTAGTTTTTGTATCTATACTTAATATTAAGGTTTTCTAATAAATTGTGAAAAAACCCTATATAAAAGCAAGGCGTATCGCTATGAAAATTGCTGTAGTTATGCCATTTTTATCGCAATAAAACTATTGGTATATTTATCAATCGTATATGCTTAAGGTATATTTATCAACTGCAAAATATAGGTGTATCATGTACGATTCTGTACTCTAGCCATTTAAATTATGCAAGCAGTACATTTAAAATATTTATTTATAAGTTCATTCTTATCTAATGAAAAAAAAATCAGCA
The DNA here is from genome assembly GCF_022605725.1 of Anthonomus grandis grandis. Lineage (NCBI taxonomy): Eukaryota > Metazoa > Arthropoda > Insecta > Coleoptera > Curculionidae > Anthonomus > Anthonomus grandis. The sequence goes on along the minus strand of NC_065556.1, from coordinate 24,978,949 downwards.
ATAAACTAAATGAGATTTTTACTGTTTTATTTACTTTATACTCAACTTTCTTCATGACATAGATGGAATTCCTGATAAAAGAACAGAATCTAATCTGCTTAACAACTAACAGGACTAAGCATAGAATTAGCTCAAATTCCTTTTAAAAAAAGTGAGTTCCAATAAAATGAACTAATTAAGCAAATATATGATTTTATTAAATTGATCAAATAGTTTAACAAATATTTTTTTGCTCCGGCCCTGGTATCCAGGTTTACTCGAATTCTCAAAGTCGGATCGCAGAAGCGGTTAGACTGTGCGATACCACCGCCCACACAACGCATTCTTAAACAACCCGGTTCACAGTCTTGCTCACTCAACGCATCTCATTTAATACGATTTACTCATGTAAAACGCCACTTAGGAATCTTGTTCCGAAGTCAATTATACAAAGAAATTGACGTAGACGCTTATTTATTTTACCTGACTTCTTATATTATGCTTTTTTTGTTCGTTAATCTTGATCTAAAATCGATTTTTCGAAGTCGTAAGAGGATCTAGATCGGGCGGTACATGGCCTTTGAAAAGGAAAATTTGCGGTTGCACGCGGTGTTGTTTTTTTTTCGAAACTGTAATCTTAAGATAATTGGTGTAGTGAATGTTCAAAGCAGAAGTTCGGTGGCCGTCTTTTTTATTACTTTTAACTAATTGAACGTACATTTGGAGGGGATTTAGGTTCCGTTTTAATTACTTAATTAATGAACAAATATTAAACGCCTTTTTAATTATGAGCCTTAATTTAAGTTTTTTTTTGGGCATAACTTAAATGGATACGACACCTTTTTAAGGTTTAATTTTTAAATGAGCTTTCAAATGGAAAAATATTAAATATATTTTATAGGATGGTCATTTTTAGCATATTGCGTTTGGCTAAATATAAATTAAAAAAAAATATTTTATATAATATAAATAAATTGTAAACAACTAAAACGTAAAATTTTATAAAGCAGAAAAAACATTTAAGCATTTTTAGTTTTTTAATTACGTCTACACAATTTTTAATTAATTGACTGAAATTTAGGTCTAACTTAAGAAAATGTATTTGCACAGTTATTAAAGCAGCTTCAACCGTTTGGAAATTAACTTTAATGCAAACCTTTAAATTTAGTTACAATTTTAATTCAAAAAGATACTTTCTTAGAGAATTTTTTAGTTTTTTAAACTGTTATAAGTGGTCCTATTAATTTTGTATAGTTTCTAGAAATAATAACTTTAGAATAATATATATAATACAAGAGAAAGGCAATTTGCTAAGAAAAAGTTTATAATTCAAATTATTAAATAATCGACTTAAAGTAACATAACAGACAATTTCAGAGAGCCATTTAAAATTTAAATATAACCTGTGATATCCTAAAAAATGGTATTTTTCTAGCCTCTCTTACAGCATAAAAATTAAGTGATAGTGTTCTAGTCTTATATAATTAAATTTATGTTTTATAATTTGTGAGTTTTGTTAGGTTACATACCTTTAAAAAAAATATTGAAAATCGATATTTTCTTTGAATTAACAAATGCTTTCTCACCATGTAGTATAATATTCCAACAAAGAAAATTGAATAGATCTGTTTAGAAAGGTTATCACATCCATTTAAGTTATGCAATTAAAAGCTATATTATTCTATTTAAAAAAAATCAAAATAGTTTTAATCTTAATAAATTTTAAGCCAAATTACTTTCATTGCTTGCTAACAAAACCATTTTTCTAACATTTCATTTAAATTAACACCTCATAAATTAACCAAAACACACATTTAGCCGAAAAACCTTAAAATAAATTAAGTCAAATTATTCTTTATTGAGACATCTTACGAGCTTAAGTTAGGCATATATCTGTTCGCGCTTTCACCGCTTAGCCAATTTCTTTTTTTGTGTTTTTAATAAAACGGTGTTATGATAAGTAACGAGTTAGTCATTATCGTTGTTAGTTAAAGTACCAAAAACATCTAAAATGGTCCGTGTTAAAAACAGCTTAATAATTAAAAATCCGTTAACGCACCAAGTTACCCCTAAGGCCGCCGTTATTGTCTAATTACTTCACAAAAGTACATCGTCTTCTTTAATTAATCACGGTTGATATTTAATTAACAAACATAATTAGTAGAAGGAAAAACGCCTTGTCAGGGCAGGGTGGAGCGGTTACTTTCAGTTTTTTTTTCGTTGTTGTTGCTGTTGTTGTTGGTTAATTATTTTTAGGGAAGCTTAAGCTTTTAAATGAATATGAATGAACGTGGTATAGTAAAGGGGTCTATTTAGTCATATGCCTTAAAAGACAACTGTCTATTATAGGAAAATTATTATTGGGGTTAAGATTTTGGCAACAAAAGTGGTTTTTGTAATGCGTGGTAAAAAATAAGATTATTTCTTTCTCAAATTTTTATTATATGTTTTTAATATTATTATATTTATTTATCAAATTTTATTTTTTTTTTTGGCATAACATACATGGATTTGATACTGGTTTAATTTTTTTTTAATTTTTGTTATATATTCACAGTAATAAAGTAGTTTCTTTTTATTTTTTTACTTTTAAAATTAAATACATATTTATTTTCAGATTTTTTTCGTTATTAAAAAATGTAGGATGATGGTCCCTTTAGGTAAAATATCAAACGCAGAGGAGAGAGTAAAACTCTAAATATTCTTAAATTTGTTATTGTGGAATATTATGAAATAAAAACTAGAAATCGTTGATAGCTAGCAATTTCTTCCCCACCAACTTCAATATTATGAAAAATAATTGCAAAAAACTATGTAAAAAATATTATCTCACACGGTCACAAAAAAAAAAGAAACCTTAGCTCCTGGGTACATAAAAAAATCTATTATACCTTAATTAGGCATAAAGATTTAAATTTATATTTCTAATATTTATATTTCTAGTAAGGTATCGTTAAAGATTTAAATTTATATTTCTTTTAAATACGTGAATAAGTCTATTTTCTTCTTTTCAATTTGTGAGTATGTAAGTAATTTCTAAATTGATTTTTACTATAAGTGACGTAACGCCCAATAAAATTAGTAACTCATTATAAAATCGCCATACTACTAATTATTTTGCTTCACTACGTTCTTAATTTTACTAAAGAAATACACGTTTTTAAGGTGATTAAAATCATAAAAGAATATTAAAGATATTTAAATAAATAATAAATCTAAAATATTATTTTACGTGTACTATATTTTTTAAGAAAAATATGCGCATATTACTTGGAAATAAAATTAATATAAATGCGCTATCGTTTCCAATTAAGTTATGCCTTAAGTAAATGACTCTATCACTCCTTGTGTCCTACTTTCTTGAAGCACTAAGGAAATTTCACCCTGTTTAGCTATCGGAATCCTTTGAGGTGCCTATTTTATTAATGTTAATTCAATGCTAAACCAAATGAGTACTTCCCAGACCTACAAGAAAAACATATTGATTTTATTCAATTAAACGTCGTAATTTACTTTTCTGATCTAAGGTCAAATTGGCGGAATATTCGTCAAAAAGGTTTTTTAAACATGCGAAAAAAGGTCTGCTTAAATGGCAAATTATATTAGCATTTTTCATTCACTACCACTACTTTAGGGTATACGCCAATGTTCTTTTCTTGTTTCAGGTGTTGATTATTTCCTTTAAAGTTTACCATTCGAACCAAAATAGTAGATTTCTTCTGCGTAGATAACATCTTTGCTAGAAAAAATCCTTTTTCTTGGGTTATGTCTTTAACCTAACCACCATCTATAAATTTGCTGGTACGGTACTATTCTTAGATAACTCAACGACTCTGATATTTCCTTTATCTTTATGTATGTGGTGTATTAAAATCTCTTCAATTCTCGTTGTCACTGTCCAGTTATATACAGCCATTTTCAACTGCTAAGCATTTATAACAATATTAAATCATTTTTTCTAAGGTAATTTTCAATAGTAAAACTCGAACAAGGTGGAATTAAATTTTTAAGCCTCGAATCATTTAAATGCTTATACTGTATTAGACTGACAACCGTATCATTTTATTCATAAAGCCTTATTCATTAAATCCATCATGTTAACTGTTAAACACAATATTTACCCAGAACTACTTTACCATACTTAACTGAGGCTGTTTTAACCAAGTAATTACACAGGATACTCTGATTTCCATTCATGTACCGATGGGTAAAATTATAGAACAACAGTTTCATTGTTCCTGATTATACGTATTGACATGCTAGATGGCGCATGCGGCAGGTAATCAGTGTCATGTTACTTATGTTCACTGAAGATTTTTTTAAATGCGATTTTTTCTACGATATTCCATATAGGACATGCGAGGCAATAATTCATGCTTATTTAATAGTTCGCGAACGTTCCGTCAAAGTATGTTAAATTATTTTTGTAATAATGTTTTAAAACGTTAATAATCTAAGCGGAGCATAACAGATTGCATTAATGAGCACTCAAAGGGCGTGTGTGTTTCCACTTATCGTACGATCTGTGACCCATAGTTGTACAAAAAAAAAGGATAATAAAAACGGCCGACATTGCTTTTTTTCTTTGGCCTGGCCCTAATTGATGTGGTATCCTGATAGTGCTAAGTTTATGACTGGACATAAAACAGTTGCCTCTTTAGGTGACAGCCATTTTGAATTTCATAAAAAAAATTATATAATTTTTTTGTTTTATTGTATTTTTTCCATATTTAATAATAAATTTTAAGGTACATTTAAATTAGAACAATATTTAGAAAAATACTAATAATTAAGATATTCAAAATATTAGCGAATTTATTAAATGCATGCATAGATTTAAGAACTTTGTAACTAACTTAAAATTTTACAAATACTTTTTCATTTAAAAAAAAAAACAAATTTTCGAAAAATTGTCATTGTTGTGAACAAAAGTGTCTAAAAATTGTCACAACGTAGAAGTCGTTTAGTTGCATTATTTATTGTATATAAACTATATATTTTTAAATAAAAATTTGAATTGTTAATATGATTTCCTAAAGCTTATAATTTTTATTAAAAAAAAACGAGTCAATGTCGTTTCGGGTTTTACCAGAAACAGGCTTAAGTCCATAATAGCATTCTGTATATTTTATTAGAATTTTATAAATTTTTATGACGTTCATATGATATCAAAATGTTGGAAATAAACGAGAAAATCAGTCAAAATTTTATATTTTAAAAATAAAATCATATCCATTTAAATTATGCGAAGAAAAGTGTAAATTCAAAGAGAATGTAATATAAAAATTTCAAATAGTATGCTGATAAAAAAAACTTAGCTTAGTCTATTTTAAGGTAATTAGTCATTGTATTTACTATTTTTTATTTAGGTATTTGATACATTGGCTATGATTGAAATTGATTCATTTTAAATATTTTATTCTAGTTATTTAAATTGAATAAAATACAGCAAACAATTAACTTAACCTTACTATACAAAATTAAATAGAATATTTATTAATGGCTTTTTTAATTATTGATATAAATATTAATAGTTAAATATGTTTATCTCTTTTTTCGAGGTAATTATTGTACATATGATTTATATAACTACTTTTTTTATAAATATGCATTATAATGTTAAATATATAATTATTTACATTATAGACTGTTAAAAAATAAATAGACTTAACAGAAAAAATTAATAAATTATATTTGCCTAATAGTTAAACATACATACATATATAAATTATTTAACCATGTTATATTCAAATTTATATTTATTATATTTTAAATAAATAAATAAAAATAATATAACTTATGTTTTAATTATTGGCTTATAAATTGTCTCGAATTTATTTAATTAATATTTAAATTTATGCTAATATTGTTTTTCTTGGAAGATTATTAGCTATGTGTTGCAATGTACTTTTTTAATATTAATTATGGAAGCTCGATACATTTTACTATAGAGGAAGCGAAATATAAATGAAAAATAGAAAACGTATTCTTAAAATGGTATCCATTTAAATTATGCTAAGAAAAAGTACTTATATTTCAATTTAAATAAATATTAAAGTAATTTTTTAATAAGTTACATTAAGAAAATTTTGAACTTTTTTCTGGGTAGTTATTATTTGTATTGAATATATATTGCTTACATATACGAATTAATTTGAGTCTAATTAAAAAAAGAATTATTAGTTATATTTATTATTGCGCTTTTACTAATGATATTATTAATAATTATAGATCTGTTATTTACTAGATAATTAATGTAAATGTTATTCATTTAAAAGTTATTAGTCTATGGCTTAGTTCAGGTAATTAGGTACTCGCAATCAAAAGTGTTAAAAAATAAATACAATTAAGAAAAACAATGTCTAATAAATTACGTTTTCTTAATTGTTGAAATTAATTTCTAATATATTCAACAATGATTGTTTCTTAAAAATATGTTTCGATTCATTATCAACTCCTAAAACAGGGAAATAAATTAGGACAAATAGTTTATCGCAATTTAATTTGGATAATTAAAATTAACTCCTTAGTTTATTTAGAAATGAATAATTTATAATTTTTACTAAGGTTATTAACGTTTAAGTTTATTTTTTTAAATATATTCATTACTTAAAAGTGTATTGAAGTATTCATTATTTCTTAATTTGATATAATTATAATGGATTATATTATGGACGAAAAACACTGATTTTTTAAAAGAATTTCTTACTGAGCAAATGTTTGGGGTGGGTGGGGGGTTAAGGGTTGTGTTAATAAAAAATAATGTTTTTCCAGTAAATATATATGAAATATTGAAATAACTTGAGAATGTTATGTGAGAAAAGAATGTATACAAAAACTATAGATTTTTTTATCACCTATAATTTTCTTAAAAATCATTTTGTCTCTCAGGCAAATAAATTCTGCAAAAAAACGTTTTTTTATTAACCCTACCCATACCCCCCCACCCACCCCACATAATGTGTTAGTAAGAAATTTATTGCACAAAATATCCAGTTCTCCAAAATAATACTTATCAATAACAGCTGGTTTCGTCATTAATATCTAATCTAATAATACAGTTTGTTTATTTAAATTAGATATAGTTAAACATATGTATATTAATAAATATTTAATAGAAAAACAGTGATCCCTCAAAAGAATTTCTTATTAGGCAAATCTTTGGGGTGGGCGGGGGGTTAAGGGTTGTGTTCATGAAAAACAATGTTTTTGCAGAAAATGTATATGCAATATTTAATTTATTAATACTGTTTATTTAAATTTGATATAATTGTATATATATATATTTGGTATAGAAACAGCGTTATTAGATTGAATAATATGAACGAAAAACAGTGATTTTTCAGAAGAATTTCATCAAATATTTTTATCCTGTGTACATTTTTTTAAATATCTAAATTTTCTCCCTTGTATAAGCAAAATAGCATATGATATGCATATATTCTATAGTTTAATAATTATACCTTAACTCTATAGTATTAACAACTCTATACCACAATCAAAAATTTACTAAAAAAATCGTTGAATAAATATATATTTAATGATATTAATATATGATGCGTTGCTCGAGATGGCATTTCTAGCAATTATTATTGTTACCAATTAGCTGTGTTCAACATGGCTTTTTTCTCTATAATACATATTTGTTTATTGATTTACACAATCCACTTTTTTAACCACTTCAATTTAAGTTTCAAATTCCAATTCCTTCAATTTTTTTTCTATTTCCAGATTGGTTTAAATCCGTACCGTGCACGGGACATCCAATTCAATTCAATTCAATAAAGTCTCCTGATAACATTTGTTCTAAGTTTTATTGCGGCGAACTAAATTGCTTTAATCTAAATTCAATTATTTTTGCGCCAGTTCAACTGACATTCAAGGCGAATAAAGTAGCACGAACGGTTTGACGTTTAAATTAGCCCGCGCAGTGGCGTACGTTCGAATTTATTAAAAAACTAAACAGAACCTCCCCTTTACAAGATCTTCCGCGGAGATTGTAAATTAATGCATAATCTCCTAATTTAATTAATAAAGCCAGATGTTAAAGGTAGGGACCCACGGCACCCCCGAGGTGGTTGATATATCAATCAAAATAAATGAAAGCCGAGCCGTTTTTGATACCTTGAAAACACCTTAAATTTAATTTCAAAGGATGTGAATGGAGCGTGAATAATTTTATAAAGAACCCAATTTTCTTTCTATGTGTGTGTGTGGGCTAAAAAGGGATAAAAGGTGATCGCAAAAAATTACTTCTTAAAGAGCTTTAATCAGGAATTTGGACTAACATAACCTACACGAAAAGCACACGCTTGTCCCATTTTGTAATTACCGTAGTAATTGCTTCAGTGATTAATAGTCCCGCAGCATCAATTTCAGCATACTTCATACTTCAATGACAATTTATAAATCGTAAGAGGTTTTGTGCAAACTAGACGTAAAATAACGCCCAAGGATATACGCAATTTTAAGATTTATTAGTGGCAGAAGGAATTTTTTTGCTTGGCAGCTTGTAAATTGATGTAAACGAGTGTCAGCAGTAATATTATATAGAAAAGAGGATTGTGAGGTTCTTTACTTATTTGTCGGTGGTGAAATTTAATTACTTAATTAGATTCTTAAGACCAGATAATAAAAATTTCTGTATTTTAGGAAATACAGTATGACATATATTAGAATCCTTTAAGGAAAACTAGAGAAATAACAATTAAATTAATAAAAATTTGGGAATGCATGCCTAAATTTAAAATTATATATGTATATGACCTAATTAATATTTTTTAATAAATATCGATATTTTTTTTAAATATTTTTTTTTATAAAGCCTTAGTACTTATCGCTCCAATTTAAAAAATAAAAAACAGAATAAAATGGAGGTTACATGAAGAGTAACAATGAATAACAGAAAAAGGAGTAGAAAAGATCAGGAGAGTATGAAAAACTGATGCCATGAATATAATAAAAAACAGAGAATGAAAGTCACGAAAAAGTAAGCAGGAAAAGAATCTAACAATAAAAGGACTGATACAGAAAACAGAGAGAAAAGAGTAAAAGTGAGACCAAGAATTAGATTAAAATCCTAATTAATTTTTTTTTAAGATTTTTAAAAGAAGAGAAGAGGACGAAAGCCAGCACCAATATTAGGAAAACTGAGTAATGGATTTTGTAGCAGAAAAGCTGAAAAGAGCAAACTATCGACCATATTCAACCAAAAAAGAGGATATTCTAGCAGGAGTTGATACGACCCATGAAGAAAAATATATTTTCTATAGAATTAAAACTTTTCAGATAATCCTGTATTTTATGTAAAACAATAAATAAAATTAAAGAAATGGGTAAATAGAGATTTCTATTAAAGAAGCGTATTCCTGAAGAGTTCTATGAATTTTGACATTTTTGGCATCAAAGAGGAATATGATAATAAGATGATTAAAGAATGTTATTAATTTTTTTGAAATTTTTCTTCAAAAGTCATAGATCTTGCGTAGTTATGGCTAATCATAAACACAATCCTCAATTCAACCATCAGAAGAATAGAAAAAAAAACTTTCTAGGTAGAAAAGGAGACTGAACCTAAGAAGACCTAAAATTGAGTTAATGAAAATAAGGGATAAATAAATGACAAAAAAAAGCGAAAAGAACAACATGAAAAACAATTTAAGCATTTAAAAGTAGATATAACCCAAAAACAATGGCCAGAGGTTATATAAAAATTACACGCTAGACTATCGGCTACTAGAAAAATACAACAAGAAACGTTGAGCCTGTACAGAGTGTTCGAAATTCGATTGGGGTAAAGTGCAGTAGTTTCATGCTTATTAAATCCGATTATATCCGTAGATATTTAAAAAAGATCAAAAATTTGACAGTGATTAATACAGCATTGCATGTTAACTTTTGTTCTTATCTAGACTCTATTATACCAGATTATAGAGTCTCCGTATAAAAATGCTGGCACTTTTAGTCAGAAACGGTTGTTTCATCAATACCAAATTAATTATAATTTTGTGCTTTGCATATTTGTTTTTATCAGTTTTTTATTTAAAAATCAGAAGCGAAAAATAACTTGTTTGCAGATGATACAGCTCTTATTTATTTTGGAACACTGTCAAACACTGAAAACATGTACAAAAAGAAAAATTATCCACACGTTGGGCGCCAATTTTCCCTTTATTCGGAAATTTAAAATTTAGAAAATGACGACAAAACATGGAATTTTGAATTTTCTTTCGCTCGCAAATTATACGCATTTCTACTATGTATAACATTTATAAATTAGTACACACTTCGTTACATTTTAGTCAAATAGTCTTAGAGATATAAGAAGTTACAAACTTACAGTTTTATATTTTTCACAGGTTATAAAATAAAAATAATTAGACTTAAAAGGCAATAAATAGTCTTTACATCTTTACAGGTTTATCCAATTTGCCAATATCTATGTATTAGCATAAATTTAATAATTTTTACTAAATCTGTGAAAATTGTCACCTGTCAAACCTGAACGAAGGCCTACATATAAAAAAAAGCAAAAGTAAAATATTAGTATGCCAGTATGCCTCAGCAAAGAGAAAAGTTTATAGTAATAAACACTATAAGCCCGCATACACAATTCGTTAAAAAGTTCGTTAAAATATATGTTTCCAAAATCTGTTCCTAAAAGTTTTTATTGGTTTAGATCTAGTAATAGCTCCGGTTACTGTGAAACTTTAGCAATGTCCTCCTGAAACCGAACCTGTGTAAACCAAAAAATTTATTTAAAGTATTTATTTTGGTCGATTTAAATCTTAAAGGCCTTTCGTATTTAGCATAAGGCAATTTGCATTTTATCCTAATTTAACCACTCTTCAAAAAACTACCCCAACATGTTATCCTTTCTATGGCTTAAGGTTGAAATAACATATTTTCATTGAAATCTAGTTTAGGGTCGCTATCTTTTATACTTTTTATCAGAATTAAATTTTCTTATGGATTTTACCATTAAATCTTATTGCCAGTCATGACATCTTGCAAATTCTTTGTAAATTATTTCCAGAATCGTGGGTTGGACATTAGACTGGACATGAGATGCAGCAGTACCATTCGTCTAAGAAATTTTTTCCAGAAAATATCGGGAATGTATCAAATTTTGACACTAAGAAGAAAAATTTATAAGACGTACTTAAGGTATTGATGTATGAAGTTGTATTAGTTATTCTGCTATAACAAAACTATGGCTGTAAATATTTATAACAAATCTCAAAACTCATGATCCTTCCCTTAAAGCTCCCCATTTAGTATTTCGTAAAATCAATTTTAACTTCGGAGGGGGAACGATCAGAAATTTTAAACACGCAACTTAACGCCAAAGTTCAGCAAGTTTTAATTACATATTTAGACTGTGCATCGCTCGATCGAGTTTCTTTAAGTGAATCTATCTACAGGGTGTCCGGAAATTACGCGTCAGGATTTCGGTGGGCAATTCTACATGAAAAAATTAATGCAACAAACTTTTATACAATTTTTTTGAAAACTCAAATTTAAGGAAGATACAGGGTGTAAAAAAATATATTTTTTTTTCTTATTCTTTTTAATAACATTTTTCTAGTGTACTGATTTTCGCCAAATTTTGCATGTATGTTACTAGTGTTTTTTTGTATTCACCCTATTAATCTGACGTTAGTCGTCAATGACAAAAGGCTTAAGCTGCCCTTCACCTTAGGAAAATGAGTTAGAACTTTTTTGTTTTAATTTTTTTTATAAATTTGGATATCAAATTAGTAAAGAGCATCAAAGTATCTTTTAAAAAGGTGCTGCTGTTGTATCATCGTATAATTAACAGTTTCCTAGAAAAATGACTTTAAACATTAACCGTACCTTTAATAGTTAAAAATTCGTATTTTCAAAATTAACACAGCAAGCCTTAAAAACATACATTGTTAAAAGGTAATTTGTTAACTAAAATAACTATTTACGATAAGCCACATAATTTAATTTTAAAGTAATACTTTTATAAAAAAATTTCGAAATGTTGCCTTTCCATTTCAATACATAAATTAATTCTTCTTTGGAAGTTCCAACTCAACGAATCCCAGAAAATGTGCCTTCTTTAAAATTAATTATTTCTTAATTGTCAATAATCCGTTGTCTCAGCTCTTCACGGTTATTTACAGGAACCTTATTAACGAGAGATTTTAGGTAACCCCAAAAGAAAAAAATCGATAGCGTTTAGATCTGGCGCTCTGGGAGGCCATTGCACAAACCAACCGCGTCCAATCCATGTTTCAGGGAAATTTTGATATAAATGTTCTCTCACTGCTCCATTGAAATGGGGTAGAGCGCCAACATTTCACGCCTTATTTGAAGAGGAACAATATTTAGTAGATTGGGCACCTCATTTCTTAAGAAGTTTAAGTAGACCTCACCATAACCCTATTAAATAATCGTCGACAATACTAGCCCACACATTGAGGGAAAATTTATTCTGAAAACGTTGTTTTATAAGTACATGAGGGTTTTTGTCGCACCAATAATGTTCATTATAAAGGTTTATTCAAATAATATGTATAAAGCCAGTTTCATTGGTGAAGAGAATAAAAAAAGAGAAAGTGTGAAAATTTAATTACAATTATGAAGGTTTCTAATTATCCTACAAAAATTAAGTCGAGTCACTAGATCTTCAGGGTTTAGAGATAATCAAAGGTATATAGGAGTTGCTCTTGTAAAATTTCATAAACTGCACTTTTTGGAATATAATTTTTGTATATTCTTCCATCTCATTCAAAACACAGAGTTCTGTTCACAAATTTTCCTAGTCTCTGATAGATAATGCTAACATTTGCGATCGTAGTATTCTTCTATTCAGAATGCTTTTTTCTATGACTATTACTAAATAGGTACATTTCGATATGGTTTTTGGTAAAGAAATCATTTCACAACAAGTGCGGGAAAGTTCATTCTCGCGCTTGTTACGAAATGAATACTTGTGGCGCTACCTAAAAGTTATACTTCAAATCTTGAATTAAAATGACTAGATTTAAAAACAAAACCCTTCTTAATTTTTCCCATTGTCACTTTAATGCCGTTATGTCATTTTAAGCCATGTCATACTTCGAATTGACTAAACACAAATCTACACGAGTCCGCAATCACGGAACTTTATAGTAAGATGAATACATTCAACCAATTAAAGCTATAACGGAACCGTAATTCCATGTGCATCTAAACCTAACCTAGAAACGTTGACATCCTAACCTATCTTCTACTTTGTATTTGTGTAATATTTTTATGCATTTTGACATCCAAAAATTCCGAAGCTATGAAAAATACTTCTATAAATATTGGCCAATACATTAAAAAGAAGTAAGTTAAATTTAAATATTTCATTAGTGATTCCTATAGCTTTATTTCTTTTCAGTGACTGATACTGAAAGCAGTAGCGATTTTGATTTCACTGATACTCCCCCGGAAATTGTAGAATTAGCGAAGGCGACTGGTGGCAATTTGTTGCCTGAAAAATTGAAAGATTTATACCTTTAACAATATGACACTTTCATGCAATGGAGAAAATTAAAAAGAGCTAATTCGTTCTCCGAAAATGTGATTCTCGCCTATTTTAGTCAGTTAGCTAAGTCTAATAAAGCTTCAACACTTTGGCATGTGTATTCAATGCTTAGAATAATAATTAACATTAAACACAATACAGATATATCAAAATATGCCAGGCTACGAGCATTTTTGAAAAAATAATGTGATGGTTATTGAGGAAAAAAATCAAAGATATTAACTGGAGAAGAAGTCAACCATTTTAGAAATAATGCTCTAGATTATATTTATCTTGCTACAAAGGTAAAGTCCAGTGCAACGATATATTAGAATGGTCACCCGTCAAAACACCAGCATTCCACCTGCCAAACAATGTCATCCACCTTCTATTTACATTGTTTGAGAAGTAAAATGCTGGTGTTTTGACGGATGACCATTCTAATATATCGTTGCACTGGACTTTACATACATGGACGCTGCAACAAGCAAATGATCGGAATAAATAAACTACGAAATATGCTTAAACATTTTTTGAACTTACCCAACCCTGAATTATACACGAGTCAATGTTTTCGAAGAACATCTGCAACTATGCTTGTGGATTCTGGGGCGAATATAGAAACATTTAAAAGACACGAAGGGTGGAAATGTACAGAAATTGCTAAAGGATATATAGATAACTCATTGCAAAACCGCCTACATGTTTCAAGTCAAATAATGTCTTAAATTAATGAAAATGAGGAACTAGCACCCAAAAATCCCAAATTTCAGCTTCCTTGTGCAAGTGTTCCCCTAAAAATATTACAATTTAAAATTGTACTGGAATTACAATAAATATATATAACAAAAACCATAAAAAATAAAAGCAAACATATTATTTGTAATCTTTGTTGTTTTTTGATAGTTTTTGTTTGTTCAAGAATAAGAAATAAACATTTGATATAAAAAAAATATAGTTTTTTTTTATCGAGTAATATATATTTAATTTACATTTTTAATTTTTTTTTGCTTTTACAAACTCACTTTTTAATAATAATATACAATAGTGGTACTTTTTTTAAAAGATAAAAATAGAAGTATTTGGATCTGATGTAATTGACTATAGGGACCCTAAGAAAAAAAGTTGATGATGAACTCTAAAAGACAAAACGTCGTATCATTAATTTTAAATTATCATCATGAAAAGCGAAAAAAGTGGCTATGAAAAAGTTTATTTTTACTTTGTTCTACGACTTTACATGACAGAAAATAATTTAAATGATTTTTTGATTTATTCGGATATCTCCGGAAATACTCGTAAGTTTTAAATTTTTACAAAAGATTTTAAAAAGTATTAAATTACGCTATTTTACCCTAATTTTACTGACCTTTAATCTTTGAATTATTTATACTTAAATTTGGGACACCCTGCTGTTTTATTTGATAGTCGTAGAAAAAGTATGGTCTATAACATGTGCGAAATAGATAATTCTACACTCGTAGAGCCGTTCCGAGCAACAAACCTCTCTACTCATGTAGACTTTTGCTTATTTCGCACTTGTTATGGAATATACTATTCTGTACATTTCCCCCAGCTTGACCATATTAATAATGCATATCGCGTAGTTCTGCGTTGGAATATAAATTAATATTGATCTTATTTTCAATCTTAAAAATTTTTAAATTATTAAAATTGCAGATAGTATTTTCTGTCAAAATCTATAATACAATGTCAAATCCAAATATATAAAAAGATTAAAAAAAAAATCCATGGCATTTTCCTAAGGTGAAGGACAGCTCAGTCATTGACGACTATTATAGCGTCAAATTTATAGAGTGAATGCATGCAAAATTTGGCGAAAATCAGTACACTAGAAGAAAAGTTATTAAAAAAAATAGGAAATTTTTTTTTCAACATCCTGTATCTTCCTTAATTTTGAATTTTCGAAAAAATTGTATAGAAGTTTGTTGCATTAATTTTTCAGGTATTTTCCGGACACCCTGTATAGGCCAGCAAGTTTAATCAAAACAGCCAAAGAAAAACAACTATTATTTCCTCGATGCTAAAAAGCTTGTCGTAGATCAGATCCAAACAAGAAACAAAAAACACACCTAACAGCCTCGTTTATCTCCTAACAATCTAACGGTCTTTTAAAAGATAATAAGCGGCGAGCAGCGCTACGGCCACTCACGGTCCGGCCGTATCATAACGGCTTTATTATATTAAGAAATCACATATTAATAATATCATAATAGCCCCACATTAAAGGTAGAAATTAAAAAAAAAAAAAGAGTCGAACCGCCGTGTGAGGTCCCCCCGATATTCTCGATTCTCTTCTCTCGTTTCGGGCCTTCGGAGGCGCGGGACTTGATGGCCGGTTTTAGCCCAGATGGTAATTTATATAACGCCTCAAAGACGTGTAGCTGGAGCAATGATCTCAAAAGGTTTGCACGAAGGTATTGCTCGAATTTATTAATTTCAAGGTATTACGATTTACACAGTCGAAAGCTTTAAAAAAATTGTTGCTGTCGAGCGATCGTTGTTTAGGCAGGAGTATACTCTACTAAAAAGGGAAAACATTGTATCGTTAGTGCATTTGTTACTCAAGAATCCAAATTGATGGGGAGTAAGTATTTTATATTTAAACAGAAAAGATTGACACCTTTTTCGATGATCTTGGATAACGTGGGAAAGAGTGCAATTGCACGATAGTTGGAAACTTATTCTTTATCACCTCCTTTATGTAGGGGAACAATAATTGTCGTCTTAAGGCAGCTTGAAAAAGCTTCATTTTGATATGGCTTATTTATTAAATTCGTAAAATGATTTAATGTGCATTCCGGCAGATTTTAAAACACTTTTAAGGTAAGTCCATCTGCCTCAGATCATGTTTTGTTTTTTAGAAAGAGTTATGGTATTCATTCAAGTTTTTTGCGACATTTACAAAATAACTATTAAGGGAATCAGGTGAAGTAAGATTGAGCCACACGAAAAGGCTTATTTCTTACGTAATTCACAATAGATTACGTTTTCCTGCCAACATTACCTGCTTTAGCCAGCCTCTTATAATAAATATCCTTGGCAGCCCTTAAGGTTTTGTGATGAATGTTTCTCTAAATTCTTTCATAATCATAGAAAAAGCCGCTGCCTGATATATTCTTTGCAGATAAGCCGACTCCTGTATTTTGTCATATTTTTCCATATTTTTGAAGTGGTTTTCCATGTTTCCTTTTTTATATGTTGTAAATTGTTGGCAAGCTTCTCACATTCTTGGTCTTTTAAAGTAATTTTTTTATATTTTTGAGGCATTTTCCGTTGTAGCCCTGGCATTAAAAGGACTGTTTATCGAGTAGTATTCAAGTATACAGGGTGCCTCCGATTAAGTCGGCATATTGAAGGTACGTTTAGTATAGTCAATCTGAAAATTTTGAATGAATAGCGAGTGGGGATGAATGAATGAAAAGGAATAAGTCTCCTCCAATACAAAGAAAAAGGAACAAATTCTATGCAAATGAAGAGTACCTAAAGAACCACTAGATTCATATATGTTTCTGTTCTAAGGCTAATTATTTCCGTGGTATAGTAATTTTTTTCTTCTTCTTCTTATTGTGACTTGTCCTCTACGAACGCTGCCTATTAATAACGCTATATCCATAATTCCCAAGCAATACATCATATGCTATTATCGTTAAATATACATTTATTCAACGATTTTTTAGTTAATTTTTGGTTTTGGTATATTTATCAACCGTATGTTAATTAATATACTATAAATAGTTTAAAAACGAAAGAAAATTTCGATTACTATACCTCAACTATTCAATGAAATTCTTCTAAAAAATCACTGTTTTTCGTCAAATAAACCATATGTTATTAAATTAAAAATTGAATATATATTTTCTGCAAGAACATAATTTTTTAGCAACACAACCCTTACCCCCCCACCCACCCCAAACATTTGCCCAGTAAGATGTTTTTTTAAAAAATCACTGTTTTTTGTCAATAATATTCGATCTAGTACCACTGTTTTTGTATTAAATATTTATTAAAATACATATATATAATTATATCAAATTTAAATAAACAAACTTATTAGATTAAATATTAATGACAAAATCAGCTGTTATTCAGGCGTATTATTTTGGTGACCATGATTTTTAAATAACAATATCTTACTGGTAAGTTGTGTGGGGTGGGTGGGGGGGGTAAGGGTAGGATTATTAAAAATCGTTTTTTTTTTGCAGAAAATATTAGCCTAAGAGAAAAATGATTTTTAATAAAATTATACGTGATAAAAAATCTGTAATTTTTGTATGTATACTTTTCTCATATAACCTTAAGGTTTTCGAATAAAACGTGAAAAAAGTCTTTTTTATTTCTCTAAAGCAAGGCCTATCGCTATGAAAATCGCAGTAGTGATGCTATTTTTAATTACAAATTAGTGAAAATTCAGTTTTTTTTAAGGTAAGTCATTATGTCTTAAAAAAAATTAAGTTTTTTTTTTAGCTCTAGACAATTTTTCATTCTCTAGGTTCAAAAATACAGTTTTTAAGTTAAATATATGAATATGTTTATTAACCGTATATGGTCAAGGTTTATTTATTATACTGTAGAATATACGTATATCATAAACGATTCTGTTTACATAAGGGAGAAAATTTCGGCATTTAAAACAATTGACAAGGGAGAAACATTGCCAGTATAATATAATTTTTATGCACGTATAATATCGTATAGTGTAGTAATGGAATATCATACCAAAGAAATCTGAAAAAAAAATAGGAAATGCATTAACGTGTATGAAACAATAATTATACCAAATAAGATATACAGGGTGTTACATAATTTAAAAGGGACATTCCTGGACCGATTCTAAGTCGAAAAGTTCATATAAACATGGGTCCTAAAATGCTTAGTTTTTAAGATACAAGTGTTAAAGTTTTATTTTTTTTTTCGTTTTTAATAAATTTTTCAAATACGGTAAATATAAATAATAAATTTTGGCACAGGATATTATGGCATTTTTTAGATGTTCACCTATTTTTTTTTAGCAACCAGTGGCGTAGCTATGATGAATTTTTAATACAATTTTACAAAAAAAATACTAGGCCATTGACTTACGAAAAAAATTCCTTTATGACTTTTGCCGTAAATCTTACCGTTTGGGTGTAATCGTTAATTAGAAAAACGTCTTTTATGCCTCTTTCGTGC
Organism: Anthonomus grandis grandis; assembly: GCF_022605725.1. Lineage (NCBI taxonomy): Eukaryota > Metazoa > Arthropoda > Insecta > Coleoptera > Curculionidae > Anthonomus > Anthonomus grandis. The sequence goes on along the minus strand of NC_065556.1, from coordinate 24,960,255 downwards.
AAATGCACGAAAAATTGGTATGGTATTGAACATCTGCTACAAGACGGTATGGGAAATTTTAAGGGATTCTTTGTTATATCATTTTCACATACAAAGGGTTCAGGCATTGCTTCTTAGAGATTATGAACCGCGTACGCAATTTTGTAGATGGTATCTCCAAAAAGTGACACAAAATCCTCAATTTGGTGCGAACATCTTGTTTACGGACGAAGCTAATTTCTCCAGAAATGCAATAATCAATTACTGGGCTCAAGAAAACCCTCATGCGATTACATTAGAGACACGTTTTCAGGAACAATTTTCAATAAACGTTTGGATCGGTATCGTATCCAATCATTTAACTGGACCATCTTTTTTATCAGGACACCTTAACGGACAGAATTATTGTAATTTTCTCCAAAATGATTTGCCTTTGCTTCTCGAAGATGTTCCTCTTCAGTAACAACTTTGGTTTATGCATGATGGTGCTCCAGCCCACTTTAGCATATTGGCTCGTGAGCATTTAAATAGAGTCTACCGAAATAAATGGATAGGCCGTGGAGGACCATAGTTTTGGACACCTAGATCACCTGACTTAAATAGCCTAGATTTTTTGTGGGGACACCTAAAAACATTGGTTTATTAGGCACCAATTGTGACATTAGAAGAACTAAGAAATAGAATTATTGACGGATGTTAAACTATACGCAAAACGCCTGGAATTTTCGAAACAGTTCGTGATTCTATGAGAAGAAGAGCAGAAGCCTGCATAGAGGCAAGAGGTGGTCAATTCCAACATTTGTTGTAAATTATGTATGTATGTATTGTATTTAATTGTTGTTCACCAGTTTGTAAAAAATAGCTTGAAAATAAATATCTGAAAAATGTACATAATAAAAACTGAAAATGAAATCAAACATAACACAATCAAAAATAATCATTAATGTCAGTGTCATAATTTTTAAAGAGGCATTTTATGCATAAAAGACGTTTTTTTAATTAACGATTACACCCAAACGGTAAGATTTACAGCAAAAGTCATAGAGGATTTTTTTGTTTATAATTGACTGATAATTAAGATAAAATCATAATTTTTTTCGTAAGTATATGGCGTAGTATTTTTTTTTTTGTAAAATTGTATTAAAAATTCATCATAGCTACAACACTGGTTGCTAAAAAAAATAGGTGAACATCTAAAAAATGTGTTTTTTATGCCATAATATCCTGTGCCAAAATTCTGTTCAATATTTCAAACCGTATTTGAAAAATTTATTAAAAACGAAAAAAAAAATAAAATTTTAACACCCTGCATCTTAAAAACTAATCATTTTAGGACCCATGTTTATATGAACTTTTTGACTTAAAATCGGTCCAGGAATGTCCCTTTTAACTTATGACATACCTTTAAGTAACACCCTGTATAACTAACAAAAACTCAAGAATACAAATTTGCGCAAAACTAAGCAAGAATTTAAAAAATAAAAATTATTTTAAAAAATTCAGTGAAGTACTTTTTTTATTTAATGATATTTACGGCAAATCCTTCATGGACGCTATTTGTAAAAATTATTTTTTTCTTTGCACGTCAAAAGATGCCTCCTAATGCCTAGAACACATCTGCAAATAAAAAAATATCTATATTGGTAGTCAAGTTATTAAAAAAAATCCCATTTCATTAGACGCATTTTGTAAACGTGTTTAAATAGTATCCAATATTCCATACCACCTAAACGTTTAACCCCTTATCCACCCCTCATAAGTTACCAGTAAGATTTTTTTTTAATCATGGTTTTCCAAAATTTCGTAAAGAAGTTTTCCAAACTACTGCAATTTTCATAGGTCTTGCTTTAGAGAAATAAAACAGAGTTTTTTCACGTTTTATGCGAAAACCTTAAGGTTATATGAAAAAAGTATAGATACAAAAATTATAGATTTTTTTATCACAATTTTATTAAAAAGCATTTTTCTCTTAGGCAATTATTTTCTGCAAAAAAAAACGATTTTTATTAAGCCAACCATTAGCCCCCCACCCACCCCACACAACTTACCAGTAAGATTTTTTTTTTAAAAATCATGGTTTTCCAAAATAATATGCATGAATAACAGCTGGTTTCATCATTAATTTTTAATCTAATAAGTTTGTACATATATTCAAATTTGATATATATATATATATATAGATATGTATTTTAATAAATAATAATACAAAAACAGTACTATTAGATTGAATATGCACGAAAAACAGTGATTTTTCAAAAGAATTTCTTACTGGGCAAATGTTTGGGGTGGGTGGGGGGGTAAGGGTTGTGTTGATGAAAAACAATGTTCTTGCAGCAAATATGTATTCAATATTTAATTCAATATTACTGGAAATTTAAATTTGATATAATTTTATATATAAATATTTAGTATAAAAACAGCGCTATTAGATTGGATAATATGAACGAGAAACTGTGATTTTGCAAAAGAATTTCATTAATTATTGGAGGTATAGTAATCGGGCTTAAAAACTCTTTTAATATTGTTTAATATATTCGTAAATTGCTTGAAACTCACTTTATAATTCGTATAATATAATATAATTTACGTTTATCTAAGTTGCAATGGACACATCATCCATTTAATAATTCTAACGAAGTTAAAAGTCAAGAGGTCGTAAATATCCGGTTTCCAATTTAGGCGAAAAGGGAGCGCAACTCATTATAAACTCCGCAGCCAAGATTTCGTTATTCGCGACCCTGGAAGTTCGGCAAGTCAAATTTTAAGGCCCGGGCTTAACAATTAGTAAACGATACGCTAAACGGTGGTGGTTAGTAACCTTTTATAAGGAACTATCGGGTTACTTTATTAAAATATAAAGTCAGAGTCATGCTAAGGTTTGAAATGTATTCAGAGTTGAAGTAATTATATAAATATTAATATTAGGAGGAAAAAAAAAAAATACACGGCAAACATATAAATTCACGTTAGTAGACAATGAAAGGAGAGATGTATTGTTTGTTTTTGTGTCATCATTATTTAGATTTTAGGAACTGTGGTTAGTATCCTACGAATAACTTTTTTGCTACTATTCCTTCTCTAGGAACAGTATAGAAGTTCAGCAGGGTTCTTAAATTTGCTCTTGAAATTAGAGCAGTATTAATAGTATCAATATTAGGAAAAAAAGAACAAACAAATACAAAACTGTGTATCATGTTTAAATCATTAAAGATATGTAATTCTTTTACAACAGAGCTTCTGAATCAATAAATTTTAGAAATTTATGAATCACGGTTTTGGAGAATGAACCAAAAACTGACCCTTTAAATTGTGCTAGAAAGAATTACTAGCACTATATTATCCTTTTTTCAAACATCCTATTTATGAGTCATAGATACCTATATTGCAGAATAACTACTTTTTTTCATTCACTATATTTCTAGCTATACCTATTAAATGTAAATTATTTGAACACAATTTTGTATTTTAATTATTAAAATGTATATTTGCTAAGAAGTTATGCTTACAAAAAATGTGGGTGTAGAATTGTCAATTGCATCTGAAGCACCTACGAATGATACACAACGTCCCCTTAAATATAATTATTGTTATTTAGATTTTAAAAACTATGATTACCATTTTATAAATAGGTTTTTTGCCTTTACTGGATGTTGATGCAACTAATGCTTTATAGAATAATCCTTTTTAAACTTGCAATCGAATATATGTAGTATTTTCCATTTTAAGAAGTAGGTACAAGGTTGTCAGGTATAATTGTTATAAATCCTACATTGCTAAAATGGATTTTGATATTTTGCAAACATTTAAACAACTTACAAAGATCAAACTCCTATTCCAATAGTAAGCAGCTAAATGATAGATTTGCTAAAGGTGGCTAGGATCTAATTTAAAAACTCGCAATTATAACTTCGGTTTCAATCTTAATTTTGGCTCCATTAATATATTTCTAACTGATGTTTTTAAAGCGATTGATAGTGTCTTAACTTAATATTTTCATGGACCTAATTACATACCATCAGTCTTATTAAAAAATAGTGTATGTTCCTTAAAGAAATCCCTATTCTATCTATCTTTTGATTTAGGATGTTTCATAGAGCTTCTAGACTCCGATATATAAAAGTAGGAATAAAAATGACATTACCAACTATAGGAGTGAATTCAATTTGAAATTATTGACAATTAATACGGGTTTTCTGATGGTAAAACTAACATGACTAATTTGCTTACATATCAGCAGTACTTGTTTGACCATATTTTGGTGCGTACAGTATTTACACTAATTTCTTAAAGGCATTTGGTACAGTGAGCTAGATATCTCTTATTCAGAAGTTGGGTTCGATGGGTCTAAGTAACAGTCTTTTAAAGTTGATTGATAGATTTCTCTCCAATCGTATTCACTCCATTTATCAATTACCTTTATTGTGTTATTTGTTAATCAATATTTGCAGATGACCTAAAATTGTACAAGGTAATAAAAACCGCAAATTATATCCAACGTTTACAAGATGATTTGTTGATAATGTTTTTTATTATCAGTAAATAATTGTTTGGAGCATATCAATAAAAAATTTATTAAAAACTGCTTAAGCATTACATTTGGTCGTTTTCTAAGTTTAGTTCTAAATCATTACATAATAAATGGCTCAATTCTCAAATCTCTTACTACCATTAGAGACCAAGGCCTCTTACTGGCATTTGTGCTTCACTATAATGAATCTGTTTCTTTTCTCCAGCCACCAGAATTTTGAGGGCATTTAATGAACTTAATCTCGAAGGAATAAAGAACTCTCCTAATTTATTTAACTTTAGCTTTAAATATTATAAATATACTATTTGCCACTTATTATGTCTATGTCTGTACTTTATTTTTATAAATTGGCTTTGCCATTAGAAAAAAGCAATAAATACATTGGAGTGTAAAGATTAATAAACAAAAAGTTTATTTTGTACTGGCGGGTAACGTAGGTAAAAATTCAATTAATCAAAAAAATGTTTATCGGATTCATTTAAGTTATGCACAAATTAATGTTTATTTGTAGAAAAGCAATTCAAAACAGAAGTAAACAATTATTTTGGAAAATAAATTTATTGATAAGTTATCATCTCAATTTTAACTAATATATCATTGCTTCTTCAGACACTGTATTTATGATTGATTCGTTTGTTAACTGTACTAATTATTTTATCAAAAACTTTTTAAGCACCTCTCATTTTATTTTGGATACTATATCATAATTTTGTATTAAGCCAGATCCTTAAACCTAAGGCAATAAAAAAAAATTCCATTTCACAGATTGATTTAACACCTAAACTCAAATCCGAACAATTATTATAAGCTGCAACGGAAGAAATTAATTTCAAAAGTCAAGACAGAAAGATGTCAGGATCTAACCCCCGTGGGGCGATTTGTTGTTGCCCCAGGGAGGTTCTTTAGCCATGTGTCTTTTAACACTCAGGGTGGCGTTATCTTAATGGGGTGGCTCATGTGGTCACTTTTTGACAACTTATTTTTGGGTGGCGTCTGTTTCCGTGTTGGTGTCAATACACTTAATGTTTCCTTTTCATCTTAAGATTGAAGGACCATACTTTTATTACCGTTTAGTTTAAATGCTTTTTTAAATACAGTGCGTCAAAAATAAAAATAATTTTTCTTAGTAAACTTTAAAAAAAAAAAAAACGTGAACATACAGTAGTGGCCAAAAGTAAATAGACAAAAACAATTTTGGAATTATTTTTTTGTCTGGATATTTATAAAATAAAATTAGTATAGTATTGCTTCTCTTTAATTCAACGTGCAACATGCCACGCGGAATTAGATTCTCTCTTGATTTAAGACAACGCATTATTAATGCATATGCAATCGATATTGCTCGTAGATTTGATGTTAAAAGAAAAGCTGTTTGAGCAATTATCAAAAGATATGAAAGGACAGGATCATTAGAGCCAAAAAATAAATCTGGTCGACCAAAAAAAAATGGACATTAGAGCTGTACGCAAATTTAAAAAAATTTGCCAGAATAACCCTTTCATGACTTCTCGTCAAATTCAGATAGAATTACAGGCTCTAAGGATTTGTAATGTGTCCTTAAGGACTGTAAGACGAAGGTTGGTAGAAGGGAATCGATTTTCACGTAGGCCAGCAAAAAAAAAACCATTGCTTTCAAAAAAGAATCCTTTAGCCCGATTGGAATTTGCCCGTCAGCATATACACTGGACAAAGCATGAATGGAAACGTGTTTGCTGGAGCGACGAATCGAAGTTTAATTTGTTTAATTCCAATGGAATTCAATATGTTAGACGTCCTTCTGGCCAGCGTTTGAGTCCAAAGTACACAAAACCCACAGTTAAGCATGGAGGTGGATCAGTGATGGTTTGGGGTTGCTTCTGAGGTTATGGAATGGGCCCGTTACATCGCATAGAGGGCATAATGGACAGGTTTATGTACAGGGATATTCTCAGAGATATTATGTTGCCCTATGTCGAAGACAATTGATCATTGAGATCCCCGAATCATTCCTCCAAAGTTATGAAGCAATTTTTCGAAGAAGAAAAAATACTTATTTTAAAATGGCCACCCCAGTCACCCGAACTTAATCCCATCGAAAATTTATGGGAAATTATAGATTCTGATATTAGGGATACAAACTATTCAAATAAATGTGAATTATTCGAACGGTTGTAACAGAAATGGAAAAATATTGGTTTTAAACTCATAGACAATCTTATTGAATCAATGCCACATAGATGTCAGGCTATAATAGACAATAATGGGTATTTTACAAAATACTGATATTGTAGATGGTTTAGTTTGTAATTAAAAAAAAAACTTCGAAAAAAAAAGAGTATTGGTTATTTTTTAAATTTGTCTATTTACTTTTGTCCAGCGTATATTTAGTTATTTCTTATTATTTACCAAATTAGATGATTTTTTGTAAAGAATGTTTTATTATTTTTATACATGTTTATGTTGCCCATAACATACTTAAATATCTTTATTATACAATTTTTATTTCCTTTGATTTTTTTAAAGAACCATTTGTCTATCTACTTTTGGCCATTGCTGTCCATCTACGGGATGATTCATTGACCAAATATAGCATCATTAGTCTCTCCTATAAATTAATACCCTTAACGAAATATTTTAAAACAAATTAAATTATACATGCCACTTAAGTTATTTTTTCAATTACCTAAAAGTAATAAATTTTTAATGCATTTTTTCATTTTAAGTAATTATTAAAGGTAGTAGTAATTAATTAAAAATCTAATAACAATTTATTGTTAATGAAATATGTTTTTAATGAGCCACCTTTTAAACAATTTATGAAAAATTAAATTTAGCAAACCTGACTTTAAAGTGTGTAAGGATCGTAATTGATTTAAGACCCTAGATATGTTTTAAAATGCATTAATTTCAAATTTAGTTTAATAAAAATTGATTTTTTGGTTAATAGAATCGGTATGATAATTTATCAATAAACCAGTTAACTTTGACTGCGAATTCAAATTGTTTTTCAACAAATAAAATTTAATTTGTGCATAACTTAAAAGGATATGATAAACACTTTTTTAGGAACTTATTGTATTTTAACACCAGAAAGAAAGCTTAGAAATATGATATTAAAATATAAAGTGTAATATATATAAGAAGAAGGCCATTAGTGGGAGATATCCTTGAAATGGAATATTAACAATTTTGTTTAATAACTCTTTTAAAAAAATTGTCTGAAAAATCTTGTTTCCAATATGTTTTGCCTGATATTTATAGTTTTTGACCTGACGAATGCTATTGATTGAATTTCTTAACTCCAAGAAAGAAATGTGTACTATGTAAGTGAATGCAAATAAAGTTTAATTAAACAAAGTTAAAGGGCAGTATATATATTTATACTATCTATTATATCTATTTATGTGTTTTTATAGGTGAATTAGCTATATATATTTTTAAAACTAACAAATTAACAATTAAATTTAAAATTAATAATTAGTTATGATAAAATTGATTTTTTAGATGATCATATTGATATGTTTAAGAATTTACCAAGAAATTGTTTTTCTATAAATAAAATTTAATTTGTGCATAACTTAAATGGATATGATACACATATTTTTTTAAAACATGTTGAAATTTAAAGAATATATAGAACAATTTTGCTTTTTTTTTATAAATTGTCATAAAAATGTTGCTTTTATTGAGATTGACTTATAATTATGATTTATAAAAAAAATAATAATATTAATAATTAATATGTGGATAGTTGGAAGTGCCTTTAAGTGTGTAAGTGACTTAAGAAAGGCTATTGATTGCACCTTTTGGCTTCAAGAAATATAAAATTTTATATTGACTTCCAGCCAGTTAAAATTTAAACTGGATAAACTTAACATTAACTAATTTAATTTGAATAATTTTTATGGCTGTAAGTAAATATATTCTGGATATTACATAAGAAAAAATTTAATTTAATAAAAATTAACTTTTTTTTTCTGTTTCAAACGTTTTATGGAAAATGTATGCAAATATAATTTAACTCAAATTCAAAACCATTTATTTTTCCAAAATTATAAAAATTTAATAACATTATACCTAATAATATAATTTACACATGGATAAAATAGGATTCTTACCTATAATTATTTTAAAAAGCATTTTTTTCTCAAGCAATTATTTTCTGCAAAAAAACGTTTCTTATTTACCCTACCCTTACCCCCCCACCCACCCCACACAACTTATCAGTAAGAAATTGATTTCAAAAATCATCGTTTTCGAAAATAATATGTATGACACAGTTTTTTTATTTAAATTTCATATAATTATAGGTATGTATAATTATAAATATTTAGTACAAAAACAGTGTTATTAGATTGGATATTATAGACGAAAAACGGTGATTTTTCAAAAGAATTTCTTACTGGGCAAACGTTTGGGGTGGGTGGGGGGGTAAGGGTTGTGTTCATAAAAAACAATATTTTTTTTAGAAAATATATAATCGATATTTAATTTAATAACTTTGTTTATTTACATTTTATATAATTTTATGTATAAATAATATTTATAAAAACAGCGTTATTAGTTTGGATAACATGGATAAAAAATGGTAATTTTTAAAAAGAGTTTTATCAAATTTTTAAAGTGTAGTATACTGGTTTAAAAGCTAGACATGTAAATCTTGGGCCAATTTTTTTAATGCCAAAAATTTACTAAAAAATTGTTGAATAAATATATATTTAACGATAATAGTGTATGATGTGTTGTTGGAGCGGCTCAAAAATGCGCAGATTTTTTAACATACTTAATACTATAAATATAAACTAAGGAAGCAGATATTCAAGTTTTATATTTAGTAATTAGGAAAGCAAAATCGTTACAATGCCTAATAATAAATTTCAAACGTAATTTATAAATAAGATATAAAGAAATCAGATATATGTAAATAGCTTATCGTTAAATCTATAATAATAAAATCCTTTTTAACGTAATATTTGCAATTTACGATAATTTGTTTTGCTAGGCAAACACTCTTTTTGATATTTAAATATTTTGTAGTTTATCATGTATTTTTTATACGTAAATAAACCATATATATTTTTAACACTATAGCTACGGCTCTAAACGAAATATAAACTAGTATATAGCTTAGCAAATATAGATACCGGAATAAAGAATTACCTTATCGTCTAAAAATTAATATTTATAAATGAGTACATCCTCAAGAATGTTCACATCTATTTTAGCTTAGATAGTCAGTGACTAACTTCAACTATAAAGCGTTTATCTTTTAGACAGTCTAGAAAATGCAGCTTGTCAAATCATTTCTAAAAATATTATTTTATATTTATGCATAACTTAAATGGGTGCTATAACCATTTTTTTTAAATACTTTTTAATGCGTTTTTAAAATAAAGGTATGTTATCAAAAGTGTTTTATCTTTTAATTGGTATTAGTATTGAAGAAAACTTCAAACAACAAATAGATAATTTAAATAAAATGCATACTGTATAAGATGTTTTATTAAGAGGTACTTACTAATAAATAAATGTGCAATAGGTCAGAAACATTTTTCAAAGTTATATTGATTCAAAATATCATCAACGTTTAAATATGGAAACTAAATTTATATAAATTTAGCTAATAGGGGCTCTAATAATTCAGTTTATTACTGCAACCCTTACCTATCAATAAAATTATATGAATGATCTTAATCCAGAATAAAAGTTGGCAGCCATTGACAGTTACTAAAAAAGTGGGTAGCAAATTTTGTATATAGAGTTTTAGCGTTTATACAAATTAAATTCTTTATTTGTGCATAACTTAAATAGACATGACCACTACTTACTTAAGAAATTTGTAGCAATTTATATGAAAATTCCCTATTATATTAGATTTTGTTGGGATATTGGTTCTAATAATAAAATCTATAGAATTTAAAAAAATAATGTGCGGCAAAGGATATGCATTGCATATCATAATTTGTTTGCTAATATACGAATTGTAATGTATATACGTAATATGAAATCTTTCTCTTAAGGTTCATAAATGTTGCTGTCAATAGATTTACATGTTAAAAATGTTTATTCTAGTAACTGCAAATATCTTAATTCCGAATATCAACATCTGTACTGACAATTTCTCTAGATCCCAAATAATTACAATAAAAACAAATCTACCTGCACTCGATTCTCCCGTAGACGAGTCAAAAGTTTTGGAAGTCATCTGAAACAGAGCATCCAAAGGTGTAGCATTCGGCCCTCCTTGTTTCTGCTGTTGTTGCTGCTGCTGCTGCTGGTGATGCCTCTGTCGCTGAATGTTCGTAGAAACAATGTCCGGCGAACAACAGTCACTAGCAACACTCGAGGAACGATCACTACCAGTTTCTGAGGTATAACTCGCGTTAAAAGCTACGAAATCCGCCCTGTTGCTATGTAATAGAGCCAGCTGCTGTTGCACTTTTAAATGTCTATGTAACGTTTCTAGTCTTTGGTGGTGGGCCTCTACTTCGGCCGGATCTATCGCCCAAGGACGCACTATCCGCGTGCACTGAGGCTTTGCAGGTTTGTGATTGAGTATGTCCATTATCGAAAAGCTTTTGACACCATCCGGTTGGCGTTCTTCGACTTCTATTGTTGGTGAAATGCGTCGGTCGGCTGTCTCGTCCATTTTTAGTCTTTTTAGTGGTTTAAAATAGTCTTCGGAGTCTGAATCTGGACACCTGCAATTGCTGGATTGAGTTTGAGGGTATACCGGGCTCGGTTCTGATGGTCTTCGCATGGTTGGTGAGCTATGGAAAGCCGGACTAGGACAGCCCACGCTTATTTCATCGTCTGAAGCATACTTAGCTTCTTCAGCTAACGGTGGGCAAGCCGTGCCGGGGCTGGGAGATCGCGAAGTAATGGGGCTTTGGTATTTTGAACCTAAATAAGGAGACATGTCGTTACTCAAGCTTTTTTGGGACGCGGTTTCTATATCTTGCATTGTCCACCGACGCACGCATGCACTGCCTAATTAGTCACGTTAGTCCAGTGACATTTCGCACTAACGAGATCACTAATTTGCACGCACCAAGTTATTATCGCCTCGTTCGCCCGTCAAATTCTAAAAAATCTCTCGGCACACACGTGATTCGGCTTGGTATCTTTAACAGATCTGGTAACAAGTGAAGGTCTTTGTGCCAATCTAGTCGACAGGGCTCTTTAGTAAGCCCCTCCCATCGTTTAGTCCTTCTTCCAATGGTGTGAGGTCCGGAAATAACTGGTTATTTGTAAAAAAGTTGTCGAGGGCCGCCATTGGCCGAAGGAGGGGCTTAAAACCATTTTATTTTGAAACGCGGCCCACCAATCATCTGTCCAATTTGTACGTTGCCGTTTATATAATTTGTTTCGGCCGAGATAAATGAGATTTTGTTTTAGGAGGTTATTTAGCATGTGTTTAATGTAAATTATTTTGTTTTATGACTTTTTACACTTTAACTTCTTTATTGTCGGGTGTAAATTTTCAGTGGTTTATGATGGGGACCGGTATATTGTAATGGTGGCCTTTTTGTACTCTTATGGACACTGGCAAATTAATTTATAACGCAATATAGACGTGCTAAATAATGCAAATGTCTGTTGTTTGCACGAGCTGTTTTATGGGCAGTTTTCTTTTTACACTTCAAGTATAATCTATAAAATGCCTTTGATGCATATTATTCAATTTGGAACAAAATATTAATAGTTTGTGATTATGTCCGTGATTACCAATTTTCCTGCATAACTTTATTGGATATGACGCATGCTTTATTAATGTAAATTTTGTGGTTAAATCTGTAAAAGGAATTTGGTACTTCTTATTTTGAATGAAATACTTATAATTTTTATATCTTAGTTAAATGTATTTTTTTTTTCAATTATAAGCACTTGATTAGTAGTGTAAATTTATAACAATCTTAAGTAAATATGTATTCTGAGGTAAATTATGTTTATATTTTCGTTTGATTTTCAGCTAACCCCGTTTTAGTATAAAATACTATATAATTTAATTTTATAATAATTTATGATTTAATCATGTTTCTTATGGAAATAAATTGTTTTACGGACACTTTCTGGATTTAATGGCTAAGTTGTTTCTTTTTAATATCTTAAGTACCATCTAACAATTAGGTTTAAACTGACTAACAAATTTAAACTAGAATATTCAAAATTTTTTTAATATTTGATTTTTGTGACCCAATGTAATTGTCTTTAGTTTTAAGGGTTTAATCCAATCCGTTCAAATCTTTTTTTTCCTTTATTACCAACCTTTTGGCCATTATAAGGCCTTTTTTTGGGGTAAACAGGAAAAAATCAAGAGTTTTCCTTAGAAAATATAAAGAAAAGCATTGCTGTATTTTGATGCTTTTATTTAGTTTGCATTTATTTAGTTTTTAACGAATTTAGGAAATCGGATGTAAATTTTTAGTGGTTATTGATGGGAATTGGTATACTGTAATGGTGGGCTTTTTGCACTCTTATGGACACTGGCAAATTAATTTATAACGCAATATAGACGTGCTAAATAATGCAAATGTCTGTTGTTTGCACGAGCTGTTTTATGGGCACTTTTTGAATTAAATAAATGAGCAGTTTTCTTTTTACACTTCAAGTATAATCTATAAAATGTCTTTGATGCCTATTATTCAATTTGGAACAAAATATTAATAGTTTGTGATTATGTCCGTGCTTACCAATTTTCCTGCATAACTTTATTGGATATGACGCATGCTTTATTAATGTAAATTTTGTAGTTAAATCTGTAAAAGGAATTTGGTACTTCTTATGTTGAATGAAATACTTATAATTTTTATATCTTAGTTAAATGTTTTTTTTTTTCAATTATAAGCACTTGATTAGTAGTGTAAATTTATAACAATCTTAAGTAAATATGTATTCTAAGGTAAATTATGTTTATATTTTCGTTTGATTTTCAGCTAACCCCGTTTTAGTATAAAATACCATATAATTTAATTTTATAATAATTTATGATTTAATCATGTTTCTTATGGATATAAATTGTTTTACGGACACTTTCTGGATTTAATGGCTAAGTTGTTTCTTTTTAACATCTTAAGTACCATCTAACAATTAGGTTTAAACTGACTAACAAATTTAAACTAGAATATTCATATTTTTTTTAATATTTGATTTTTGTGACCCATTGTAATTGTTTTTAGTTTTAAGGGTTTAATCCAATCCGTTCAAATCTTTTTTTTCCTTTATTACCAACCTTTTGGCCATTATAAGGCCTTTTTTTGGAGTAAACAGGAAAAAATCAAGAGTTTTCCTTAGAAAATATAAAGAAAAGCATTGCTGTGTTTTTTGATGCTTTTATTTAGTTTGCATTTATTTAGTTTTTAACGAATTTAGAAAATCGGATTTAAATTTGTAGTGGTTATTGATGGGAACTGGTATACTGTAATGGTGGGCTTTTTGTACTCTTATGGATACTGGCAAATTAATTTATAACGCAATATAGACGTGCTAAATAATGCAAATGTCTGTTGTTTGCACGAGCTGTTTTACGGGCACTTTTTGAATTAAATAAATGAGCAGTTTTCTTTTTACACTTCAAGTATAATCTATAAAATGCCTTTGATGCCTATTATTCAATTTGGAACAAAATATTAATAGTTTGCGATTATGTCCGTGCTTACCAATTTTCCTGCATAACTTTATTGGATATGACGCATGCTTTATTAATGTAAATTTTGTGGTTAAATCTGTAAAAGGAATTTGGTACTTCTTATTTTGAATGAAATACTTATAATTTTTATATCTTAGTTAAATGTATTTTTTTTCAATTATAAGCACTTGATTAGTAGTGTAAATTTATAACAATCTTAAGTAAATATGTATTCTGAGGTAAATTATGTTTCTATTTTCGTTTGATTTTCAGCTAACCCCGTTTTAGTATAAAATACCATATCATTTAATTTTATAATAATTTTTGATTTATTCATGTTTTTTATGTATATAAATTGTTTACGGACACTTTCTGGATTTAATGGCTAAGTTGTTTCTTTTTAACATCTTAAGTACCATCTAACAATTAGGTTTAAACTGACTAACAAATTTAAACTAGAATATTCATAATTTTTTTAATATTTGTATTTTTGTGACCCAGTGTAATTGTTTTTTAATTTTAAGGGTTTAATCCAATCCGTTCAAATCTTTTTTTTTATTATCAACCTATTGGCCAATATTAGACTTTTGTTTGCATCGTAAAATCTTCAAAATGCCTTTGATATATAATGGTTATAATGCCTATTAACTGATTTGAAACAAAATATTAATAGTTTGTGATTATGTCCGTGCTCACCAATTTTCTTGCATAACTTTATTGGATGTGACGCATGGTTCATTAATGTAAATTTAGTGATTAAATCTGTAAACGGAATTTGCTACTTACTATTATGAATGATATATCTATAATTTTTATATCTTAGCTAAATGTATTTTTTGCAATTATTAGCAAGTGATAATTAGTGCAAACTTTTAACAATCTCAAGTAGATTTGGTTTGATTTTTAGCTAACCACGTTTTACTTTAAAATACCATATTATTTAATTTATATTAATTTTTATTTTAATAATGTTTTTTTATTTATAAATTATTTAATGGACATTTTCCGGACTTAATGGCTAAGTGTTTTTTTAACACATTAAGTACAATCTAAAAATATTAAAACTTAGTAACAAATTTAAAATGAAATATTCATAATTTTTCTAATATGTTATTTTTGTGACCCAGTTTAATAGTTTTTAGTTATAAGGGTTAAATCCAAACCGTTCATTTTTTTTTTCCTTTATTGCCAACATTTCGGCCTAAATTAAGCCTTCTTCAGGGTCAACAAAAAAAATTTTATCCTCGATGTACAATTCTTTTGCATACCTTTATTCGATCGAATGCTTTGTTTTATAATATGCATTTTGAACAGCCTATTCATTTATTTTTTATGTATATATTTTATCTTAAGCTAAGGTAGCTCTAATTTAAAATACAATGACAAGCACAAATGAATTTATAATGCAATATAAAAGTTTTAATTAATGCAAACATGATAAATTTAGATGGACAATAGTTTTATATTAATTATTTTGAAACAGTATTTCTTATATGTTTTTTATATTTTTTATTATTTTTCTGAAATAATCTTTTCTGAATTTAGAAAAATTGGTTTAATTTTAGAAGAATGTATAATTTAAATGTCTATAAACTTCTTCAGGGTCCATAAAAAATTAAGGCTTTTCGTTAAACGGTGTAGAGTCAAACATTAATGTATTTTTTGATGATTATATTTAGTTAATTTAGTTTTTTAGGACATCGAAGTACTGGTGAACAACCAACAAAATTAATTGTAATTTTTTTCATCTTCTTGCAACAAAATTCATCATTTTTGATCATATCCTTACCAAGTTTTTTTGCATAACTTTATTGGATACGGCGCCTATTTTGCTAGTATAAATTTAAAAAAATCTTAATTAAAGATGTATTTTAAGGTAATTTTTTTTTTAAATTTAACACAATTATTTTTAATTTTGACTTAATTTATAATAAATAATATGAGTTTAAAATAATACAAATGCCTTTTGTTTGCATGACTAGTTTTATAAAAACTTTCTGGTATAAATAGTTAAGTTTATTTTGCAGCTAAAGTAAATCTAAAAAACGAATTTGATACTTAGTAATAATAAATTTGAAAAGGAAAATTCATCATTTTTGATTTTTTAGTGCTTACCTATTTTCATAACTTTATTGTATAAGTTTAGAACAGCCATGTAATTTAAGGTAATTTAATTTTTATATTTTTGTTTAATTTTTAACTAAACTGATCCGTATTCCAATATGAAAGTTTTAAATATTGCCTTTTGTTTATATAAAATAATTTATAAACCTTTTCAAATTAAATAGGTAAGTGCTTTTGTCTATTTTAAATAAAAATGACCTTTAAATTTAGTAACAAAATTGAATTAAAATGTTTGTAATTTTTGACCATATTCTTGCTTATTGTTTTTTTTTGCATAACTTTATTGGAAATGATGCATGGTTAATTATTGTTAATTTTAAATATTCTCAAATGTTGTCTCAACATGCACTTTAAGGTGAATTATTTATCATATTTTGTTTACTATTTGGATAAACGTATTTTAACTTATAATTAATTTATAATACACTATAAAAGTTGTATAAATTCATATGTCCATTATTGTATGAGTATGAAAAATGGTTATATCTAATTTTTCACACTTTAAGTACAATCTAGAAAATTAATTTGATACTTCGAAATAATTTGTTATTGAATTATTTATAATTTTTGATAACCTTGTTTAATCATTTTTTTATGTATTAGTGTAAATCTTTTTTTTTTAATAAAGCAATTTTGGGTACACATGTATTTTTGTATTTTATTTATTTTTTAAATATTCTTTAAAATTTTATCAAATTTAAAATAAAACAGAACTATGCTTATTTTAATTTTGCACAGTTTCCTTCACATTCAATCTTTAAGGTTTTACGCCGTTTTTAACCTATTACATACTATCAGACACAAATTTTAAATTCTTATGTAGTTTTATAATTAATACGTATTAAAAGACAATTGTTTTAAATATTTCTGATCAAGTACCTAATATTAAAAAAAATCGTAATCTTTGCATAACCTTATTGGATATTATACATAATATATTTTTTAATAATTATACTGCCCCGTTACAAGTATATTAAAAAACAATTAATAAAAAAGTGTTTTAATGTTTAAAAGTGCGTAATTGTTTAAAATGACTATAGCATGGTGCTAAATCTATTATCATGAAATAAAGTGTAATGTGTTGCTTACTCTATACTTTCTAAGTAAAAATTTCTGCAAATAACGAAACTTATTATAAATTTTAAAATTTATACTGCTTAAATTTTAAACAGTATAAATTTTTTATTATATATACTCACTTTCTAATTTAAAACTTATTTATAAATTTTATTCGCGAACAAACTATACCGAGACAACTTAACGAGTGATTTAAATGAGGCGAATAAAATCATTTCCTATTGCACTTATGTCGGTGTCATTTTATATGCCTGTAGCAAACCGCACAAGCCGAAAAAAAACTTTTAAAACAGTATTTTATTGTCAGATGGTAAAAATTATATAAGTACACGTCTTCGGGTAAAATAAGTGATATTTGTCACACATTTTGACAAGATAATGATTGACGTTTCACCCCTTTAATTGGACTTTCTTTTTTACTAGCTGACAGCAATATTATGGGTTGTAAATTTTTTTAAATATTAGTTTTTAGTGAAACCGAAATAATTATATATATGCCTGCATGAAGATTATTAATTTTATAACAAAAGCTGCAAGATATTACAGCTTGTTCAATTAACTACTAAAGTAGTTATTGAAGGCAGGTAGACTTAAATCATCCCTTCAAACTGGTAAAAATCACACCTACCCACTCAAACTGCTTTTAACCCCGTATAAACAAAAGCGCGTGTCATAAAACCAACTAAATTTAAGGCGGTTAGCTTAGTAAATAAATAGGTAAACGTGACTTTTACCTTAAAGTAGTTTTCCAAATTCACAGATTTTTATGAATTTTATACAGTTGCTAGCTTTAGCAAGTTTTCTGTTTATTTAGGATGGTAACTTGCAACCCTTTTTAAATACTATGCAAATATTGTTTTAGATTATGTGTTAATGCAAGAAATAATTAACAGGCGCTTACATAATTTAGTTAGATCTTTTGTATAATAAAATTATGTTTAATTAAGAGAAAAGTTCGGCTTTAAAAAAATTACACGGGATTTATATGCTAGTTTTGTAAGCTGGATTACTACACTTCAAATATTTGATAAAATTCTTTTGAAAAATCACTGTTTTTTGTCCGTATTATCCAATGTAATAACGCTGTTTTTATACTAAATATTTACTTATTAAATTAAATATTGAATATATATTTTCTCCAAAAATATTGTTTTTCATCAACACAACCCTTACCCCCCCACCCACCCCACGCAACTTACCAGTAAGAAAAAGTTTTAAAAAATTAATGTTTTGCAAAATAATACGCAAGAATAATAATTGGTTTCGTCGGTAATATCTAATTCAATAACACAGTTTGTTTATTTAAATTTGATATAATTATATAAATGTATATTAATAAATATTTAATACAAAACCAGTGCTGTTAGATTGGATATTATGGAGAAAAAATGGTGATTTTTCAAAAGAAGTTCTTACTGAACAAAAGTTTGGGGGGCGGGTGGGGGGGTAAGGGTTGTGTTGGAAAAAAGCAATGTTTTTGCAGAAAACATATATTCAATATTTAATGAAATAACACTGTTTATTTAAATTTCATATAATATTATATGCAAATATTTAGTATAAAAATAGCATTAATCTAATAATGGATAATATGGACGAAACACAGTGATTTTTCACAAGAATTGTAAACAGAATCGTATATAATATACGTATACTTGATACGTATATACCTTGACCATGTATTATTAAATATAATAAAACCAAAAAATTTACCAAAAAATCGTTGAATAAATATATATTTACGGATAATAATATATGATATGTTACTTGGGTTCTTGATTTCGAATCATCATTGTTTACAATTTAAGAGTGTCAAAGTCTCTAAAGGTACAAAATTCATCATGTATAAATTATTTGATCTTGATAAATATAATAACATTTTCATCCTCATAAAATTTTCCTTTAGAAATTATAAAAATAAAAAAATATAACACCATTAAAAGCTCTTTTTTTAATTTCTAATAATTCTTTTAATTTGTATTTTCCTTGTCTTATGAAAAAACATATATATATATTTTTTTAACTTAAAACAAAATATAATTTTTTTTCAGATTTAGTACCATTTAACTGTGGTTTTGTGTCACGAATGCATACCATAATAATTTTTACGGTACCAGTCGATAAAAAAACGCTTTTTTACTTTACACACATATTTTACCATAACACTTAACAATAATATGCCTAATTACTTTTTAAGTGCCCTCATTTACCATAAGACTTTGCGGCTAGGCCTCTAATAAAATCCACGGTTTATGACACGAGTTAGCACTTAACATTTTAGTAATAAAATAAAATGTCTCGGTATACATGCATACCGCTGTCATACAGTCTGATGTTTTTGTGGTCAATGTTATAAATGAAAAAACTTTACTATATAAAAGCTACAAATTTAAAGAATGCTTTTTAAGAAGCTATTTAGAGCAAAAAAAATATATACGTCTTTCATCAGATTTGACAATGAATTTTCGTTTTTAATTAAATTTATGCGCTCAACTTAAATATTAAAATAAATAATTATCAGGAAATTGAAAATAAATTTTTTTTAATATTGATTTTGTAATTAACATTTCGATCAATTTAAATAATCTGAATATTCAGTTAAAGTAATGACATTTTCTTAGATTTGCAATGAAATATTGAAAATAATACATTGTAAGTAAGAGAAAATTTATTAGATAAAAACATGAAACAATAGATATTTATATTTTTTTATATATTTCATTAATTTTTTTTTAATTGTTCAATCTTATATCTCCATCTTAATCCAACATATGGATTAAAAACCGAAAATTTTCTCGTATCTATAGTGGAATGGTAATAAAATGTTTCCTTTTATCTAATCGCATAAACTATGTAAGAAAAATGCAATTTCAAAAAAATCAACTGTCATTTGTCAAGCTGCTTAAAATAGTGATGACACTTGACAGATTTTTACCAGGTTTTGTTATAACAACCCATCAACAAAGGGCAAGAGCGATGAAACTAATATCCGAGTAATTTTTTATATAAATTAAAATACACATATATTACTGTCATAGAGCCTAATGTATTTGTGGTTATTTTTCCTTAAATGTCGCTTGTGAAATAGAGTAACGTTGACAAGTAAGATTAAGTTGCCAGTTTAAAAAAATAATTAAAAAATTAAAACTTAAATCAATTTTTCTCCAGATAGCAATCTTTAAGCCAATGAATGTTCCCTTTTAAACAAACCAGCTATCCTATGGATATCCGAATATTGTTCAAAATGAGGACCGTTTTTTCAAAAGTCGCTTTGTCCAAATTTCAAATTTTACAGGAAACGTTATTTTTTGATTATATAGCCTTTTTGATTATGTAACATACATTTTTTTTTTAAACAATTAAATATGCCAAAACTTACTTTATCCAATTTTATTCAAACAAATAATCATATTTTAATCCTTAATTCAAAACTGAAAATATTTATTATTAAAAAAATTTTGCTTATTCATTCTGGATTTCGTCTTGATTCTCACCCTCTAGCAAGTGGTCATCCTCGGTAAGGTTTTCATTAGTTGTCCCGAGAAGCTCCTTGTAAAAATCGTCTTCAGCATTTTCAACGTACTTTATTATTTTACGTATATCTGCTATCTTTACCTCTTTAACATGATTTGTCTTTAGAATCTCCGCAATGCTGTGTCTAATAACTTTATGGACTTCACCCCTTTTTTAAATATTTCTTCTTCTGTATCACATCCAGTATATGTGGATGTAACGTTCACATGGAAAGTTCAAATGGAAGTTTGGGTTTTATTAGCTTTTTAGACTCAGTTTTATAATCATAAGTTTTCCAATGCTCCTCCCACTTCTTTACGTGTCCATGTTTACTTAGTACGTCATAATATTGAGCAGGTGTTTCTATGCTTTCGAGCTTACGAAATTCTATTTCTATTCTCCCAAAAACCCTATCATGTAGCTGTGACCGCGAATGGGATAAATTTGCTGTATTTTGAAAAAAACTTTCGATTTTTCAAGAAATCTATATAAAGCTGCTATCAGTATGGAGTTCTTATTTTGCGCCGCACAAGAATCAGAGAAAAGACGAAGTGCTTTAGGCTCCCATTCTCTTTCCTCTTAAATTTTTTGTTCCAAAATTTGCAGATAATCTAATAACGCAGAAGCTACTTCGTTAGCTCCTTTTCCAGCTTGTGTCTCTAGCCATGTGTACAGCGATACTTTATTTCTATCTATTGGAGTGTTATTAGTCATAATGCAGAGATTATAAAGTCACACTTGCCTTAAGTAAAAAACCTCTCCTATGGATAGTTTTGGTATGGGTTGGTTTTGCTGCATATCAAAAGTGATGTCAATTTCATTTTTTTATTTCATTAACTCAAAGAATCTTTTTGCACCCACTTTGTGGATTCTTAACTTGGTTCTAATATCATTTCTCTTTTCCAAATCTTTGTCCACTTTCACTTTAACCAATAGTTCCTTGCAAGTTGAACAAGTGTCACTGTAAGGAGAACCAAATCCAAGATTAAATTGCCCATTGAAAATTTTTTTAAATTTACTCATGGAGCATATTTTTTTTAGTATATTGCTCCTTACAGAAACGTTCGTATATTTTGGTCAAATTTAACTCAGGTGGCAGGTAAGCTTGGGTGCATTTCTTGCGACTATAATGACTATCCCTACACTTATAATTTTTTATGTGATTAATCACATCTGCAGTCACCTTCCTATCATTTTCTTTGGTTATTCCCCTCTTTGTTCTTTGGGTGTTTGGCCAGTTTCCAAAAACAGACGAGCTATTCGTGCAAGCCGGTCCCTCGATACACCTAAATGAAATAAAACGCTATTAAATACAGTTATTATTGCGTAGATAGAAAGGATAGTACCTGTAATCGACTGAAACGATTTTGCACAAATCTGCAGTGGTTCATTACTACTCGTTTTTCTGATTTCGTACCTAACGGATACATTTTTGGGACATCGTACGGTATCAGGATCAACACGGTGCCGCTTTGGTGCACTAACCTTCATATACTTGAGCAAAAATGCATCCTGCGATTCTTTGGTACTATTTAGATACAAAAGTTTCCGAAAATCTAAAAAAAAAATAAAACTAAAATAAGGCACTACTTTACATATATAATAAAAACAAAGTACCTTCCAAATTTTCGAGTGTCAGCATTGCTACTGAACAGTAGTGCTTCTTATTTAACTACTCAGTATGTGAGCACACAATATCCAATACTCCCGCGTTCGCTTCTGTGTATCGAGTTGATTTTTTCCGCGGAATTCTTCGTTTGCGTCCTCCAGGCACTTCTACGACATTCGTTAAATATTTAGAAATTTTTAAACTGCGAAACACATGTGCATCGGTTTGCTACTTATGCCAAACTAAGATCAAAATAAACGATTATTAAACGAACCACGAAATGTAAATATATAATGCATCAAGTTCTATTATTTATGTATATATTTACCAATATGTACCGGATAAAGCGAGTTTTGTCATATCCTATGGTTGGGATTAAGCGAGTTTTGCAAAACTTATAAAAAATCTAACGTTGTTCTGCATTCAACAAAGAGCGAGTTTTGAAAAAACGGTCCGATATCCAATGGAGAGTCAAACAACACCTTTTCATTTGAAATCCATTACTTATCCTATAATGTACACTTACTTGTACCAGGATACTAAAAAAGTCCTTAAAATTAAAAGGATAACATTTAAACATAATTTATTATTTCCATAATTACGGCTTTCTCTATTGGCGTCTTATCAGCTCCAACTGAACTTTACTTTTGGCACTTTTTGAATTAAGACATTGAGCCTGTAAGAAATAATTTGTCTGTTATTGGTAAACAAATATCTTGACTTCTAAAATGTCGTTATTTTTGAATTTTGGAATACTCTAATGGCCTTTTTAGCATATTTTTTAAAAATTACTATAATTTATATACTGAAAATTAGGATATTTATTTATTTCTTATTGGTGTGCCTGGAAGAGATAAAATAATTTGTCTCTTATTAGCAACTAAATATCTTGATATCTCGTGGCTAAAACTTTGCAATATTTTTTTATTGGTAACTGAATGTTTCCATTTCTTATGGCTAAAATGTTATAATAACTGATGTCCAGAATTCTCTATAGCTTTTAAACTTTAAAATTGGGATATGGGATATTATTGCAAACACGCTTTCAAACAAATAGCGTAAATATATATTAATTGCTTCAGGTATGTTTAGGAGAGAAAAATAATAGAAAATGCTTCACAGCACATGGAAGAGACAAGAATTTTTATTTTTACAAATAAAGTATTTCAAGTGTCTCAATATCAAAAACATAATAAACAAATAGTTTCCTTGGTTTTTTTGATAATTGACTGACTTTGACATGATAAAAAATGAACTACAGACTCAATGGAGGTTCAGTAACTGCGAAACAGCACATTGTTAACAAATGGCGCCTTTTTTACATTTACCATTGAAATATGCCGTATGCATGCAACTTTTAGGTCTGAATATAATGAAAACAACGTAAATTAGCCTCCCCATGAGCTAAATGTTAAAGGCGATTTGTCAAAATTATAAATTTGAATTAATTTTCTGTCCCAGAATTCTTATAAAAATATAGTCGAGTGAATCCGCCTTAATCGCTGTTTGAAATAAGGTCAATCGTTGCAAATTACAGCATTTTTCCTATTGCACAATAATAATAATACAAGTAGTTATCCTGAATTGAAATCCTATAAAATTTAAAATCAACTTCATGCTAAGTTTAACAAATTAAATGATATAGTCATTTAAAAAATTATTTTGAAAAATTTACTACAAATAACTCATAAAAAAAGAAACGGTATAAAAAAGCATTTAAACAATAAACCTATTTAATTAAATGTTAACAATGGCCCTCTTGAACGGTTTGACAATATGCCAAATTTTTATAAGAAGCTGCTGCTACGTTTTTTAACATATCGAAAGTTATCAAACCACATTTTGCTTTAATTCTGTCTTGCCATATATTAATATTTTCATAAACTTAATTTTTCAAATGCACTCAGAGAAATTAGTGTATTTTACACCCCAAATTAGGGCTTCTTGCTGGCCATTCATTCAATTTCATCTTTTCTGCCAATCCAATGATTTGATAAAGTCATATCTAAGAATCTTCTTACATTAATCCTAAAATGAGGAGGGGCGCTATCTTGTTGAATCCATATTTCATGATGAATTAGCATTAACTGTCTTCTTATATCTAGTACTATCTAATTGTCCAGCAAATCTGATTATAAGCCAATCTAAAAGAATATCAAAGTCTCTCTCTATGATTTATTCAACATAAGTGGATATACAGGTTGGCGAATAGAAGACTACATATAGACAATATAAACCTGTCTGATTTGCTGTTTTTGGCACGGCACAATCAGCAGATCTCATTTTACGTGATTTCATATTGCACCTATGAATCCGAAATTTTTGACATTTATCATTGATTGATTGACTAAATGGTTTTATGGAGGCAATTTGGCACTACAATTCACGCATTTATTCTCAGTAGATTTTAATAATAGAGCGATTCTTTATGCTAAAACTCTTTCGGAAGTCGTGTTAAATATTGAGACACCTTTTTGCCTCCATGAATGTAGAAATTGTCACATCAAGAACCAACCACTTATTGAAAGAGTCCAGGAGAAGAAATGGGTTGTCGTTTTGGATTTAGCACGATCGAGCAGAAGAGTTGGAGAGAAATTGAGTCTGGACCGTAAAACTGTGACAAGTCTTTTGAAAAAACATGGATATAAATGTTTTGAATATTTCAAAATTCAGGAGGTATTTCGTGTAGACCAAATAAATATAATCCTTTCATTATTCGTTACTGGTCTCAGTTCCATACTCAGTACCCTCATTTTTTATTGATGGTACTTTGACAATAAAATAAATACCTTGAGTTGCTACAAAACAAAGTTGTTCTGGTCGTTTAACTCCTCCCTAATATAGACCTTGGATCAGTCTATTTGCAACAAGATGGAGGTCCTGCTCATAATGCCATTAGAGTAAAAAAATTTTTAGCAAATACTTTTCCTAACCGCCTTATTAGTGGGAATGTTAAATGGCCTCCAAGATCTCCCGATTTGTCACCAAATGACTTTTATTTGTAGGGTTATTTAAGGAGACAAAATTATAAGCATCATAATTGTAGGCCAACGAATTTAGAGAAGTTGGAAAACAAAATTGTTGAATCTGCCAATTCTATTGTACCGCAAAGTTTTTTGGAAGTAAAAAGCAGCTTAAAGTAGAGGGTCTTTTCGAGCCTTTTATTTAAAGAATTAATTGTTAGATTTATTATTTAGAACTTTATTTTCTATTTTTTTTTACAATGTTTACGCTGTAATTTTCAATATACAACGCACAGCTTAAAAAAATTATAATTACGAATCTATGCGGGTTTTACACAAGAAATTACATATTGCACATACTGACGCGACGGCGGCGTTGCAACATCTTGCCTGTTAGGAACTTTATTTGTGTGGTGATCCATTCGCCAATCTGTATACATGTTTTAATTACCTACCTACTTTAACCGTTATACTTCCAAGATTTTATTACTTATTATTTTATTACTAGTTTAGCTTTAAAATTTCAAATAGCATAAGTACTTTTTATAGTTATTAATTCAATAAGTTTAATAGTACTAAGTTAAAATTTATGTTAAAACTACTTTGTTTAAATAATTTATTTTTATAATCATGCACCCCTGTCAAGGCTAACCTTTTGTGGGTCATTCATTTATTAAGAAATTTTAATTTTAAACTTTATTTTACTGTATTTAATTAAATAAACTTAATATTTTTATTTTTAAACGTTATGTTCTTTTTTTGACTCATTAAGAAGCATTTTTCCATAAATCTATTGCACTTTTTTGCTTTTAAATCGGGCCTCATCAAACTAAAAAATTACCGGAATCATAAAACCACATCTCTAACATTCACAGCATCCAAATCAACGTTCACCGTCAGTTATATCAAAGAGGCCGCCGACTCGATCTGGGTGTTCCATTAAATAAAGGTATCGCCCACTAAGCAAACGCCGACATGAGACAACGCTATATAAGAACAACCAAGCTGGAGAAGGATAATATAACACAGTCGGAAGAGTGAGAGACTGTAATTACATAGAGCGCTAACAAGTAGGGGTTTTTATTCTATAATGAACGCCATACAGGCTTTTATTGCTATGCAATGCCTTTTGATATCGATGCCGAGTGCGAAAGGGAGTATTAGGCGCTAAAATTGCTTTTTGTGGTATTTGGGTTCGGTTTTTGGACCTAATTGTTTGTTTTTTTCCGGATTTACGGAGACCTAAGCCGTTTTTTAAAATTAAAATAAATTTCACTGTTCACGGCCAAGCAGCATCTGTAACCAACGAGAGTGGATATTTATATCTATACATCTTCGTTACCGTCACCTTTTTCTTAACTATCTTTCAAGCCAGAACAGCGTGACCGCTCCAGAGAGGCTAATTGCCATTTTCAAAAACAATAAATTACCTTTAAGTCAAGCAGATGTGCGTAATGTCTTCAATTACTAGGCGGGGTAATGAAAATAAATTATTATTGGGATGTTTGAGGACTGTGAATAAAGTGCGTTAGTTTTGATTTGGAGAAGTATTTCCAGAGTGAGAATCTGGAAAATTCTTATTTATGTGATTTATTTATTATATAATATATTGAGCTTAAAATAATTGATTTATGACCAAAGTTAAACCAACACAGGCTGTAATAATTGACACTAATTGTTGCAATAAAAATTGATAAGTATAGTTAGGGGTACAAGAAGAAGAAGAAGAAAAAGTCGAAGAAAAGGAATAGCAACAAGCCTTGCACTTCAGAATAGAACATATTAGTTTTATTAGTAAAACTTAGAGTTGAGTGGGTGTTAAATAAAAAGAAAGAAAAACAATTTTTTGTTCAACTGCCTGGAAAAACATCTGATTTTATCAAATTTAGGCAGTTGTATGAAGCAGTAACATGAAAACAAAATAAATGGCAATTTAATGATATTTATAAAATATGTTCTTGATATTTTAAAAATGAGATCTCGAGAATGTTCGAAAGAAGACTAAGAAGATTTTCTTTTCGGAAAAAAACTAATTTTGGTCAAATTATAGGTATGAAAACAAGTTGATCGTTAATAAGCAATAAAAGTGCACAATTATTTACAAAAACTGATAAATAGGGTTAAGAGTAGAGGAGAAAAAGAAGAAGAAGAAAATTAACAACAGGATAACTTTAAAGAAGGAAATTATATTAGTCAAATAATATGAAAACAAACTATAAAAGAGCCCGAAATTGTTGAATTATAACTATAGTAAAAGAAAGTATGATTGTGAAGCCTAGCCATACTTATTAAGTACTATTTGCAACAATTTAGTCCCATTCATACTCTCAAGTTATAATAATTGACTTTGAATTTTGGATTCAATGGAAAAAAGTAATTTCTCGTCCTTAGTAAACAATAGGAATGAAAAATTATTACAAAAAAAAATAAATAGTAGGAGTAGAACAAAAAGACGAAGAATAATATCAACAAGTTTTATACTTCAAAAAAATTAAATAATATTTTTATTATTAGTAAAACTGGCATTGAGTTGCTGCTGAAAGAAAGAGAATTTCTTTTTTTAAATGCCAAGAATAAAAAAATAATTTTTTATTAATTCTAGGCAATTGAGAATCGAATGTTATTAAGATTCGTGACGCGATTTTGCGATTATAATAGAAGGCAAAAAAAGAAGTGTAACAAGAACCTCAAAGAGAAGAAGATAATTAAAATAAATTAATGAGTAATGCCTGAAACAAAATATGATTTTATCAATTCCAGGCAGTTGAGGAGCAAGTTACATATTACTAAACTATTCAGCTAAAATCCTTTATAGGCCCTTTTCGATTATTGATTAGCAAACACCAATAATATAAATAAATGTATTGCAATACCATTTTGGTTCATATTTTCTACTATTAAGGTTAGTTAATTTTAAATTATCCTTAAATAAATAACTTAAAAAAAAGTAATTTTTATATATAAGTATTTTAAAATTTTTGATATTTCAAGATGTCGAAAATTTGCTTAAAAGAAAAAGGAGAATAACAAAATTATAAACCAGTGAACAAAACATGAAATTAAAATGAGATCTGGCTGTTAATTGAGACGAAAGGAAAAGAATTTCTTTCTCCAAATGCCTGTAATAGAAACATGATTTTATAATCTTGTGCAGTTGAAAACCAAAATATGCTCAAACTTTTGATATTTAAAAAAAATAGATCTCCGGAAGATAAGAAAAAAATTTAGTAACAAAATTCACACTTCAGAAAAAAAATAATATTAGACCAGAAGCATGAAAGAAAACTAATTAGTGGCTATTAAATGAAAAGAAGGAAGCACAATTTTCTCATCCAAATTCAAAATAATATCCATTATTCCTAAAGAGACAATAATATATAACATCACCTGATAAACAACACTTATGATAACATACAGATAAAAGTAAAATGTTACTAACTCTGTTATCGTTATTAATAAGGATGCACGATGTAGTGAACATCTAATTTTTACCTTCATGTTATCCTAAATGTCTGATGATGACGGAAGGCGGTAACCTAGCTAGACTTTTATTTCGAGTTTATTTTCCTACTTGTTACACATTATCCAAATATCTTAATAAAAATAACGATTCAATCAATTTTAGGCACTTCAGAACCAAAATATGTTCAAATGCCTAATAACTTAAAGAATCAGATCTTAAAAATATATTAAAACGAGAAGAACAAGAAGAGTAAGAATATCCACGCCTGGATAGTGTTCAAATAAATAAGTGTCTGGTAACTGAGACAAATAATACCTTTTTTGAAATGCCTGGAATGAAAACGTGCTTTTATTAATTCAAGGCAGTTAAGAATTAAATTACGTTTAAATTCCAGACATATTAAGAAATTAAAAGAAAAAGAACTATAAGAAGTACACATCAAAGAGGATAAGAAACGATTTGACGTACTATAAAGTAGCTTTTAACTGCGATAAAAAAAAATTTTACTAAATGTCTAGATTTTTTCTTATTAAATCTACGTAGTTGAGGAACAGAATACGTTTAAATTCCTGTTAATTTAAGAAATCAGATCTCTAGAATGTATTAAAAAGTTTTCCTTTCTTCAGATGCTTTGAATAATAACATGTTTTTTATAAATTTTAGGCAATTGAAAGCCAAAAATATTTTTTTCATATTTTAAATAATCAGATCTAGATAATAAGTAATCTTCTCTGTTTAGAAGAAAAAGAAGAATAGCAAGACTTACATTTTAGAACAAAAAATAGTATTAGACTAGTAATTTGATAATAAGTTAATTAGTGGATGTTAAATGAGAAGAACGAAACAGATTTTTAATCCAAATGCCTGTAAAAGAAACACTATTTTATCAATTTAAGGCAGTTGAGAACCATGATATGTTTAAATTCTCTTTAATATATAAAGAAATCAGATCTCAAGAAAATATTAGGAAGAAAAAGGAAAAGAAGAATAATAAAATATTAACACATTAAACAACATAAAACGGATGAGTAAAGAAGATAAATATCTTTTTCCAAACAGGTTGAACAAAAACATGATTTCATCAATTTTAGGCTTTTAAGGATCAAAATATATTCAAACACCTAATATCTTTTTTGTTGAAATTATTGATGATTGTCAAAGATGTGCAGGAAGAACGGCAGCATTGTTTAACGAAAGTTACCATAATAGTCAATTAAATCATAAATATGTTTTAAAATTAATTGCTTAGTTTATGGAAACTGGTTCGATTGCAAACAAAAAAAGAAGTAATCGTCGTGTTTTAGATGAAGCTACACAACTGGAAATTTTAAGCACTTTTAATGCAGATTCTATATCACTTCGCAGTGGATCACGTCAGAAAGGAATATCTCACGAAACAGTAAGAAAAGCACCAAAGTTACATCAATTTCCTCTGTATAAAATTCAAATTCTTCAACAGCTTTTTAAAGATGAGTTATAAAAACAAAAACTAAAATATTTTACATGAAAATGTCAACAAACAAAATTTTTCTCTACTGGAGTACTAAAAATTCGTGAATTTTTAGAGAAGGTCACACGCAGTATTCAGAGAAGATAGATGATTGGGCTGGTATTCTTGGAAATTCTTTTATAGGACCATTATTTATCGAAGAAAATTTAACCGGTGAACTTTACCTTAATCTGCTGGAAGATACAATAGACCCTTTAATAACATCTAGCTTAGAAAATCAATCTGATGCATCGGATAATATGATTTTGCAAGAAAATTTAAGACACTTCAAACAAAATGGAGCTCTACCTCAGTATTTCCTTCCGGTTAGAGAGTTTAAATGATAGATTTCCTAGCAGATGAATTGGTCGACGGGGAGCAATTGAATGGCCACCCATTTTTTTATGGGGGCATTTAAAATCAATTGTTCTTAAAACACAACCTAGTAATTTGGAAGATTTATAAAGAAGAATCACAGCTACGTGTAGAGAAATCTAGGCAGAAGTTTTTCAAAATGTTTTTAAGAGCAGGTTTTACTACTCTTTGGAAAATAATGGACAACATTTTGAACATTTTAAAAATTAAGTTACCTTTTATTATTGCATTACAATAGTTATTACTTAAAAAAATAAATATCTTCACGGTTTTAGTTTGTTTCTTATAAAGTACTAACAAAAAGATAAAGTATGTGGTATCTTTGAAAGGGCAATTAAAATTGAGGTATCACTTGACCCCCCTTTCCATTTAAGATTTTAGAGGTTATGTCCGTCCTCGCCAAAGCTTCTGCAATTTGATTAAAAACTAACCTAAAAAATGTCACCCTCAGAAATAAATTTGACGTGATTTGGAAATTTTTAAATTTTATACAGGGGCAGAAATATAAAGGGTGGTACCTTTTCAAATTGATATCCTATATAGAGCCGCTTGATTCAATTATTGACCTTATCGTTATCGTCAATTTGGTTTGTTCAAAATTCAATTAAAGTAAATTTTATGTTGTTAAAAATTTCAACAAATGTTAAATTAAATATCTATCTCTGTACTGCACTAAAGAGGTAAACCTTAAAATTATATACAATGAGCACATTACACGTATTAGTATAGATTTTCTTCAATTTGTTAAGAGTTTTTTGTTACTAAGATGAAAAACCATTAGATCAAATATAATAAAAGGGCAAACATATTTGATTTTACTAATTATAAATCAATTTTTACACCAAATGACTGCTAAATTAAATTTATGCACATGATGAGGTGCAGGCTTACATCGCTTCATATGTATTTAATTTATATTTGTCTGATAACCTTGCTTGTATTAAAATGTTTGTATTTTGGTTATTTTTTTTAAATGTAGTTACTATATATTCGATAATTATTATATTTTCTTAGCTATGGCTTTCTCTGCACCTCTCTCAACACTATTTTAACGCTTCTAAAGCGAATTTAATCCTTACATATAAAAACAAATAATTCCAAGTAGAAGGTTTCTATCTGGTTACCCCTTTTTCGTTGATCAACTTAGCATATAATTTTATTAAGTCTCCTATTTGTAATCAAAAAGTTTGGATGACAGTGATGATTTCTTCCTGGCATCCTTGGAATTCCTCAAGAATTTGAAAAATATCAAGTTTTTTAGTCAAACGCGTGCATGCTGATAAAAAGACTTAAACGACTAAAAGGAAAGAAAAAATAAGAAATTCTTCGTATAACTAATAAGAATTTATTAAAGAACTTCCCAGAATGGCAAAGGAGATATTTAATATGGCAAAAGGAGTAGAACGGCTGGCCGTAATCAAGGGGCCCCGCTAAGTATACAAATTATCGCGTCCGCCTCATATAAATAATACTCAACTTTTTCCACAAACAATAACAAGAACGGGCGGGGAGATCTAAGAAATCCTCGCATCGGAAATGAGTGACATACGAGCGTCGCTAAACAGCTGAGCAGACAAGATAGCTACGCACGCTATGCCCGATTTACTGTGACAAATGACAGTCTCTGTTGGCGGGCATAAGCGACTGTCTGTGGCACACACGTATATAATGTACGCGAGACCGCCACCGTCGGTATATCTTCTTGTTTTTTGGACCAATTAGTTAAATTAATACTAGGAGTTATTATATTTTGCCGGTTAGATCTGCCTTTCTGATACGCCTGCTTTTTGCTGATGATAATGATGATGGGACGAGGCTCTGGCGCGGAATGATTTTACAGACATACGGTTTCGGTTTTCACTAATTTAGTGGGCTCTAGGTTCTTTAGTTAAATTTAGTTTATCGTGCTTACCATCTCATATGCCTTAGCAGAACTTTCAAAATGGTAATTTTCAACGTTTATTTTTACTTGAGAATAATTAGAGCGTACCGGAAGCGTAGAGTGCATAAAAGAAACTAAAGCAAAAACAGTTTTAAATGAAGAAATTAAATTCCATCAAACTCCAAGTCGGTTGTAGAAAATCTGAACATTTGAGAAAGACACATAAGTAAGGCCGTACAAATACAGAAATCGTCCATAGGAAAATGACACAAGAAAAATAAATATTACTCCCATCAAGTTTAGTTTGATTAGGAAATCACCAAAAACATTACCAACATTAATTAAAAATTATCACAAAATTTGCTCAAAATGTCTGTCGGCTTACTCCAAGCATAAATCAACTCTACGTGCGAAAGATCTGAACGAAGTGTAGTACGCGTAATACGTCTAAAAGACTTTCGTATGCGCTCCACCATATCTTCCTTAGTTGTGAGTGCAAAACGATAATCTTTGGATATAATACTTTCCCACAAGAAAAAATCCAGAGATGTTAAATCCGATGATTTAGGAGACCATCCAATCAGGATAAAGTATAATAATTAGGTATAGAAAAATACATTTTAAAAACTAACTTAACTTTCCAATCCATCTAAAGAAAACAATTTTTTTTCTAGGCTAACGTTTCGAATTATATTTAATTCATCCTCAGAGCTTGGCATTATAGTCAATTGCGTCAATAAAGAAAAAGACATCGCAGGCTTAAACATAGGGACTTTTGAATCACAATAGAAATAATACGTTAAAAAAATAATTACATAAACAAACTGACAGAACTTAACAAACACATAGGCGTGCACTCCCTTGAAATAAAGTGCTTTTTATTTAATAAATAATCGACAATTTAGGCTTTGCTTTAATAATTCCATAAACCGTGATTTTTTTCTGCAGTAAAATACAATTTTCCAGGCATAACTTAAATGGATACGATGCACTTATTATTAAAAAAGCATTTAGATATTGTTCTCTCTTGTAAAATTTCAAAAAATAATATGATTAAATATTTAGTTATTAATTAAAAATTCTCGCTTTTTGACATTTTTAAAATTAAGAAGTTATATTTAAACTGTGTTTATCCTAATAACTCTAAAAAATCCTTTAGTAGTCAAGTTAACTAAATAGTCAAAGTCAGAGAAACTAAATAAATAAAATTTTTTGAATTTATATTGAACGGGTTGAATTAAATTTATAATTAAAAATTCTTATTATGGGTAATATGCCAATGATAAATAGGTACACTTTTTAAGGCATAACTACTATGCGCGGATAATTAAAAATGCCTCATTTATAAGTAGGTATGTGCAAATGTAGATTTTTGGCAATAATATATGATTGAAGGAACCGTCGAATATTATTCCCTTTAAACTATTATCAAAATTAAAAAGGTTGGGGTGGGTTGGGGTTGGGTTGGGTCAATAATAATACAACAAAAAAATTATTTTTTTTCTTTTGTTGACACTGATTAATTTTTGTTTCATGTGTTAATTATGTAAAAATGCCAAAACATTAAGAAAGAAATAACTTTAAGAAAAAAGAGAGAACATACATACCTAAGCCTAATATGGAGAAGTGACACTAAATCCAGCGCTTCAATTCCTATAGAATATTTTCCCATATTGTTAATCAGACTATGGAATGCTGTGAGTGAAAATGTGAGTAACAAGCTTAATTCAGGCTTTGGAGTTACATGGCTTTAGCCTTATGACCCTTTAGAAGCTTTGAAAAGGATTCTTAAGGCATTTCCAGAAAACGAATGATTTAACTATGATTTTATTGGCATTAACATATTTGAAATTAAATTAATTAATATTCCACGACAAAGAAAACAAAATAGCAGTAAATTTTAAAATAAAAAATTGTCGTTTATAGCATTGCTAATTTATAAATTGTTATTTGCTAATTGAGTTGTATATGGGGTGAATACACTCAGGATTTTCATTTTAATACTGCCAATGTTTCGGCCGTTATAAGGCCATCTTCAGGGCGATAAAAAGCGACATTTTGTCAAAAAACATTATACTGCGTTATTTATGACTAAAGCATAATGTTTAAGGATAAAAGGTTTTCACTTTTTATCGCTTTGAGGATGGTCTAATAACGGCGGAAGTGTCCTGAGTTTTATCTGATACTATATCCAACTTATAAATATATGCCAATGCGTTAAATCATAAATAATATACATTAGAATGTCTAATTAAGAAATTACTACAAATACAAAAGCCGTGACAAATCAAAAAAATAAAAGCTTAAAGCTTAGAAGAAAATAAGAGAAAGTCACAACACAGTTCAACAAAATATCGCAAATCAATCACGACTTAAATTAAAAAAACCAGAAATATTCGTTAATTATTTTTACTTTACCGATCCGAAACCAGGATGGAAACTCCTCGTTAGACATCAATAATATTTTCGTCTGGTTTTTATAGTGACTCCGTTGTCGGCACCTTTGATGCCCTCTAGCCGCCCACTGTATCCTAATTGTCACATCATAAACAAATTCCATTCCAAATTGGGTAAATTCGAAACAGAGTTTTTATATCGGCCGTGACCACCTAGTGAACCGCTCCTTTGCCGACAAATTTTCTGTTTCTTTCTTTTTTTTGAGAAGACAGAGCCGAAATTGACATATTTTTCGGAATATTAAAATAAACAAACACTATAACAAAGATGTTTAGCTTCCATATTAGTATTACACAAAAAAAAGAACAAACAGTAGGTCAACGTATAAATTGGAACTTTTCAATCATATCCAAGCCCAAGGCCTAGGGATTTAAATATTTTTAGACTTTTCTATCTGATTTGTCAGAATTTTGGGTTCAGGCTTATCTTAGCAAAATATAACATTTGTACCTAATTACCAATTTTGACTTATTGTTTGTAGTACTTAGTAAAGTTTACAATATTTTGTTAAAATAATTCATGTGCATAAGACAATTACAAAGAAGAAATAAAATAAAGAAAACCGAGGAAAAAAAACAAATTTCAAGCAACGACTCTAATTATTTTGATTGTTCTGTTCATAAATACACCACAGTTGGAATTTGCCCTCACTAACAAAAAATTTTATCATGCAATATCATGCAAAAAACCAACAAAAATATAAGCGTACAAAATATAATACTCAAATTACTTAATATGATTTACTATATTAAGTCAAACGAACAACGACAAAGTGATGGAGATTCATTTTGTGTTATGGTTTACGCACTTAAAAAATGTAATTGGGAATAAAATACTGTTCTTTTCGATTACTATGACTTAAATATATGCCTATTAACAAACAATGCTAAATATATAAAAATGTATTTATTATTAATATGTTAAATTATAACTTTTTTTGGGATAATTTGAATTGCAGCCAAAACCAACTGGTCAATTTTAGAGCCGAAAGGCTGCAAATTAACCAAATTATTATTTTGTGACTTTTATGTTTATATTTGATCAGGTTATGTTAAAAAAATGTTTTAGTTTGAAGAAAATTAAAAAATTCTTAGCCAAAACAGTAATTTATTTCACAAATTTTTAACCATTATTTTAAGTTATAAGACTATAAGTTATATTGCTATCAATATTGTATCGATGTTTCGATTTCTATGGGATCATCCTCAGAACTATATATCGTAGGTCGTCCTCGTTAATAACAATAAATGCAATATCATATTCTTGTACTAATAAAATAGTATATATGTAATTCCTAAATAAATAATATAAGCAAACAACAAAAAAAACAATAATATAGAAAAAAAGGCATAACACCAAGTATACAATAACTATAAAAACTATATTTTCATGGTTAAAGTTTGGTTTAATTGTCTAAAAAACAAAAAAATATGACACAAGTGAGACCGACAATTTTATGGTTATATTTTATATTTTAAATAAGTAAAAATAAATATTTAATGTTATACTTAGCTTAAATAGGCTACTATTTATTATCCAGAGGCATAACGAGTAATTTATTGGTTTTCTGCTAA
Source organism: Anthonomus grandis grandis (assembly GCF_022605725.1). Taxonomy (NCBI): domain Eukaryota; kingdom Metazoa; phylum Arthropoda; class Insecta; order Coleoptera; family Curculionidae; genus Anthonomus; species Anthonomus grandis. The sequence continues at coordinate 24,923,615 of NC_065556.1, read as the reverse complement.
AAAAATGGTGCCAAATTAAACTTGATTAATACACATACCATAAAATATACCAATTTATTTATTAATTTTGCTGAAAAAAAAATTTTAAATTGATAATAATTTATCTGATTTTTTTTTTTAATTTTAGTCTTTTTTTCTAAAACAGTTTAAATATTAGGTCAAATAACATTGATAATTTCTTATAATGATAAAATAGCAAGTGTAACTTGAAATAAAAAAGCGGTTAAAAAGTTTAAAAATTACAAATATTATGGCTTAGAAACAGCAGATCTTGTAGTTAAAAATAAAGTCCTTCTTAGCCAAAAAATACAAAATAGCATATCAATGAAACATCATAATTTTCAAGCTTTATTTTAAATGAAACTCTAATAAATATGTCTTAAAATGTTACTAAAAAGAATTAAATTATGAGTTATATAGGCATTTGTTCTCTATAACTAAAAACCAGATTATTCTGCAGGTTAAAAAAATTCACTATACATATTTTAAATTATATATTTTTTTTATATAAATAACTAACTATTCCGTCCCTGTAGACTGTTTTATACTTCCAATTTGGCCGTTTACTTCTAACCCGATGTTTAAATTCTCGACGGCACTCTAATTAGGATTTTTATTAGGATATACATGCATGTTTTGTCAATTTTATATTGCCCATTAAAGGTGATAAAAGCTTCTGATTCTTTACGATCATATTTTTTTCATACGATATCTTGTAAGATATGCACGCAATAAAAACAAGTTTCTTTTTTTCAGATTTTATTAATCGTCGTTACAATTACATGGATAATTTATTTCCTGAAAGTCATTACGTTTGTTCTCTTCTTGAGACGTTAAGAAATCATAATTACATACTTATGTACCTAATAAAGCACTCCTAGATTTTCTTCAGATAAGAGTTATCTTCTCATCGTTCTTGTAATGAGGTAAAAAAAACAAAAGAGGCTAATTTCCTTGTTCATTCAAATAATGTAAACAGAAGAAAATCTGCATGAGATGATACATGAATAATTTCATTACAAAATATGAACTCCAAATTTAGATGTTATGAATAAAGTATTTTATGTTGAACGGAATAAATGTGAATAAATATAGTAGTCATTTTATATAGATAGCAGAAAGTTCTCGTTACTGAATGAGTCCTAAATAATAGTGGAATAATTTGGACTAATTTTTTTTAATTGCAAATTTGCACAGTATCTATGTATCTCTCGAATTATCGAAATCTATTAAAGCTACTATCTAAATATATAATTTTTATGGTAAGTCCTAATTTTTTATTAATATCATATTAGGCAAGATTTTAAGATTGTGTAATAAAAAAAGTTTGTAGTAATAATTATTTTTAATTCACATCCTTTTTGGTTATATGGATCAAGTTATATCTAGTTCGATCTTGTTCGATTTGTGTCTAATTTTTAGAATACTTTTGTCTTATGTATAATTATTTACTATATGTATAATGCTAATGGAACATTCCATTAATAGTTTTAAAAATTTATTTGTAATTATAATAATTTTACAAATATTCCTTAATTACGATAAATATAGCTAAAAACCCTATGAAAGTTTAAAGGTTTTGTATATTGTTTCTATATACAGGTTGTCCGGAAAAAGTATGCGTTTTGGTTATCATGAATAAATAGTCTTATACATATATAACTACTGTCCAAAACGAAACACCGTGGCTGTAATAAATTTGCGTTAGCATGGAAGCAAAGATCAAGAAAAAGTTTAAAAGCATCTCCTGAAAAATGACAAAAAATTAGTTACGCCACTTCGTGATATTGACGACGAAATATCCATAACGCACACATATTGGCTGAAGAGAATCCTAGGGCCACAGTTGAGGCACGTCATCAAGTGGACAGGTGTTGTGGATAACTTTCTTTTAGGATCTGTCATTTTACCAGGTAATTTGACTGGTGAATTTTTTCTGTTGTTTCTACAAGACATACTGCCCGATTTGCTTGATGATTTGCCTCTAAATTTAAGACAAAATCTTTGGTTTCAACTCGATGGTGCTCTGGCTCATTTTGCCATAAATGTTAGAAACTATTTACATCAAGTATTTTCTAATCGCTGGATTGGTAGGGGTCGAGATGCACCTGTTCCGTAGCCACCTCGTTCGCCCGACCTTACACCTTTGGATTTTTCAGCCTGGGGATGTATGAAAGACTTTGTGTATATGGTTCCGATTTTAAACGAGGATCATTTAAGGGAATGAATCCTTGCAGCTGGAAAGTATTTCAGGTTGAAACCAAATATTTTTCAAAGCCTTAAAATAATTTAGGGTAAATATTTTATGATTTTATTATAATAAGTAATTTAGTATTAATTTAGAAAAAATAATTTATGTTTATTTTGTTAACTTGTTAAAATGTATCTAGATTTTAAAATTAAGATATCTGATAAACAGATTATCAGGCCGACATTTACTAAGAATACTTTTTTTACAAGAAATGATTGGATAATTAGAATTTTTTACTAGAACTTTATTATACAGGGGTACAAAAGAGTTTTGGTATTTTTAACACATGCAATATACCGCAGGTGGCGCCCTCTGCAAGGTATAGCAAATCCGTGAACGGATTTCAATTTCTCGTTCCAAAAAACCCCCTCACACCAAATTTTAATTTAATATCTTATGAAACACTCGACTTGTTTAAAAAAAACGATTCTATATTTATCAATTTGACGCCCTGTATATTGAATACCGAGCGCCCATTTAAAAAATAACATAACGAAAGTCGCATTATTTTGGTCCACCACATATAGAGTGGCGGATTGGCCTCCTTTTTCCGGACACCCTGTATATTTTAATAATGTGCCAGGCATTCAGCTCTGTTGATATTTCTGGCATATCTGGATATTATTAACATAAAACAACAATTATAGGGTTTCCTAATATAACGTAAATATTAAGCTTTAATTAAATATTTTTTTTTATTAAAGTAATACTCGTTGACAATTTTAAAGAATTATTGATTAACAGACATTTTAATTTAATTTTATAAATTTATCTTAATTTAAGCCTATTCTTATAAAATAAGAAAAAAAAATTATAGTTAATGATTAGGCAATGCATATTATAATATTGGTTTTTTGCACTTACATTTTTTTACAGATTTTGACTAAGAAGGGATTTTGAAAATAAATACAAAATTAAATATTAAAACAACATTAAAAATTTTATCAGTAACTAAAGTAGTATAATTGTGATTATAAAAGTGATTTTCTTTAAAATTATTGAAATAGAAGAAAATTTAGATATAAAAAAAATCTTATAAAAAAAAAATTATTATATTGTATATTTTGATTTTTAAAATATATTTGTTATAGGAAATGAATGAACACAATATATTAAAAAAAATTATAAGAAAGTCAATAAAAACTTGGATTTTAACTTATTTCAATATTAACTATGAATATTATAAGTATTTCAGTGATTTTAATAAAGAATTCAGAGCAGAAATTTAAGTTTTTAACACCCATGTTCATTAATGTCTTTATTTAGAAAGATTTTAATATATAAAAATAGATAAAAATAAATTAAATTTTAAATTAAAAAAATTAAAATGGAAGAAAATCTCACTAAATTTAAGACCTTTATTTAAAAATTTCGACCTTTTAGGACCAATTTCTCCATTCAAGGACAAGGATAAGAAAAAACCTTAATTTTTCTTTAAATTGTGTGATTAATTTTATATATTTTAATTAAAGATGTTTATAAAGATATTTATAATAGCACTTTAATATAGAATTAAAAAAAAAATAATTAAAACGGAAATTTAAGCCATTAGTATCAAAAAAATTAATTTTTAATAATATTTTAATTTAAAGAGCTTTTAAATTATCAATGCAGATTAATTTTTAAAACAATATTTAAAAATAAAAATAAACAATTTTATAAAAGTTATTGAAATTATAGGACAAATTAAACAAGTTAAATCTTAAGATAGTTTAATATTAATTTTGTATATTTGGTTCACATTTTCATTAAAACAATGTTTACAAAATTAATAAAAAATTATCAAAATTTAATAAAACGAAAAATATGAATATAAGACAAATTACTCGTATAAATAAATTAAAATTAACAGTATTCTTTAAACAAAATAACTTAACTTATAAATGTTATGAACATTGTCACGATTTTTATAGCGAATTAAAAAAAAATTAAAATTGGGTTCTACGTAACCACTTATCGGTTCTATAGGTCTCTAGAGCGCATTAGAAAACAATAAATAAAATAATTGGCAAACATTATTTTTTACACAAATAATTTGAATTTAAGTACTAGATTTTATATGTAAATCAATATGATTTTTAAAATTAAAAACGTTACTGTTAACGAATATGGGGGATATTCTGCAAATATTAAAACAAATATTGTACTTAAATCTACAAATGTACATGTGTAGCCAACATATGCCAGAGCTGTTTTGAGCAATCTGTATAAGTTTAGAAGATTCTTTGCGTTATTTGACTATTAAAACAGGTTAAAATAAAAACAAAACTTCTATTTATATTCAGACTAAGCAGCAAATTTAATTTCCTTTCTTTAAATAGTGAACAAAGAAATATAATAAAATAATAAAAACAAAAAATAATGCATTCCAAGTCACTTGCTATGATAAATGATGCACAATAAAACAACCTAGTTAAATAAAGTTATTAAGGTCTAATTATAAAGCCTCCTACTTTATTATTCTTCAATTTATTCAGCGACTAAATACCCGTTATTATATATTTAAATAAAAAAATCAATTTCCATATAAATTGCGAAAACGACCGTACGGAGATTTAACCGCTTAATACACCTAATATTTATTTTAGCAACAATTTATTCCTTAAAGTAAACCGCCCATGAAATTTTAATATGATTTTTTAATGGAAGCCATACGTACAGGGTGGCCATCGGGATAAAAAGAAACGTCATAATAATAAACCGATTAAATGGAAGGAAGTAATTTATATTTAATATGGCATTGCGCAATATATTTTCCAATGATTCTTTCATTATAATATCTTTTGCGTTGTTAATGGGTACCGCCACGAGTAACACTATGATGCCATTAAAACATCAAAAGATTTAATAAGTTAATTAAAAACGCTTCACCAATTTACCTTATGGGCTCCACATTCGCCACACCTAATCTGGGTGACTAGTATAAACGGTAACCTACAGTGGCGTAACTATGATAAGGATGTCCAATATAAATAATAAGAATAATAGAATTAAGATAGTCGATGTAGTAGTAGCAGATCACTTGTTAATTTATTTAGAATTTAAATTCCAGAACGTCGTAAATAATTTGGAGGAGCAATTTTCATGTGGATCTATTAAAAGCTACGTGGATTACGAAGTATAATAAAATTGTTAATTAAATTTAGATTAAAATTAATTTGGAAGAACCAAAGTAAAAAAAGGCAAGCAAGAGGTTAAAAAAGGTAAGTAAATTTTTTTATACTTGTAATTTAATTTTACTTCATTTACCTTGATAATTTATTTAATGATATCTTGATTTAACTAACGAAACGTTGGTTCAAATTAAGTATTTTTACTAAATAAATAGGTTTTTAATTTTTTTCAAATTCAATATTCAAAATATAGTTATATATATAGTTATTATAGGTTTAGTATTATAGTTATTATAGGTATAATACCGAAAAGAAAAAACAAGCTCAGAGTTTGATAGACAAAACTTCAGCTCCTACGTATATAAAAAATCTATTATACCTCAAGTTCATATTTCTTCTAAATACGCGAAGAGGTCCATTTTCTTTTTTTTTCCGTAAAAATGGAGCCTGTGAGCATGTGAGCAAGTGCAAAATTTAGGTACCAGATTTATTTACGACCTAAATAGAAAAACTAGAATTACCCCATATCTTCGAAGGTCTAATTGCCTAAATATGAATATTCGGCACAAGCTTTCTTTGTATTCTTTAGGTTTTAAAATTACTAAACATAAAGGGCATTGATATATTTATGATAAATTGCAATTTAGAAGGGATATTCATACTTTGAATCTATGGCAAAGAGGTACACTCTGACAGTACACAAACATCGCCAAAAACTCTTTAAAAGATCACTCTCCTGTATATTGCCCAAATTATTTTATACTTTAATTTATAATATTTCAAACAATCACTCTTTGATTTTCACTAATTGGTATTGCCATGGCACTCTTTCTAGATGAATCTACTAATTTATTTTCCTCCTTTAGCCCCACGGTACTTAGATGTATTTTTTTTTTCATTCCGTACAATTTTTTAATATTATGGTCTATAGTGACTGGTAAATAGAACATGTGGTACCTGTCTGATTATGGTTTTGAAATCATGTTATAATGTTTATTAAAGTACATATATGTATCTAGTGGAAAAAGCAGCTGAACGCCAAGTTCCATTACGTAAACAAAATATTTATTTAAGTTATAGTTAAATTAAGTATTCAGTACTTTTGTGTAAAAGCAACTGAATTCTGTAGGGCCCATTGTTCAACCAAGAAAATACTAAGTTATGTAAATATTGTAATTAATTTGTTTGTAATTTGCAAGTACTAGGCTAAATGTAAAAAAATTGCAACCTTGCAAGGTGGTTCTGAAAAAACAAAGCTCATATCTCCTCATAACTTCGTGTTTTCTCCTTATAATTTCACTACAATTTAATCCTCACTATTTTGAAGTTGCATGTTTTTGTCCTGTTTTCGACTTCCTAAAACCAATGATACTTTCTTATATGTCTCACCATTTTGAGGCAAATATAGGATTAAAAAAAAATCTTCAGACATTTTATTAATTTTTTTCAAAAATCTACTTAGAAGGACTAAGTAGATTTTTTTTATCATTCATATTGATCCGATTTAAATAAATGAAAAAAAGATAATATTTTTTTACATAAATGCATCTCAGGAATATTCGTAGGTTATGCGTATTGCTCAGAACAACACTGGAATATTTTGCTTATTTTATATATAAAATTTAGGCGAAATTTGCTAAAGATATTTTTTAGATATATAAATGAAATTAAAAAGAAATGTAATTATAAAAACTTAAATATAGAATCTGTAAGTAATTTAGATAGTAAATATAGTATATTAATAGTATATTATCACTATTATCAATGTTATGATCATTAATGTCAAAACGTTATTAAAAATTTTCTTGCTTATATAAGATTATTTTTTAATTTTTTTATTAATACAAAATTGTAAATTTCTATTTATTAAATTTTTTAATTTTTTTTTTTAAATTTTATAAGCGTTTATTTTATTTTACTAACATAGATTACAAATCAACATAAATAACCTAGAAAACATGTGGCACAACATGCTGAAAACATCACACTTGTTGATATTTCGCAAATTCAGTGGAACGCAATGTCTAACGAATTTATTGTATTGTATAAATTAAAATAATTTTATATTTTTATTTACAAATGTAGCACATTTTTCATAAATAAATATACAATAATATTAATGGTAAATATAATAATTCAGATTATCATTATGTTTAATTTATTCTATGTTACTCTAAAAAAATAATTAGGTTGCAATTAAAGATGTAAAATTACCGATAATATTACGGTAATATTGGTAATTTATTAAAAAAACCGCTTTTTAACTATTACTAGTTTTTTTAATTCAAAACTGTAAAAACATTAGGAAACACAAAAAAACGAGTCAGAATGACCTACCTAATAAAGTGGATAATGGTAAACCATCCTCATCATCCCCAACCTCTTCATCTGATTCTTTTTTCTCCTTGGTTAATTCAGTCAAGTCTATAATTTCGAAACCGAGATCTTCTTTTTCAATTTCTTCCTCAGAATCCTCAATAGCTTTTTCTCTTCTTGAATGATCTTCGTTTAGTAAATTATAATTATGGGCAATATAGGTTAGTTTTCCGGCTCTTTTCACGGTAAGCCTGTTTATTCTTCTTTGCCGATGAATAAATCCATAAGTACTAAATGTTCTTTCGGTTGCGGCTGTTGACGATGGTAAATTTAAAATGTCTACAGCCAATCTACTTATTTTAGAACTGGAGCAAATTCCTGCCCACCAAACATGCCCAGACATACATTTTTCGCTGGAAATATTTTATTACCACCTCTAATTTCTTACTGTGCAAGTGCTTCCATAATGAGACCTACTTCTGAAGAATATTTTGGATGACGCCTTGCAATTTCATAGATGAACTCCGTCGCAACAAAATTTTCAGCTTTAATTAAATTGTTGCCACGTTGGTTTGGTTCTAATAGGTAGGCAGCAAGATGAACGGATTTTAAACATTTATTTTCTCGTTTTTCAAGAATTGAACATATTTTCTGAGATTCCAACATAGTAACGAATAAATTTGATACTTTGTCACGTAGTATAGATCTTATTTCAAATAAGCAGATAAACACTTTTGAGATTGTTGGCCCGTTGGCTTCAAAAAACATTTTTTACTTAGAGATCTGGTCGGCTGGAACAAGTCATAAGTTGCTTTTATTTGTAACCAAAATTCATTTAATTTTGAAGAAGTCTTACTGTAATTGTTGAAAGAACATCAGAAATATCTGAATTATCATCAACTGCTAAACTTTTCAATGAATGTTTAGTGTCCAAAGAGCTTTTTAAACAAGAAACAAAGGAACCTCATCTTATTTTCACCGGTAATTTTAAAGAGATGTATCGGCCCGTTTTGTTTAACTGGATTTTTTCAAACCTTCCATGTAAAATCTGCGAATTTTTTAAAATTAGCAAAATGGTCTAATTTCAAGAAGTCTTCAACCAGAAGGTTTAGACCGTGACAAATACAACCATAATTAGTTATGTAATTGTACTTGCTGCTAACTATGTCACGAGCCTTTTTTATGTTAGCTTCGTTGTCGGTGAAAATAGCCAAAAAATTTGAAGCTCCCAATTCTCCCAATACTTTTTCAATTTCTGAGGCCAAAAATGTTGCTAAATGTCTGTTATCTTCGGTATGGATTAATTTATAAAATACCGGAAGAGGTGTATTAATAAAAAAATTAGATATAGAATCATTTCTATAGAGTGAAAAAAAAACCCCAATATTACCAATGTTACCGGTCTTGCAGTAATATTACTAAAATTATCGGTAATGTTACTACGGTAATATTACCCTTTATATCACTAGTTGCAATACTACTGTTAAGGGACTGAATAAGATAAATCCACTATAATACTGAAGGCATCTGAAAAATTGAAAATTTTTAAGTTTGTAAAGCGGTTCTGATTGAGGGTTAAGGCAAATAGAAATGGTTTTTAAGTAAAAATTTAAGTAAAAAAAATCAGCTACTTTTATAGAAATCACTAGAGCTAGACAACTTAAGGGACATATTTATTACAAATCTATTAATTGTTTACTTGAGTAAATACTAGAAATTTCTATGATAAAAAAAATAGAGAATAAACTAATTTAATGTGAAAAATAACAGTATATTTTATATTATAGGATATATTTAATATTAAAGGCTAACAACAGGAAAGATTTTAAAGGGATACAAAGGGATACAAAGCAGTATTAAGAATATGATTTTGAGTCAAAGGAAAATTTGTAAAATAAAGAGAAACCCATGGAAGTTAAATGTCACGTATTTGTTTAACCAGTGAAGATATATCCTATAAATAACTCTAATAATAATCTAATAATTTTGCTATAAAACTCTGTTAAATGTCCACAATTTTACTATTAATAATTTCAAAACTCATGAATACTAGAACAATTGGTGGAATGAAGTTAAAGGGGATTTAGTTTTTTATATTTACTAAATTTTTATTAATCATTTGGAAAAGTACTATCAAGACGATTTGCCAGTAATATTTTGGAGTGAACTACTGTAAAATTCAGTTAAAAGTAATAAATCTGTAACACAAAATTATCTAGAACCGAAGCACACCCTAATAGAGTGCGATGATGTCCATAGCTTGATAGAGAGAAAACAAAAAATTCGACAAGCCAGAAAAGAACCAACCATGACACATGAAATATTTAAAAACTATGGTAATAAAATTCTCATGCGGTACAAAAGCATAAGATCTAGTCGTTGTACCACTAATCCCACTGTCAATAACCTAAAAGAACTAAAATATTCTCCTGAAACTACTATAGAATATAAAATTAACTTTTCCGATCAAATTCAAGATTTACCACAAAGGTCCAAAGAAATTAATAATTCTGATTACGTAATTAAAGTTTGTTCCAGGAACAACTTGAAATATCTAGTCAAAAACTCACCGAGTTTTATTGTTTTTTACACTTAAACAAAACTAATTAATACAATTAATTTAGTTTATGAATTACCACCAAAGTTTAAGTTGCATACGTACCTAATTAGATTAAGGTTCAATTTTTGAAAATATTTTTTTGCACTTTTTTTAATATTAAAAAATGACCAAATTCGTAGCTCTTAAAAAAAATTAGGTTGAGAGTTATTAGGAGTAATCATAGATAGGTTCTGTTTTTAAGCACGACTTAGATTTGCGGTTTCTTGTCCCTGTAAGCTCTTGTAGGTTTCTGTAAATTTTAATAAATTACAATTGCAGTTTATCTATTGCATCTTATTTAAATGCTTTTATTAGACAAATAATTATTATCAATATGTGGTTCAATAAGTAATATCTAATATCTACCACATTACTTTAAAAACTAATGTAATTTTTTTGTGAATATTGCTGTCTAATTAATCTGATTTTCAGCAGAGAAAAGGTGTCAAAATACGATGTATTGTGCATAGGCCATCAATATGCAAAATTTCTTAATAAAGTCAATAAAGCAATAAAAGTATATAAAATTATATTAAGATTTAAAAGAATGAAAAGAGTAAAATCAATTAAAAAACAGACAATGTCTTGTGGCATTAGAAATATTATAATTAGAATTCAAAAAAATAATAATTATTAAATAATTAATTAGATATATCAAAAAGTCTTTATTATGAACGTTTTTTTACTTTATTTTTTACCTAAAGTATTTGCCTACGTCACTGTATTGTCGTCAGCCATGTCGGATTTCGTCGTTTTGTTACTTCCCCGAAGAGAAAAGTAGATCGCACCAAATGGCTGGAAGGGACAAGAATTAACGAAGTTCAGGAAAAGGGATAACGCGACAACTAACCCTAATGAGATTAGGGTTATTGATTACCCTTATATACCTTTTTTTTTGGTTTAGGAGAGCCAGGAAGTTATTTGTCGGGTAATTTCGATCGTATTACCCTCAGGACGAATCAGGGTGCAGGTTTATTTTTTTGAAGCTTGAAGTATTGGGATAATAAATTGGATTAATTACTATAATTACTATAAATGAATTAAAGCGGAGTAGAGAGATTTATTTCTTGCGTAAGGTTTCTAGGTAATTGGAGTCGTGTTAAGATATTCCTGTATCCTAAATAGTTCTTAGGTGCTTTTTTATTAAAATTATTCCTTCATATTCTCACAGGTTTTATTAGGGCTTTATATGAAACTGAAGATTTTCTATACAAATTTCTTTAGTAAAAATAATGTCTCCTAAATATTGAAGGTGTGTGCTTATTAAAATACATACAAACAGTTACATTTATAAGACAAATGAAAATAAAATCCAAGTTTAATAATAATATTAATAATCTTTGTCGTTTTACATAAAAAACAATATAGAAAACAAATAAGAAATAGGTGGCGCCATTGGATTTAACCCTTTTCCATGTAATCACCACATCTGTACCAGAATACATGAATAAGTCTCAAAAAAATAGCGAATATAAAGTATTTTAAGAGAAGTCAAGTATAACAAATATTAACAAAAAATATTTACAAAAAAAAACTTACTCATTTTTACTAAGAGTGGGATACAACATTAGGGGAATGGCGAACAATCTTTGGAATAGACTGGTTTTGTATTTAGGTATGCGAAAGTCAAATCAGGAGCGAGTTTCACTGAGCAGTTTAATGAGGTCTTTATTCATTTTAAGAGCTACATTTATATAATATTCTTAAAAAAAAAATAATGAAGTTGCGTATCGTTATGGTAGAATAAAAATCACTGATAGAACATACACATACACGCGTTGAAAACAATTAAGGAAGTAACTTTAAAAAAAAACTACAGGAGCTCAATTAAACCAACAAATTTTAATTTTTCACATAGAACATGATATCGAAAAATGTCAAAAGCTTTGCTAAAGTCAAGTAATACGAAAAGTAATATAAAATGTATTTAGGCCTTTATTGCTAGTAACTTTACCAAGTTCTGCAGTCGTGCTACGATTGGCTTAAAAACCTGACTGTATTGATACTTAGTTGCCTAAACAGTCATGGTATTTATGTAAGAACTAACTTAGTTGAATTTAATAATATTTTCCAAAACTTTTGAAGCTCTTAGTAAGATTATTGGTCTTAAGTCAGAAAGGTCGGCTAATGTTGGCATATTTTATTGACTACATTTTAAAGGCATTTATTAATTATGAATATAAAAAGATATAAATTCTGTGATCGTAATTATATTAGAAATAGTGCATCTGCCCTTCATGAAGCCATGCTGTCAACTATTTATATGCACTAGTAATAGAGAATAAAGGTCAAATATGATAACTCGATAGTATTTTTCACTATGAGTTGTACATTACATAAAAATTATTTTGTGTACCCATTGAATAATTATCGATCAAGCAATGAGTAATTTTTTTCAAGTAATTTTTCAGTCATTTCTTGGTGATATACTAGAATTACTATAATAAATAATAAATCTTCGAAAGTGAAACTTTTGGTATTCTGTTCTTATTGTTTGATGGTCATGTCAAGAAGAAATACAGAAAGTGTGTTTGTTTCTCTTATCATTCATTTAACATGTAGATAAAAATAGATCATCATCAACAATAATATGAATCTATTCATCATTCATAATTGGTATGTGATGGTATTCTAGCACTGCAATTTTTCCTATCATAACACGTGCTTTTATTAGCAATTTTCTTAAAAACTCTTATCTCAACTTTATTTACTAAAAGTGTTTTTTTATAAATTTATTGAAAGTCGTTATTAATATAACTAGAGTCACTAAGAAACTATAAGTCAATTATAATCAATTTAAGAGAAAACTAAGTAAGTTGCGCAATAATTTTTTTTTAGTTAATGATCCTAAATTACTTTATGAAACTTAACTTAATATAAACCTTATACGTATCATTTCTTGTGCAAATAATTATTAAATTTTTTAATATCCATGGAGCGTGGGTGATTTAGTGTTTCGTAAATTACCAGCCTGCTTACAAAATTGATTATCTCTAATTGGTAGACACTATATAATTATTGTTGTTTAGATATAAGCTCAGCTCCATTTCAGTGAAAAAGGTAATTTAAATTAGGATAATTATCTGTAACTAGTAATGTATTATGCATATGTTAAATTGAGTTCTTGGTGAATGCTTGCATGTCATAAGTAATTTACAGCATAGTAGGTAATGGACCACAATATTCGTTTCTAATACAATTTTGCCATTTTTGATTTGAGAATTATAGAACTAATTTTTTACTACGTCAAATGGATGTATGATAGAAAACTTTTCGTTCTTTGTTTAATGTAGACGTTGCAGATAGTTGTTTTTGATTCATGATCAGGCCCTCTCTTTTTACCAATAAATTGACTATATTTAAAATTGTATAATATTTTATTCGACGGTCTTTACCATGTCTCGTGTCGCAGATGTTGGTGCAGTAAGTAGGATTTCGATAACTCATATCTTCTTCTTCTCCTCATGAATATTTTAATGCAAATAATCTTTTTTTGCTTGCAAATTCTATTAAACCTTATTTTGGAAAAAAAGTATTACATTATAAAAATGACGAATGAAGTTTTTTTTTCGGGTTGCATATAATATACCTACTATACAATATAATCGTGAAACAACGATGGTGGCAGCTGGGCACAGACAAAAGGTGTCTTAATAATTATACATGCCCCTCAGACCCCACACCTTGTTCACGCCCAGGGAATCAAGGTACTGAAGAGCGGACCTCCGCTTTCCCTCCACAGGGCGTTATTTTATTATATTACCTATCCTATACCTCTTCATTCTGCTTGTCATAAACATTGTGTTTGGGATGGGGTTTTTCGCACGTTTTTTTTATTTGTTACCGGATATTACGAAATTTTCACCAATGGTTATTATAGAGTGTTTCAATTTAGACCTAGATAGTTTCAAAATATAGAAGTTTAAACGTTGCTTTTGTAATATTTTGAGTAAATTGAAAAAATTAATCAATATTAAAAGATTTTTAAATTGAAGCAATCTAAGTTAAATATCTACGACCTACAACCATCAGACCTTAAGATATTTACAGTTTTGTAGAATATAATAAAAACGTAAATTATATTTTAACAACATTGATATTCTTTTATTTCTTTTGGTATATCCTGAACCAGATTTGCTCATTTGGATTGTTGTCGATTTATGAGTCCCATGACTACCACAGATTCTCCTTCGTCTTAAGGGGAGTCATCAGTCAAGAAAACGTCAATAAGTATTTAGTAAACAACCGAAACTTACAACAATATTACATGTGAAAGAATATGAATTGTCAATTATCAAACGTCATGAATGTCAACTGTCAATCTTATTACAGATCTCGTCGTGGCATTTATATTTTGATACACCCCTCTATGAGCGTGTTTATCTAAGCTCTATTGGTATTTTTTCCTATAAAAGTGTCATATTTCAAATATCAACGGTCATATCAACGTACAAAAATAAAACTATTAGCTGTCCTTAATAAACTATATATATGAGTAATTAAAACAAATTAATAGACTATAGTGTCAAAATATATCAAACGTCACTAATGACGATATCAATTATCAAAAAAAACGGTCTCAATTATCAAACGTCATTAGTGACATTTGACAACATGTCCTGTAATTAATGAATCTTTATTAAATAAGAGCTCTTGACTTTTGTTTATTTTTCTCATTTTCTTCTTATTTTTTTGCTCAGTTCTTTAGGATAAGCTAAGGATATCTTCTGCTTAGTTTGAAGCAGTTTTTAATGAAAAATGATAGAGTAAGCATACTAGAAGAGACTCCACCTGCCCAAGAACTCTTGAAGATCTCTCGCTATCAAGTTCTTTTATTGGACTTACTTAGGTAGTAATCATAGTGATATGATGCAACAGTTTAGTGTTGTCAAGTTATGACTTTTTTTTCACCATCTATATGCTCTGGTTTGTCCTTAATCAATAACTTTCTTTTATACTCCATCACCTCTGATTCTTAATTAATTTTCGTTTTATCATTCTGAGTGGTATTGGAAAGTCAGCTTTTGGGGAAATTGATAGACCCGGATGAGCGTAGGAAAACTTTATCTTATATATGTGAAAGAATTATATCAGAGTTAACCAAGACAACCTTGGAATCAATTCAACTTGTAAGAACCAGGAAGTAAACGAAAACGAACAAACGATACTCCTGCAATTGTATGCCAATGAACTGAAAATAATTAAAAAAATTAGAGGAGTACATCTTGAACAAAAAAACATGAGCTGATCAAAGACCTCGTTCTAATCAATCTAGGCAATATCATATTTTTGAATTTTATTTATTATACTTAATCCTTCTGAAATAAAATATGTAGTAAGCAATAGCATAAATGTTAGCTATAGTATTTTTTGCAAATAAAGACTCATTCATTTATTCCTCTTCAAAACAGATACAGAGAGTCTGCGAAAAAACATTCACCTGCTAGAATTGAACCCGCTATTTTGGCTCTTTCTATCTGATAAATTCGTTATATCTTCTCAATTTTGCTCCCTTAAATTCAATTTTTTGTTTGAGTTGATCCCTGTAGTCTATTAAATTTTAGAGCATCAACACTATTAAAATTTCCTCGTAAGATCCGTGGTTTTTCCATAGATTTCCTTTAACAGATTTTTTTTAAGGTATTCTCTAATAGTATGAGTTTTTGCACTCATTTCGTCCATGTTTTTGATCAAACGTCATTTCCAAGCCAATTTCTTATTATATTATTATTACGATGTTACCTTTTTTACGGCTTCTGATTTGGTCCGTAAATACCTTTATTTATTTTTATGAAAAACAAGAGACAAAGACAAAAGCGAAATTCTACTGTTAATTTAAAAATGTCTACTTAAAAAGACCCCATACACCGAACCTTTCCACCAATTCAAGATAGTTAGCATGCTATTATAACCCCGCCATATATAAATTACCCCTGTCTATAAGTAATACTCAAACTCCTTACCATTAAGTAAGTATACGGCCATTGGCATCGATCCTCCCACCCATCGCGGATATTACTATGTAAATTTCATATTCGAGAAAATCGTGCAACTTGATTTCGGTCAGAATTTACAAATGGACGGTAATTATTCTTCGAATAAACCATTTTACATATAAAATGGATTTGGATTATTTATTTGGTCGAGTCGGTTAAGTCCAGTGGCGTATAAGACAATCTATAGTATAAATAACAGAATTTTTCTTTACTTCAAAATGTACAATTTTGCATGTCTATTTTATGTTCCTTAATTTGCACAGCTCTTTCTCTTTTCGTGTTTTATCCCTGTAATTTGTGTTTCTAGATACTAGTGTTGCTGCTCTACTTTTCATCTAATTGCTAACTCAGATTTATTTTGATGATGTCTTTTTAGGTTTTTTTTGTAATAAAATGATACTTTTTTGCTATATGTATCATTATTAAATTAAAATCTGCGTTTATCAAAATTCTTAAAAAACTACGTTAAAAATACAAGTAGACGCAATCTAGGAGTAATTAGTTAAACCAATATTAATTAAAAAGAAAAAATCATGTTGATTCAAATGGTGCTGTTCCAAAGATTGCATTCCATATATTAACAGTATTGTCCCATTTGCAATATGTTGGACTGGGAAAGAACATTTGAAAAACATATATTTAGTAAGATTTTTTCCACCTATTCAATTTTTCCTATATTACTCTTAACTAAATCAGTATAAAGAAATGTTAGAGCTTTAATATGAGTTATTATTTTAATAGGGAAGAAATAGGCAATATTTGCAGTAGAGTGGTAGATAAAGATAAAATGAAAATCCTAGACTTATTTAATAATTAGTCTTTATAATTCTCAACATGTTTCGAACACAACGGTGTCCATCATCAGAGGATAGAAAGTTTAAAATTGGTATCAGTTATATTATGCCCGCCAGGGTTTGAGTCCATGTCAAGAAAACTTTTATTTATTATTATTTTTTTTTTAGTTTTTAATATTCTTATTTACAAATACAAATACGAATTCTTTATTTCTTTTTTACAGCCTATTTTAACATTATAAGGTTTGTCAATAAGAAAAGAAAAAGTGGACAAAATCCTAGATGTCACATTCATAATATGAATTAAATTTAAAAGTAGCAAAAATCGACGAAAAAACCGCATATAAAGATAAACAAAAATACATCTAAGAAACCGACAAAAAAGTATGCATGATCTGGGCACTGTCCTCGTTAAATTTGTTTTAAAGGATTATTAAAACATGTTTTAAATTCGTTTATGCTATAAAAACATAAATTGATGAGGAATTATTTAATTTCTTTTTTTAAGACTTTTTGCGGTTAATTCTTTAGACATTTCCGGCAACATATTATAAAGGCTCAGACCGCTATATAGTGCAGATTTTTTGTAATACTTGTGTTTGTGTAAATAAAAATATTGACCGTATCTAGTTAAATACGTAAACATATATATCTTGATATTTTATCTAGTTTTCTTTATTATTATGGATGTATATTAACAAGATATAAAGATAAACTCCACATACATTTTAATTTTTCCATGGCCAGGCTAAAATTCAAAATTTTAAGTATGTTGTAATATATATTTATTAAATTTTACATTTCTCTTTATATATATCGGATTTGACTTATATTAATAATAATTTATGTTCTGGTTATGTATGTAGCACATGTTGCCAAATAAATATACAGGGTGTTCTTTAAAGACATACTAATATTTAAGGAGGTGATTTCTGGACCCATTTAAAAAAACAAGTTCCTATGAACATATGTCCTTAACGTTTTAACTTTTAAGACTAACTTTACTACTCATTTATTTTAAGAAAAAGCAGTGGCATAGGATTTATAACACCCTGTATCTCAAAAGTAAAGACATTTAGATATTGCTCATAGGAACTTTTTTTCTTAAAATAAGTCTAGAAATCACCCCCTTAAGTATTAGCATGTCTTTAAAATACACCCTGTATATTATTATTATATAAAATTACTGCAAAAGAAAAATTGCTTTTTACTTTCCGGAATTTTACCTGCATTTACCTACTAACATTTGAATTTTTTAAACGATCGTCAAAATTCGATTTTTTTTAAATTTATTTTTAATTCTTATGATGTCTATATTAAACGGGTTTGAGTTTTTAATTTATTGAATAGATCTGATTTTTTTAAATTAATTTATTAATCCTTAATTATTCCTCTCAAATCTTGTAACTTTTCTATTTTATTATATTAGATTAAAAATAATTTAATTTTTCCTTAAAATTAAAATAAATATTATTTAAAATGTATTTTGCTACTGAATCTTTTAAATTAGATTAGAATTTAAATTATTAAATTATCTAGTTAAATAATTAATGTTTCTATGCATTTTTCAGCCATTTACAGTAACTTTCTTATTTTCTCCGGTTTTTCCTTTCTAGGGCAATTTTTGCGTATTTTTGAAGATGATTATTTTAAATATTTAAATTTTTTTTAGGCGGTTTAATTTAATTCTTGGGCTATGTTTGAATTCTGTTTTTTTGTTCCAATTTTGAAGTATTTTTTACATTTTCATGCTTATATTTATTTATTTAAATATTGAATATTTGAGAAACTGTTTTTTTTTATTTTATGAATTAATATAAAAACAATTGTATTTTGTTTATATAAAAAATATGTGAAAAATAGACGTAGCTTAAATTATGATGCGTTTTACATATTACATTTGTACTGATAATCCTTTCTTGAGCAACACCATGCTCTTTCTACATCATTGCACTGTCCCCAGACTAACGTGTTGTAGCTTTGCGTAATGCAGCAGTTGCGTAATGAACATCCATTTGTCCTTTATCATCAAGATAATTTTTTAGGGTTTAAATGATTTATCTAATTTTATTCAAAAGCTTTAGTTCTTATGTATTCTAAACGCATTGTCTAAGTGCAGGGTAAACTTAAAACTGTAGTGAAAATCAAAAACTTCCAAGTCACTAATTTAAACCACTTGTTCTACAGCGGAGTTTTTTATGCATTAAGTGTGACTAAGGAGATCAAAATACTTGAAGAATCTCATGAGCAGATTCTAAAAAGTGTACCCTTTTTACCCAAAGGCATTGGAAAATTGTTTCTTTTACATAAAAAATAAAAATCACACTTGCAAAAAAGTTTGTACACTATCAGTGCATTATGGAGCGTCCTTATAGGCCACAGTAAAAAAATGCTAATTTTCGAGTTTCTCATATCAAAAAATCCCTAGATACCTACCAATTTTTAAAGTGCTATAACGTAAAATGTTAAAAAAATTAATTTTTATTTTTTTAAACTGAAAACAGGCCTAAGGGCCGGTATTATAAAACTATTTTGACAGATAGCTTAAAGTTAACTTGTGGAGTAACGTCACATGTCACAGTTAGCTTCAAAATGGACAAGTTAACTTTGTCGGGTGGATGGGGTATCAGTTAGAGTTAACTTTATAAAAAATCCTGGATTTTGACATATTATAGTCTGTCTGTCAATAATTTTGAATATAACCTAACACTGAAAAAGCCTGTATTCCTCGACATATAGATGGCGGTAAAAAAACGAATATATCTCCTCGGAACTACCGGACTGTCAAGCATCTGATTTGTCATATAAAATGACACAATTTTTTATAGTTTTTAGCTAGAAAAAGAGCCTTTTCTAGAAGTGAATCTACGGTCAAGCCAAACCAAAATAAAAACACGAAAAATTCATTTTTTGACAGTAGCACATTGCACTAATAACGTCTTAAAGACGGAGAAGAATAAATGGAACGTTTATAAAACTGACATTTTATAACTTGATGGTTAAAGTTACCTTTTGAAAAATATTTATAATACCAGCATTGAGTTGCTTTAAATCAGCGTATTTTGACCTAAGGAATAAGTCCTAGGATTTTCTACAGACCTTTTAGAGATACCCTGACTATAAAACTCACGATCTCAAAGCGATAATTAATGATTTTTAGATTTACAACCAAACAGTCAATGAGAAAAATATGCAAAAGCTGATGCCTGTCACAAGCCGAATTCGCCACGGTGCTCGAGGTAATTTGTGTGATTTCCGAAGACAGGCGTTAAAAACAGCCCCCTTTTACCACCGGGGGCTTATTCCGGATGTCACTCCGCAACAATATCTCTATTAGCCATTGTGCTAGACTCTATTAAGTTGTATTTATGTGCCTTTGTGTCGATTCAAACGGACCACAAAGGTACATTAGGTATTACCGCCGCACCAGAAGCCGTCCGACATGATATTCCGTTTCGTATTTAAAAACACCCCTCTTTAGGGTATTATAGGTAATTCTTTTTAAATTTGTTTTTCTTTAATTTGAGGGCCTACCGCAACAAGGTTGAATGGGAACGAATCAGTTTTTGTCGTTTGAAGATTGACAATAATCGGTTGATCCCTTGAATAGTGTCTTGTGTTTTTACCTTGGTAAAGTGTAACACACTTTGTATAACCGAATACTGAATTTTGCTTTTTATTTTACAATAACTCATCTTAGTTATGCACTAATAACACAAATTATGCCATATATTAAATATATGCCGCCTTCAAAAAATTCACCATTGGATTTAGGGCATGAATAATTATGAAAGACTTACTTAAGGTTTCTCATAAACATTTGTCTTTCAAAGTATCCATAAACACATAATACCAAAAATTAATGTAGCATATCAATATAAACGGTAACGTCTCCCTACCCATATTACAATTGCACTAAATTGACAAACACCCCATCTATTACAAATGAAACCTTCATTTAATAATAATATCGATATGATGAGGGTAGACACGGTCCCATTTAAATAGTAAAAGGAACCAATACATTTTGTATATGGTAATGGTAGCCGAACACAAAAGGGTGGAAGTGCACTATCAATTTGTACTTTATCTGATCTGCATGGATATAATATGCGTCCACGGCGGCAGCTATTACCTTCCTATAATTTAGGGTTTTATCGTTTTATATGATTGCATAAATGGGGCTCTGTCTGTTTATTTATTCAGGAGATAATATGTCTTTTGTTTCGTTTTATAGTCGTTTGCAGTGGCGGCCAATCATTTTGACTTTGGTTACACTAATAATCTTTTCAATTATAAATATTTCAATTTTGATTCGTCAGTTCTCCAAAACCTTCTTCCTCCATGTCTCTTGTGCCTCCTAATCAAAATAATTAGAAATTAGTCGATTCATTATAAGATACAATATCCCAAGCATTATACGCTTGTTGAATAATGGTACATTTTTGGTTGAACTTTTTTTTCAATATATTAAAAGGAATTAATTATAATGTTAATATTTAATTCACGTTTAACAAGGAGGTTTATTATATGTTAATAATATACAATCATCATTTCATAAAAGTTAGACTTTTAAATATGGCATATTGTATACTGTTTAAAGACGTTTATAAAATGCATTTAAAGGAAGGAGGTTTTTTTTAAATGTGTTTTATGCATCAGGAGGTATTTTTCGACATACAAAAATCTAAATAATTTAAGTGTATTTTTGTGTTTTTTTATTTGCATATCAAGGGGCAAAAACCAAAACCTTGTAAGTAACATTTTGGAAATTTTTCAGGAGAGCAATAAAACTGTTTAATTTTTGTAATAAACGACAAGTAATTATTTTTTTCATACATTTATTTATTTAGCAGGAACATGACAGTCTAGACAAAAATAATAATTTCCTTTTTTTTATAAAATAAACTACATTTACGAGGTACTGTATCTAAATAATACAGATACGAGGAATTGCATTCTTAAAAAACTACGAAAAAAACACAAATAAATTTTGTGTATTTATTACAGAAAAAAAAATAAGAGAATATTAAATATTTTCTACAAAGGAGTATTCAACATTATAAAAATTTGTGTACTTATACCCTAAACCTATTTCCTAACATAACTAAATACCCATTAACATTCTAATAATATCATCACATTATCAGGTACTTCAAAAAGTTTGCGATCTAATCTTTTTCTAAATTTAAAAACAAAATCTTTTTATAAAAGTATTTTTTATGTAGCAACCTAATACAAATAAAATTAAATAAAAAAAAATGAAAATTAAAAGCTGACAAAACTTTTTTTGGCAAAATATTTTTACTTGTAAGGCAACTGTTCATAAAAACTCCAACAATCTTTAGGAATTGTAGCCTTAATGCTCTGTAAATTATCATACTTAATATTACGTTGTTAAAGTCAATATTTTTTGGTCTTAGAGGAAGGGGGTGAATGTCTTCGTCAGAAAATTGTAACTTGAATGAAATTTGCCCTTTACAATATTGTAACGCTCTAATATTGGTCACAATAGCCCTATTCTTGAAGGCCGAATCGAGGCATACTTTAAAAAATCTTTATGGCCGTAGTTTTTGAAAAACTCGTAGCCCATATTCTTTACCAAATAGGGATTTTTAATACGTGCTTGCTTAGTGATTTTTAAATAATCACTTGGTAAATAGATTTTTTTGTTTTTTAAGCAGGTTTCAATAGCACTATGAACAGAGTCACATTCCATCTGAGTGTGACCCTTTTCCAAAAACTTTTGCGTAATTAAAACATGCTTCTCTGATAAATAAAGAAGAGTATTAGCGAGCACACTATTCCTATTTTGTGCCGTACAGCCATCAGAGTAAACAATGATAGGTCTTTTGGCCTCTTGGGTTAAAAGTTGCTCTTGTAAGTAGTCTACTAAAAAGGAAGCATAAACAGATGCTTGCCCATCGGCAATAGTTTCGTTAAACCAATAACAAACGGCTTGGTTGTTGACTAAATTATAAATCGTGAAGTTATGGCAACCCAATTTCTGTTTATAGTACAACGTGTTAGCTGGGATTTGCGGAGATAGCCTCACAGCTTGTACATCCATGGTAATCATGTGAAACTCACCACTTATCGCCTTCTCCTTATCTATTTCCTTTTCACGTCTTGCTGAATTTTTTTCTCAATGTGTTCCTTATATTCTTCCGCTTCTATATTTTCGTTCTTATACTTAAAACAGACATCACATTGGTCCTTTCTAGGTCGGAATATTGAGATTTTCATTTCGTCGGCAAGTTTAGTCATTGTAATAATTGACATTGGATTTTGCCCCTTTTCTTGGCATTGCCCCATGTAGACACAGTATAAATTGGACCATGACTGAAAAGACTGTTCCAAGTACATTCTGTTGGTATCTTTTCGACAGTAATGTGAAGGAAGCTTGTTTAAATTTTGAAGAAACTCGGTAAGAAAGTTTTTGCCATTTTTAAAAATATTTTCTCGTTTTTCTCTCCTGCTTATATCGGTTTGGTTCCCACTAGCCATGCCATTTTCAGAATTCATCGCCCAGGTTCGTACGGACCATTCTCCGAGATTAAGGGTATTCAAGTACATTTTCTTACAAACAGTTATGGATTGATTACCGATAATAAAAGAATAATTTAGTGTTTAAGATCTACGAGATGAATCGATTTGTTTCGACGGCCTCTTTTTATCGCATACTTTGACAGTATTTCCAACAAACACTTTTCGCTGCTCCCAAGTCATATCTTCCCAGAACTTCTTGAATAACTTTTCTCGATCCTCGTTTGAAATAAGAAAACATTTTTTTGTAGCATCCTTTAAACACTTACACCTTTCTTTTATCTTCCTTTCCTGGCGATTTTTGTTTTGGAACATATTTTTTTGATTTTTAGGCTTTGTGAATTCTATGTAGCTTTTGCCTATCAGCCTTAGTTTTTTATTAATAGCCCTTTTATTGTATCCTTTTCGCTTTCTATTTTCATGTTCACCTACAGGTTGTTCTTCTAAATCGCTATCCTCTTCTGAAAGTTGCCCTTGCGGTCCTTCATTTGAATTGTCTTCGACCATACTTTCTTCAGATGAGTCGGGGTCATCGGGCTCCATAGTGGCGTCGTAATCAGGATCAGACAATATGTTTTCTTCGGGTACGGCATCCGTAAATGAATTTGTAACGTTTTCGTCCAAACTGGCTCCCATAGAGTTTGTTTTAAGGATGGGATCTGATATCGTAGCTTCTTTGATTTCCATATTTGTCATTTTATCGGGCGAGGTGCTGAGAATTCCTGGATCTGAATAGGTTTCGAATACGACCTCTGCATTATTGATTAGTTCAGAAATATCCTCAGGGCTTAGAATTTGGTCCAACTCAAGCTCAAGTAAAGACTCATTGTTAAATCACTTACATTTGACAAGTTCAGATCATTTTCTTGTCCTAGGCATTTAGTTACTGTATTTAATTCATTTGAGTTTAGATTTTTAGCCATTGTCATCATTTTTCTCGCTCGGCTAGACATTATAATTTTATTAGTAGTATTAAACAGCAACTCGTAAGAGGTAATACAATTTAAATTTTTAAAAATGCAGGACCTCGTAAGTTTTACCTGGAAAAAAAATGTGGTTTAGGCAAAGAAAAATTATATTTATTATAAAATAAATTAAACACAAACTACTAATAACAACTTTAAAACAACTAATTTCAAAGTGATATGAAATTTTAGCTATTTTAAACATCTTACCGGCCAAAAACACAAAGCACTTCCACGAACAACAACAGTAGCGGTCGCTAACAAGGGTTACCTGACAAATACGAGGTAATGCTTTCAAAACTGACGCGAATGTAAATACGAAGTTATGATTTTTGCGATTTGCCGCTAAAATTAAAAACTGATTAATATCTAACTTGGTCAACAGATGCCACCATCTATTCTACGCATAATGGTATATTAAATAATTTAGCCAAAAATGTTAGTTACGAGGTCCTGCGTTTTGACCCTCGATATATTATTTGGTATAATTATTGTTTTATATACGTTAATACATTTCCTATTTTTTTCTAGATTTCTTTGTTTATGATATTCCATGTATTGATCAAGTGTTAAGATTAGCTATGTAAATCCCTTGTTAATTTTTTTAATGTCGAAATTTTCTGCCTTATGTAAACAGAATCGTATATGATATATTCTACAGTTTAATAAATATACTTTAATCATGTATAGTTGATGAATATACCAATAGTTTAAATTCAAAACTGTATTCTTGAACCTAAATAATAACAAGCTGTCTAAAATCCAAAACAACTAAGGTTATTTAAAAACTTAATGATTTACCTTAAAAACTGAATTTCCACTTATTTGCGATAAAAAATTTTACAAATACTGCAATTTTCATAGCGATATGACTGGCTTTCGAGAAATAGAACAGGGTTTTCTCACGTTTACTCAAAACCCTTACGGTTTTGTGAGAAAATTATAGATACAAAAATTATAGATTTTTTATCATCCATAATTTTCGGAAAAAGCCCTTTTTTATTAGGAAATTATTTTCTGCAAAAAAAAACGGTTTTCATTAGCCTTACCTATGTCCCCCCACCCACCCCACACAACTTACCAGTAAGAAATTGTTTTCCAAAATCATTGTTTTCTAAAATAATAACCATGAGGAACAGCTGATTTCGTCGCTAATATCTAATGCAATAACACAGTTTGCCTATTTAGATTTAATATAATTAAATATATATGTATATTAATAAATACTTACTACAAGAATAGTGTTATTAGATTGGATATTATGAACGAAAAACAGTGATTTTTGAGAAGAATTTCATCAAATATTTGAGGTGTCAATTTTTTTAATTTCCGATATTTTCTGCCTTTGGTTAACAGAATCTTTTATGATATACGTAAGTTCTACAGTTTAATAACCAAAACTAAAAATTAACTAAAAAATCGTTGAATCGTTAAATATATTTTTAACGATAATAAGGAGAATAATAATATCTAATTCAAAACTAGATTATAAGTTACAAAAAGATCAAGAATAATAAGTAAATGTTAAAAAAAAGTAGTATTATTATAAATAAATAATTTTGAGCGAAATTTGAATATTTAATTGACGTTATTCATATTTTTCAACATAGATTAGTAGTACCTTACTGGGAGACAACATCAGCAAAAACAACGTAACTTTTTACTACATTTTATAATAAAAGCTAAATTGACGAATAATTAATTAATAATAAATTAATCAGAAAAAAGACATTTAAAATTCTCACAATTCTCCAATGACTCACGTATTGTTTAAATAAATTGAGTTATTATTATTATTATGTTAACCGAACGTCAATTTTCCCTTCAGTTTAGATTTAATTTACATCGATGATCAATCAGTATCGGGATAGACGACATAATTTTTGGGATACATTTATTAATTAGGCTCACTTGTTACAGAATAATTATAAATTACTTAAAGGCCTTAATAAGTAATCTAGTTAAGAAAAATATATTTTTTTTTTAATAAATTTAAATAAAATTTAATAAACGGTGCAATTATTGTTGGCGTCAAGTTTTTTTTTAGTTTAGGTGTAAATGACCAAAAGAAATCAAAGATCAATTAACATAGCCAAAGCTCAATTACACTTAAAAACTAAAATAAGAAAATATCTTTTAGAGGAAACTTGCCTATAAACCTTGGAGTCCTGATTAATTAAACGTAATTTTCTAAGTTTATTTCTTTATTGATTTCATTTACAGATGCCAAATTAATTTAAACCTTTTTATGTATTTAATTTTTTAGACAAAACTTACCTTATTTTCCTAGACTTTTAATTAGAGACCTACATAGTACTTCAAAGTCTTAAATCTATGGGTACATTGTAAGATAAAGCCAGACTCTTGCCGCATATTATTAGCACAAATAACCTGCATAATAAGACATTTAAATGAGCCGTGTGTCGTGCGAGATGTGAAAGTAGGTACGAATTTGTTGTAAATTATAATTAACGATACCCCGATGGGCGTAAATTCGCAGAAACGATTGACTGACTGACTGACTGCAGGGATTTTTTCTTTGGTTTTTCATCATTACCATTAAACACCTGCTTAATGTTCGGGTTGAAATTGGTAAAATATCAGAAGGAGCCCGGTAGTTTCGGTTTAAAATGGTAAACGTTGCTTTCAATCAAACTGTCATGGACGCGTGTACATTTTTTACAACTTGAAGGGTTTTTAGGTCATTTTATGCTTGCATATGTTTATATACAGGAATCCAAGATAAGTGAATAGGTCATAAATAAATCAGATAATTCAGTTATATAAAAAAACTGAGAATGGAAATTAAGGAATAGAAATTAAATTAAGATGTACTGTAACTCAAATTCCTGGCACGGTAATAAAAGGATAATGCAAATACACTTTCTGGATTTTCTTGCAATTATATTTCCGGTTCCAAAACTCTGGAGTTACAACATAATATATGAAATGTTTATTCTTTAAATTTTTCATTTTTCTTTTTATAATTTTTGGTTATAACACGATAACTCTAAGCAGATAAAAATTCAAAACAGCCGAGGAAATTGGTGATAAATCAGACACTCACATACATTGGATGATTAAGATGCTTTTATCTACATGAGTAATATTTTAAGAATAAGAACTATTAAGAAAAGAAAAAATGCCTGTAGATTAAATAAATCTTTAAGAATATTACCCGTTAGCAATATTCAGTTAAGAACTAATAATATTGTTTAATATCCAAACACTTAACATTTTTTCTTAGGGGCATTATCTCGAGTCTTATCAGCTGTAATGACTCTCCAGAAAAGTGCAACGAGATTTCTTCAAGACTACTATATCAGCAAAAAATAAAACAGCTTAATAATGTTGCTACGATAACATCGATTATGTTTGCAAATGACACAAAACATTTCAATCAAGAAATACTAAATCACATAAACCTATTCGAAAACACACGTATGTTAACATCCTCGGATTTAATAACATACAATCCGCTCACTCGTTTTAATATCTCTGACTTGTTTGTCCCACGTTTAGGAAGTTTTCAAAAATAAATTAGTGGCAATAGCGCACATTCCCGGTGACTGATGACAAATTATTAGCCGGTTGACGGTTTTATTATGGTTTTAAGGAGTGCAGCTATTTCCTTAGTTCCCGAAACCGCTTTATAGATGTTGCCAACGTATTTACGTTTGTCAACGCGTCGATTCCGATAGCGACTTGGGCGTTTTCTTTAATGTTAATTAATTTTGCTTGCTGGTATGGTAGTAACTTGTAAATTTGATTTAGTGACGAGATGTGGAAATGTCTTTTTAATTTCAACTAGGTGTTTTATAATTTATTATGTGTTTAGGTCTATTAAGAGTACGCATATTTTAATGAAGTATTTGTCTTAAAATAAACATTATTATTTATAGAAATTAATTGTCATTTAAGTAGTAGTAAAATTTATGATTTATCTAAATTGAAACTTTTACACTTAAATTAAATACTCCTTAGATAATAAATAAGGGACAGATTCCTAAAATAATTTCTAAAATAGCAAACTGTTCACCATTAATAGAAGACCAAGTATAAAGAGTGTGACGTATCCATTTAAGTTATGCTCAAGAAAAACTGTACTATTCTTTTTATTTGATTAATTTATAAATTTTTTTATTTTTTATTCATTTAAAAGCCATTTTGCAAACAGAAATACCTGTTTTTTAATATATTTAATTCAAAACGGTATGACGAAAAAGAATAATAATATTTTATAAAAAAGATATAAAAAATATTTTCTCTGTTGATTTATAACGTAACCATTTAAGTTATGCACAAGAAAAAATCAATTAAGAAAAAACTTCCTATTATTATTAAATAAATAAAATATTATAAGAGAAAATGGATGGACAATTAAACTACAAGGAAGAAAATCGGTGTATGACCAACATTATCCAAATCTAAATTACGTGCGTCAGTTGTTAGTTTTTATCTGCATTTATATTTAATTGGTTAGAATAAAAATAATTCGAAACCTTCAATTGGGTCTCCTGCAGATGTGTGATTTAGATATGCATCTCACTTGTATAGTTGGCAAAGAGAATAAGATACGCAGTACTTAATTAAGCCATTAAAAAAATTAGGCGCATAACTTAAATGGGTATGCGGCACATATCTTAAAGTTCTTTTTTAGTTAAGGATTCCCTGCACTTCACTTATATGCAGATATATGAACGACATTGCTACATTACTGACACAATTTTTAAATACTAAAAACTATATACCTTTACACAATTTACATGTATAATTCGTTCTATTTTACACGCCATATCCCCAAAACTTTTGGCAGTAAAAATAAATAAAACTAATGATAGCGGGTCGTATCTACAACAATAATCTGTAAATATACGAAAATAAATTGACGACGGAGTGAAAAACTCATTTAAAATTTGCTAATTTAAGCTTGGACAGCTGCCTGGACATTAGCCAATGAAAATTTAAGCTCCTCATTAACCCACGTACGTAACCCAGCTATGTATAAAATTATCGTCATTAGCGAATATCTTTAAAAAAATGTTTGACTATTATGTAATTAGTGCGTGTACTTAAATTGAGTTATTATAATCATATTGTTTTAATAAATAGTTTCTAAAGTCATTAAAGAGTTAATTAAATTGTCCTTAATAATTAGGGTAGCTAACAAAGGTACTTTTTTTTGGATAAATCTTAAATTATTCTTAAGCATCTAAATATAAAGTTTTTAATTAAATAAAGAAAAAAGCTTTTTCAACGGTATTAAGTTGAGCTTTTGGCTTCTAGCGCCATCTATTCCTCATTAATGCAACCTTTTATTATGCTGCCCCACTTCCCTTCAATCGACGGTGGCCCGTTTCATAGGAAGCTTTGAGCTTTTTCAAGTTCGAAAACGTTGCACAGCTTTACTTGAGTAAGTTGGGAGCTTTTATAATAGATGGCGTAAGCCAGGCTTTTTTATATATAAATTATTATAAATGTTGTAAGAATGGGATAAAAGCTTTATAATTTATATCCTTCTACATGTTTATACACTTTGCATTATTTATGTATAATTCTTGTGTAACAATTTTTAGATAGTTCCAAAAAAAAATACAACTTTTAACATTCATTAAAATTTAAAAATAATCAAAAAAGTATATAGAGTGGCAATTCTGCGCTTTTTCCTACGAAAATTGCTTTTTAAAGGTTTTGAATTAATCGGTTTACTTGGACATTATTGTACTTTTCGACTAATTTTTTTTTATATTTTAGATAAAGGATTGATATATGATTAAAATTACATGAGAAGTGTAGTAAATATTTAGAAATATATGAAATTTTCAATGAAATATTAACATACTTCAAGGCAATTTAAAACATAATAGAAGAACTCACATTATATTTTAAAGCAGTATTAGTTATTCACCAAACCTTTTTTTGTAAGTTGGTAGCAACAATACCTGAAAAAAATTACATTCTCAAAAAAAAACAATAATTTAAAAACCCTAGCGTTAGTAGTAGTTTCAGGTTTTCAGCACCTCATAGTTTATTCGAATAATCCAGCTTTAAATAATATAATGACCCTCGCGGTCAAATAAATTTCAAAGCATTTTACTAGTGTGTATTTAAGTGGATTTTTTTAAATTTGAAAATAGAGTAAGGTGAAGTGGGGTAAATGTTTAGTAAAGTTGCGAAAGTTTACGTTTATTTATTAATAAAAAATAAAGCAAAATCAAACACAAATTTCTTGTTTTATTTAAAAAATCTTTCGTCTTTGCTTAATAGATTACCGCAATTCTAACGCCTACTTTTTATTTTTAAAATAAACTATAATTTCTTTTTAAAACAAAGTCTATACTACATACTTCCTCTCTATTTTGGGGCAAGTGTGTAGACGACTGGTATCCTCTATATGCCTACTTTAAGAAGAATATGGGGCAAATGTGTAAAACTTACCTATATTGCGATTGTTTTAAAATACTAAGACTTGGGTGACATGTAGGTGATTATTTTTTATTTATAAACACAAAATGAAAACAGAATATTCTATGCATTAATTATAACTAAATGTAAATCACTTAAACAAGTTTATAAACATGAATTCTTGAATATTATATGCAGAAAAATTTACATCAAATTTTATTAAACCTCGCCGACCGGTTAAAACGGGATTTGGGAGAGACCTTATAATGTCGCTTCTGTTAACTACAGCACATTCTTCGGGATCTTTCCATGTGAATGTTGAAGAAGCCAAGGGGTCTAAAGTTAGCACTTTTTTAGTAAATTTTATTTCTAATTCTTCATCCTCTTTATTATGAGAGATCACTTGTCCGACAAAATATTTTTTTGATTTTTTCCCTAAAAGGCAGACTAGCACCCAGTCATCTTCTTGTATATCTGTAAAAGGCTTACTGATTTGCTCCATACATGCATCAACTGCTTCCGCGTTTCTCATCTCTTCCTCTATTATATCATCATCACTCTCTTGGAATATAATTTCTTCGTCACTCATGTCTTCTTCTTCATTCATGGAATTTGGTTTAAATTTTTTGCGCCGATTTTTATTTGATTTTGATTTTTGGTTTAAAACAGTCGAATCCTTTTCGATCAAGCAACTTCGGCTCCAGAACACACTTTTCTCTTCTTTACTTTTTCGGGTGCGTTAGTCTGTTGAACTGTAGACAATAGCAATTCTTCAAAAGAGTATCGCTGTTCTGGTAGCCCTTGGTATCCACTTGGACCTGGTTTTGAATGTACAGGCTTGACAAATGAAGATGATTTGTATCTTCTCTGTTAATATTTAGAGAATCTTATCTCAAATTATTGGCAATAGCACTATTGTCCTTTTGACCTAGATTTGAGGGTCCTGGTTGTAATATATCCATCGACTCATCAGGAAATCTTCGTACCCCTTGATGTTGCTCCCATCTCTTGTAAAATAATAGATCGTACTTTTCCTTGTTAAAAACACATGCATTAAATGGAAAAATACCTCCTTTCTTAAAACCATTAGATATAATTTCGTGGTTATATTTACAAACCATATTTTACAAACTAAAGAGCTAAATTTTTTCTTTGGAATTTGTCTTCCCTCATTATGCTTCTGCCAGTTGATCAACTCATACACCCATCTAACTTTTAAACACTGAGGTCAAGCGGTTGTAAAATATGGGATGAATGGGGTGGTAATTTAAGAATGATCACCCCATTCTCCCTGGCTGCTCTAATTAATCTTTCATCCACGTGAGACGCATGACCGTCATATATCAACAAGACTGGTCTTTCTGGACCAAAGGATTCTAACAAACTTTTTAAAAAATATTGTAGAAATATATCGGATTCCATCCATCCGTTTGCTGTTATGGCATACGTTATTCCAGGGAATTCTTCATCACGTGGAGCAACCCATTCCTGCCACATATTTTTTGCCTTGAAAACTATCAACGGTGGCGCCTTAAACCCATCTGCACTAACAGCCATTAAGACCGTAATATTCAGATTCAGAAGGACGAAACTAAGACAAAACCGTTGAAATTTTCCCGATAGCTAGCACAGAAGCCGAGATATCGGCCTTTAAAGTTTGAGTTGTTTCATTTTTCGAGTATACCCCCCCGTTTGGATTTTTTTCTGAAAATTTTGTTTTTTTCGAATTCAAACTAACTATACCAGTGGATTGTTCTCATCAAGTAGATCACGAAAATACCGGGTTATAGGGGATTCCGAGCAGAACTAAGAAATCGAGTATTTTTTCGACCTTGTTTTTGAGGCCAAAAATGGGCATCAAAAATGCTATATCTCGGCTATCGTAGAAGCTACGACCTTACGGTTGGTCTCGTTGGATTCAGAAGGATGAAACTAAGACAAAATCGTTGAAATTTTCCCGATAGCTCCTATAGATGCCGAGATATCGGCCTTCAAAGTTTGGGTTTTTTCATTTTTCGGGTATACCCCCCGTTTGAATTTTTTTCAGAAAAAATTTCTTTTTTCGAATTCGAACTAACTATACCAGCTATAAGGGATTTCGAGCAGAACTAAGAAATCGAGTATTTTTTCGACCTCGTTTTTGAGGCCAAAGCTCCTCTTTTGCCTACTATTTTTGTCTTGCTTGGATCTAGACAAAAATTGGTTTCATCAAGATTCCATATTTGCCGTGGTTTGTCGTGCAAATTTAGGGAATCTAACTGTGTTTTTAAAATATCAAAGTAGCCATTAATTACGAATGGATCTAAGCATTTCCTTCTAGCAAACTCCACTGATGGGGTTTTTTAATGGATAAATTGTGGCGCTTCGAAAAACTTATAAACCAATCTTTACCTGGCCGGCCTGCTTTAAATGGCGTTTTAAGTTTATTTAGAATGACATACTTTTCAACAATATTAAATACATCTCGTCGAGTTAGTCCCCATCCCCATTTTTCCATTGTTATTAAACATTGAGCAAGCTTTTCTTCTTGTTCGCTGGAAATTGCTGTACTTCTTCCCATCGTTAAGCTCTTTACACCTCGATAACCTCTTCGATGATAGCTCAGGGTCATTTGTGGAATGTTATATTTTTTGTGCGCGCCGTATTGAGTTATCAAACCTCTCTCAATTTCATTTAAAGCCCTTTTTAATGTATCTGTAGTATATGAAGTTTTTCTACTTGAAGTTCGTTTATAGTTTCTAACCATGTTTGCCTGAAAATAAGGAAAAAACATAGGTAATTAATAATGAATTTTGCTAATCGTAGGAAAGGGATAAGTGTGTAGTATGCTACACACTTGCCCGCCTTAAGCACTACACAATTGCCCCAATACATTTTTTTCATGTTTAGTAAACAAAACATTTAGGTTAGTAGTAAAAAAAACTAAAAATATGAATAGATATACAATAATACATACCTCTAATCTCTGTCAAAACTGATACTTATAGAAAATGGTATTGTGATCGTCGGATGATAGTGGATTAATCTATAGCACTCAAATTATTTAACGTTGCAAAAAATGCCTTCCGAATTTAAAAAGCACGCTACGTTAAAATACATGACATCTATGACAATTTAATGTTTTAGATTAGTGGGGATATATGATTGAATACTTTTTTCATAGATGTCGCAGGTGTTTTGGCGAAAGTTATTATATTATAATTTGTGTACACACTTACCCCACCTGACCTTACTAATTTACGTACTAATTTAATAGTTTTGTATAGACCTATATTTATAGTTATTTCTAAGTCTTTTCTTTTATTTTAATGAAGTTGTGCACTTAATAGCAATGATACCATTAAAGTCGTGCATGAAATTTGTTTAACAGGTAAAGTATGAATTGATGTAGTCTAAGTTTTTAGTTCAGTATTTTATTTCATTGGGATAATGCATTTTTTACATTTTAATCATACATTGGATTTTATGGAAAAATTTGTAAGTATAAATAACTTTAAGGATTTTTCCATGGTTTTTAATTGGGTTCACTAGTTCTCCATGTCTGGACCTAGTCAAAGTTTCAAAATAGGTTGTCATCTCGCTGAAAGTATCAGAGCATTATCTGGATCCTCTCCTTTTCAGCATTTTCTTCACTTCATGTTTCCTAAATAGCAAATTTAATAGCAAAAATTTAATAACAAATCAAATAAAAGCATTATTACAGGATAATCTAGTAAGTGCAAAATAACTTCACTTAAATGACTGGCCTTTTATTGTTGCTTTATAAGTTTTCCTCGTAAAACCAACAAAATTTCGTCAGAAAACCGTCCATACTAATGCTTGTCCCCCTTTAAGCTATTTTTTTATTTGGGCATTATTTTGGATAAGGAGCTCACATTTATTGTCTTTGGAAACACTGTTTCAGTAAAGACATTTAAACTTCTTGGTTCTGTAACTATGAATTATAAATATTTTTCAATATACGACTTCTAAGGTATTGTACTTATACTCACATTATCATTGAAAATCATGATTATTCTGCTATTAAACAACAACTATTCTTACCGACATTTAAGTCTTACCGTGATATGCTGAGAGCTGTCATTATTTACAGAATCGTAAATGATTATCATCGATTATCCAGATCTTTTATGGTAGAATAGTTTTAATGCTCTCATCAAATTTTACGATATTATAATATTTTCACTATTTCTTTCCACGGAACAATTTATGGTATTCACAACCCATTAGAGAGGAACACGGGACTATTAAAAAGATACAATTTTAAATATTTAATATTACTTTAATTAGCTTTAAAATATGTCTTGCTTAGTTATATTCTTGTGTTATTTTTTTGTAAATTTGTCTTGTTAATCTCATTTTAATTCTATGTTTACTCTTTGGTTCCATTTTCGTGTATTTTACTTTTGGTTATCTTGACAATGTATTTGTAGGTAATCATTTTTAATTTGATCCCGAGTATTGAATAAAGAAATTTGAACAAGTGTCATTTAAATTAGTGAGTTTATATATGCTACTGGGTTTATATAATAATAAAGAATAATGTTATTTCTGAATATCTAATGTCTAAAGATTCATGCACTAATATAGAAGAGATTAATAAGAAGTTTTGTAAGCCACGAACTACTCAACCACTTAAAAGATTAACCTGGATATTAATGTAATATAAGAAAAGGATCTTCTCGTACGTTTTTGAAGACTAAAAACTTAATTTCTTTATAGGTGTTTAGAGATAATCTAATGATACATAATAGAGCTACTCACTGAACTATGTTTTTCATTACTTCATCCTAATAAGCAGTATCTCATAAATTCTGGTAATTATAATCCATGGTACTACCCAAGATGTTCCAACCAAATATATTTTATTAAGGATGAGCAAAAGGCGATCTGAGAGATATTATTTTTGTTAAAGTGGGTAAAAATTTGGTTTTGATACAGAATTTCTAGGCTACTGAGTTTTTATAATATTAAAGAATAGATTTACTTCTGTATATTTTTTATGGAATCAATAAAATTAATCTCTCAATAGTCTACTGCCTTTTTAAATATGTTTTTAAAAAACTAGTACTACCTTAACATATCGGTTATAAAAATATGATACGTTAAGACAATGTAGTATTTTATAGTAGTGACTTGACTCATAAAAAATTAATGTTCTTTTTAATGCTGATACTTTCCAAATACTCATATTAAGATTTGACTAATATTTCTCAATTTTCAATTATCTTTGACCCGTTCTTTAATACCTATAAATTAAGTAAGAGCAAGTCATCGTGATTAGTGTGATCCTATAATTTATTTCCAATATAAGCTATTTTGTTGTGACTGTATGAAAGTTCTGAAGTATAGCAATAATTAATATAAATTATGAATACTGAACACAAAAATGCAGAGCTATTAATAATTGGTACTAACACATAGCTCATAAATAAAAAATCAGTTGATGTTAGAACTCGTTTGTCTGAGCTGTCACACAAAAGCATCAAACCTAAGGTCTAACTATAGACCTTATCAAAATAAAGGTAATTTCCTACATCAATGTTTTAAAACTCAATCAAAAACAATATCAATTTGTTTACAAAATGTGTATATTGCGTATTAAAAAAAAACTAATAAAATTGTGTGTGAAAAAGTGCCCATATATATAGTGAGCATTTAATCATCCCTTCGAATCTCATTAGTACAAAAATAACAGACATTCACGATAATTTTCCGACACAATTGGTACAGTTAATAGATCATTATCGCTGCATACTAATCGTGATTCAAGTAGGTCCTTTTCTTTTGTATATACGTGAACGCAGCCTAAAGAACAGTATTGTTGCAAAACGGTTTGATTATGGTGACCAGATCAACCGAGCGCGAACTGATGACTCCAGTCGGAGGGTCGAAACGTGTGTATGAATAATAAATATATGTGCGATTTAAAGGGGTTGGGAATAGAAACATAAAACTTGCTATAGTGTGGAAGTGTATGAAAAGTATATAATATGTGAAAAAATATTATAAATAAGACGTTATTAGTGTTAAACTTCTGACGATTTGTATAAAAATTAGGGTTAAAATTAAAGGAGTTATATATCCATTTCCGTCCATATTCTTTGTTTTACCTTCAAAGCCTGAAACACAATAACTGAATGCACTTATTCTTTTCCTTTGTATATTTACGTCGCGTGCATCTGTTTTAGTCAAAGGCCTGGAACTAAAATTTCAGTCATTAAAAACACTGACAAACAGTTTATGAATCCAAGAAAGGAAGAAAGGCTTTGTAGGAGTAGCTTCTTCTCTATGATTATTTTTCTCTTCTTCTTCTTATTTCTTAAAATTTGTCTGTGTTTATTCTAAATTTCACGGATTCATTTAATCATCTTCAGATGTGGAAGCATTTATTATATTCCGGTATTGAAAACGTTGCCTGTTTTAGAGCCGTGTGTGCCACGGAAGTACGTCACTTTCTGTTTACGCCAATAACCATTTAAGATGCAGCAGTTAAAGTCAACATCGTGTCGAGCGAGATTGATTATTTTCGTAAGAGAAAATCGGACGATTTAATTGATCAATAAAAGCAACTATTAACTAGAGTTTAGGGTAAATGTTTTTGTTCTGAATTGGATTGGGCGTGAAGTAATTGTGTTGCGTATAGCAGTTCGGAGTACGCCGGTTTTATTAACTTAAGACTTTTTTTTTGTTGGGATTGGTTTTTATATCCGTGTTTACGTATGTAAGGTGAAAAGTACAGATTATTAAAAATTTATATATATATTTTATTAAGCAACTTGCTAAATAGAATTTATTGTGAGAATTCTCAATATTAAAGGGATATGAATTCTGTTTACAAAAGGGAATTATTATTGGCATTTAATAAAATTGACACGGGATTTACATAGTTAGTTTTTAAACTCGATTACTGCACTTCAAATATTTAAGGAAATTTTTCTGAAAAATCACTGTTTTTCGTCCATGTTATCCAATCTAATACCGCTGTTCTTAAACTGCATATTTAAATAAAATGATATCAGATTTAAATAAATTGTGTATTGAATATATATATTCTGCTAAAAAAACATTTTTTCATTAACTCTACCATTACCCCCCCCACCCACCCCACACAACTTACCAGTAAGAAATTCTTTTGAAAAATCACCGTTTTTCGTTCATAATAACCAATCTAATAAAACTGTTTTTATAATAAATATTTAATAATAGTGATAAATATAATTAGATGAAATTTAAATAAACAAACAGTGTTATTAGATTAGGTATTCACGACGAAACAAGCTGTTATTCATGCGTATTATTTTGGAAAACAATGATTTTTGAAAACAACTTCTTACTGGTAACTTGTGTGGGGTGGGTGGGGGGGGTAAGGGTAAAGTTAATGAAAAAATGTTTTTGTTTTGCAGAAAATAATTGCCTGAGAAAAATGCTTTTTAAAAAAATTATAGGTGATGAAAGAATTTATAGTTTTTGTATCTATACTTTCCTCACATACCGTGAAATGGGGTGAATTTGATTTCGCGGGGCGACTTTGATCACTATATCAAAATATTTTACATTTAAATTTCCCGCGCATATTAAGCTCCAAAATTTGACTGCTATTTAAAAATACATGCAAATTGTGGATATGTGCGTGATATATTTAGTATCCTGAATAACTTGTATTTTTATAACCTCAAAATGAAGTTTGCGGCATTGCCGGATTTTCTCAAAATTTAAGATTTATTGGATCGGGCCAAATTGATTAACTGATTGGGGTGAAATTGATCAGCAGATTGTAAAGCTTACATAATTTTAAGGGTATAGTACTACTAGTAAAAATAATATTTTTGGTTTTAGAATATTGACATAATGCCGAGAGTTTATAAGAGAAAAGTTGGGGCATTAAAATTAATATATTTATGTTTAGGCTTATTATTGTAGCAATTAAATAAAATGAATTAAAATAAAACATATTTCAAGATTTAATAAATAAATTAAACATAAAAATTATGTTGTAAAAAATTACAAAATTGGGTAGCGATAAAACGCTAATTTAAAAAAAAAGAGAAATTTTATTAATATATTTTGGAATATTTATCTTTAATTTATGGGTCTTTGATATATTATGATAAAAAAACAATAGTTTAATGAGCATATTCCAAAATATCTGTCAATAAATTTTTTTTAAAGAATATAGGATAATAAAATAACTACAAATTATCAATAAATTTAACAAATAATTAGAAACAGTTAACTCCGACATGTAAATGAAAATTATTAATATAATAAAAAAGTTTAAAAGTTCAATTATGCAAAAAAACAATTAACCATTTTGGTTAAGGAAAAATCTACTCAACCTTTAATAAATGTTGACTTTAAGAAATAAAAAAAAACAACTAAAAGATTATTAC
Organism: Anthonomus grandis grandis; assembly: GCF_022605725.1. Classification (NCBI taxonomy): domain Eukaryota; kingdom Metazoa; phylum Arthropoda; class Insecta; order Coleoptera; family Curculionidae; genus Anthonomus; species Anthonomus grandis. The sequence goes on along the minus strand of NC_065556.1, from coordinate 24,884,237 downwards.
TAGACATGTACAAAAAAATTGTTTAAATAATTTAAATGCATTGATTTTATTTATAAATTAATATATTTAATTAATAAGAGAAAACATAAATTCAAATTTATTTTGAATAGCTCTTATAAACGATAAATGTAATTTTGGACAGAGAACTAAAATACCATTATAATAAAAACTGGAGGTTAAAATTTAACGAATAATTTATATGAGGTTATCAACTTTTCTAATTTTTTTCTGTTAAATTTTAAATAATTATTACATTATTATATCAATTAAATTAAGTACGATAAATTATTGCTTAGAGCGTTTAAAAAATATGTAATTTTAACTTATAAACTTATTTATGGATTTCTACATATTTTTGTGTTATCAATTTTAATAAATTAAAAAATATGCAAGTATTTCCTAATAATTAGTCTAATAAATAATTAAATTATGCTGGTTTATTGTTAATTACTAATAACTCTAACAAATAAATAGACAAGATAAAGAATTGCTTAAATAGTTCCCTAATTAAATTTTGATTTTAATAAATACATACATCAAAAGTTATTTTTTGTTTTTATAAATAAATAGTATTTACCTTAAATATAAATTTACAAAAATATACATCTCTCATTTGTTTTAGTAGTTATCATATATTTCATTCTTTTAATTTGTTAATTTATGGACTAAATTTAACAAATAAGCAGTCATTGATCTGAGATTTAACATTAAAATTGGCTTTTAATTTTAACACTATATACTGCATAACTAAACTATTTATTAAAATACATGAAACCTTAAAAACAAGCACTTTTTAACTGTTCCTCGTACATATTTCAATCCAATTTAATGTCGAACTTCTGGTGCGGTAAAGACAGCTAATTTTGGCCATTGGTTATGGTTTACTTACGTGTTGTTTACAAATGAGAGGGAAATAAAAGTTTTTATTTTCCTAATCTTCTAGTATCTGGAATGTTAGATTTTAATGACCCAAGAGACTAACAGACACTCGTAAATCAGTCTTGGTAAATGCTCATCATTATTATTTTGGCAAATAAATTTCGGAATTGGCCTAATGACGTAAAGCAGATAAATTTGTACTAATTTATCTTAAGTAAAAAAAAAGCTTTTTTTTTTAAATGTATTAAAATTAGCTTAATTCACTTACAAACGGAGTCGCTCCCTTTCAATCTAATCAGATACTAATTATGCAAAACGATTCGAAAAAATTGCTCCCGGTATCGCAAATTGGAGAAACTTCGACGAAGAAGGGCGTAGAATAAAGGGAGAAGTGATAAACGCATTGATTCCGTAATTTCGCTCAAGTTTTCTTTGAACAGTTTAAACGTCGTCGAATTGCCCGAATGGCTCTTGATTGGCCGACAAAAAAGTTTGCGAAAGTTGCTGTCAACCGGATTCTTTTACCAATTTGCGACTCTTCTCTCTCGTTCGAGTTTAACGGTACAGTCTACGGAAAAAAGTAAGGGAGAATGTAGAATTTAGAAAAAGGATTTACCCTGGAATCGTATGAATCGACTCTCATCAAAATATCCCTCCTTTTTTTTCTCATTCGAAGGTAATAAAGATTTTAAATGCGTTATTTTATACTATTATTATTATTATTATTATAGCCAGAGCTGTGGTCTTCTTCTGCCAATTCAATGTAAAGTAAATGACCACTTAATTTACTCTCTACTACTAGTTGGCCGCGTGATTGTGTTCTTTTGATGTTGGGTACTCTGACAAATTTCAGTTGTTCTAATAGTAGGGAAAAAATAAATTTAGTTCGTGACAAACGTCAAACGTCAACGTCATCAACTTCTATTCCGTTATTTAATCATCGGATTTATTACCTTTGGAAACTGGAACGGATCCGTTAATGCAGCAAACGCTTGAAAACGTATCAAAGGCAACAGACAAGGGAGGCACTATAAGTTGCCTCTCTCTTCTACCTATTGTTGTAAAGGGCTATTTTTGTGATAATAAAATTTAAAAAGATTTTAGTGTTATTTGGTGCTTTGGGACGCTTTCTTTCGACGGACATGATCAAATAGAGTTTCTTGTGATGCTTTGTATGTGGTATAGGTTTAAAAAGTCAAATTTTACCATTAAAAATTGTGAATGCGTTATTTTATTTTTACTATTATTCTTATGGTCTTCTTTTGCTCATGTTTTATGACCACGAACTTATAAAATATACCTGGACTGCCAATTCAATGGAAAGTAAATAACCACTACTAGGTGGCCGCCATTTTGCTGGATTGTGTCCTTTCGATGTTGGTCACTCTGACAAATTTCAGTTGTAGTAGGGAAACAAAACAATAAACTATCATCATTTGTTCATTGCGTTATTGAACATTGAACCAAGAAGCGCCACTTCTCGTAACGTATTTTCTTATGCAAATAAAATTAAAATAAGTGCTTAATTGTGTAGCTTATCGCTGAACAATGTACACAACAAAATCCTTTTTCATGCGTGAGTGCTATAATTATCTATTAAAAATAATTTTAAGGTTATGTTTAAATATAATAATTATAAAACTTTTAAATAAACTTGTTTAATTTTGTTGTTTTTTTTTGTAGGTATATATATTGAGGAAGACGTTATGAATGATTCAAATTATACAAAATAACTTGCTTAAATAATTAATATATCATAGGCTATAATTAGTTTCTAAAGCCTATGATATATTTAGTTAATACAAATATCTACGTTTCATTGCAAATTCAAGTCCAAAATATCTAAAAAATAATAATTTATTTAAAGTATGCTAGAAATCCTCTATTTAAAGCAATAAGATAAACAAGGACGGAGCTACGTCACAGTTGGTTGCCTACCAGCTAAATTTGCCTCAGTCTTTAATCATTCCGTTGCCATTCCAGTTACGAATAGTATAGAGTTTAATATATTAATATATTTTTTGTTGGCAACACTGAAAATGTTCAGAGTGACCAACATCATAAGGACACAACCACTATAAAAATGGCGGCCACCAAGTAGCGGTCATTTTTGGGTATGGTGACCATATGCATTAGCAGTTCAGGTATATTTATTAAGGTCGTGCCTATGATTTTAACTCTTATTATATAATGAGATAATAATATAATAATAATAATAATAAAAATAAATATTACGTAATATGTTTACATATTTAACCAAGTAAGGTAAAGCCATTATTAAACCTTTTACTAATTACAGTAATATGATATGTGATCTACAGTTTTATAACAGTTTTTACATATCGATACATTAGTACACTTTCTGGTGGCACTTTCTTAGCATATACTTGACGAGAACCATAAATCCTAGATTCCTGATAAAGTAAGGTTGAAGAATAAATAAATTTTTATTAAAAAATATTTTCAAAATTCTTTTTTTGTGTTATTTTCAATTTTAGAAGTGTCATTTTAGTACGACCACCCCAATTAATAATTCCATATTAAATGAATGATTTTATAAGTCAAGTAGAAATGCATTTTTTAACTGCCTAAATTTAATTATAATAATAATAATAGAAACGTTTATTAAATCTCAAGAAAATATCAATATATCAGCGAAAATAGGGACATGGATTAAAAGGCAAATTTCAGCTTCTAAACAAAAAAATTAAGAGCTGTTGCAGCCTGATAACTAAAATACTAAACTACAAAAAATACAAGTCACAACCTTAAATTACCTAAATTTAGGATGCAATACAAGTTCCGAAATAGATAATAAAATTTGTATAATAGTAACAACTAAACCTCTTGCTACTAGCAGTATTCCTTGTATTATTTCGAAAAGCATTTATAGATGGTGAGAGATCCAATATATATGTTTATTCACACAAGTGCGCTATTATAGGAAAAGCTGCATTTAAAAATTCTTTGCGATGCCTCCAGAGAATTTCGATGTCTTATAGTGAGTCCGTGAGTAACAGCCCTGCACTTAACTCTAACTAATTTTTTAAGATTCTATAGCAAAACACAGTGTAATTTAACTCTCTTCTTTGAGACATATTTAGCCAGTGCAAGTCCTTTAATTTGTGTGATACCCCATGTGGTCTTTCTATTCCAAATATGTATCTCACACAAGCATTTTAAAGTTTTTGTACACGCTTCTTGTCCCTATGTTCAAGACAAGGACCATAAACAATATCACAGAAATTCAGATGTGAAAGAATCAAGGAATCGCAATTAGAGCATCTTTCTTGTTTCTGTATTCAACACATATTTTTGGGAATAAAGTGATTTAAGTATTGAATAACCTTTTTGTAAATTTTTTGTTACAAGGTAAGAAAATTTCAAGTCAATGTCCATGTGTATACCAAGATTTCTACTTTTAAATATTATTGTCGTAAGTATCTGTAATAGATAGTCGATGTGACTATCCCACTTTACGTGACAACCTAAATTAATTGCTTGATTTTTGAAAAGTATACGTAGCAGGTATGCTTTTAATTCTGTTGATAAAATGGATAGACAAATAAACTAGAGGGAAATGGGAACAGAATGGAAGCAAGATAGAAAAACAAAAAGAGACAGTTTTACTTTACTAAGAAGTGATGAGAATGTGATAGAGCATAATTTATCTTAATAATAGTAACTGTCTTTATCGCTGTTAACATACATGTTTGACATAAAATGGTGAGGTTTAGCTTTACATAGTTTCTCTACTTTCGGCTCATACCTTTAAAAAATGCATTATGACAACGAGGTATACTTAATCTATAAAAATATATTGATGCAAGTTTTGATACTGTTACTTGTAGATTGTTAAAAATTTAATAAACCATACTGTACCGAATAAACTCTTGTCATATACTTTTTGACCCCGATTGTACGGTTCCAGTTTTACCACCCACAAAAGTCAAGTTAAAGTCTAAGCCTCAAGTTTAAGTTGCGGCTGCCGACGTAAAGAGCCCCTTGATTGAGCCGTCTTCTTCTCTCCAGATAAAATCGGTCTCGTTCGCGTACCTCATTATTGCCTGTTAGAAGCTGTGGTTACGTCGGAAAATTGCTCGTGATTCAATCGAACTTGCAAGTCGGTCGTTCTGTTTCGTTTTTTTCGTTTTCTTTTTACTATTAAGAGATTTTTTTCGGCACCTACGTTTCACTAGGGTGGGATCATTGCTATGCAGTTGTCAATAATAAAACCCGTACTTTGTCTTAAGCATGATTAATTTTTCAAGATACATTTCGAACATAAAATAATTGGACCTGTCCGTTTAATTAAATTGCATAGGTAGTTAGGTTTAGCGGATCTAATGCTTTTAATGGCATCACAAATAATATGAATAAGGTCAATGATTAGAACTAATCAACAGCTTTTAAATTAGAGAAATTAAAACACTTTATCTGTAGGACCAGCATATTAACAATAACTGTCAACTTGTATTCGATAAGTCTTATAGCAGTCTTTTCTCTTTAACATGATCGTCTATACCCAAGTTACGAACCATCATTAAAGACAAGCAAAACATAGAAATCATAAATGAGATCTTGGGATGTCACGTTAATAGAACTTGTATTTTAGAAGAAATCCATTTATCAATCTCCTAAGGTCTTTCTCTATTCTAAGTCTGTATTACGTATTCTATTCATACCAGATATCCTGAGCATTCTACGCTAGCACCACCTTTTAAACTTTTTGCACATAGCGTTAGTGAGTGTCCATGCCTCCATGTTTATACAATAATACAAAATACTAAACACATATCAATGAAGAGCTCGAATTCTGAGAGAATAATGAAGATCGCGATTCCATAATACTGTGTTCGTTTTCATGAGAGATGCGGGGGTTTGTTCTTGTTTGTTTGCCAAATAAAATAATTGAACCATTTTTTTACAATTAAAATCACGTTAAATAAAATTAATAATTTTGAAAATTCATTATAAAACTTAACTAAAATTTAAAAAAAAATTAACACTTCCTACAATCTTTAAACCTTCTAAATTTTAAAATCAAATAACATTATCTATTGTGATTTTTTGGTTTTAAAATTTGGAAGGTTTAGAAATTGTAGGGAGTGTGTGTAGTGAGAAAATTGGTTCAATGATTTTGAACTTAACGACTTTATTAGCTCTTTATGTATCTTTCAGAGTCCTGAGGATGATCTCACAGAGATCAAAACGTCGACAAAATATACAATTGTTCTTCTCAAGTAGAATTGACTTGATTTAATAGTTTTTGAAGACCGACCGTGTCTGCAATTATTACAGTGTCGTTAGCATATCTAAGATTCTTGATTTATATACCACTATGAGTAAAACCCTCATTACAGGTTTGAAGCGCAGTTTATATTATTTTATAATTATGGATATTAAACAACAGCGGATATGAGACGCATTCCTGGACTTATTCGAACTTTTTGGTCATCACCTCTTATCCGGTATAGATCAGCAGTTATCTTCAGATCTCGGTCATCTAGTCCAACTTCTTTAAGAGAATCTACGAGCTTTTCATGTTGACCATTATCAAAAACTTTTTCATAATTAATGAAATATATACAGAGTGTTCAAATTTTTTTAATATTAATAAAAAAATAATATTAAAAAAAATATATCACCCTCTATCTTGAAAACTGTGCATTTCCGGACCCATGTTTATAGAAACTTTTTCTCATATTTTTCACAAGGAATCACCCATTGAAACATCTCCGTCTATTTTTCGAACACCCTGTATATTGGCGATAAGTCTTTAGACCGTTAAACCAAAACCCGAATGCTAAATAAAGGTTTTTTTTTGTATTAAAGCCTTCTCAAAATCAAAATCCTGTTTTACCCATGAAGGATTTACATTTTCTGTAAATTCTTTTATGAACAATTAAAAAAAAAATCTGCAAATGGCTCCTAAAGCTGAGTAGTCGGTAATCGCATCATTTCTTTGCTGAGTGCTTTTAAGGCAAAGTAAAAAACGTTGTTTGCAGCCTTAACGAAAGTATTCAGGGTTTTAGAACCTCCATGTAGACTTTGTATTACCCTACGGCCTTTCTTTTTTTATTAACTGAAGATATTGCTTGCTGTACTTATTCTGTTGTTATATCTATACCTCCGTCAAAAAATTCTTCTAGGTGTTTGGATCGGATATCGTTAAAAAGGATTTTCTATGTAGTTACACCATTTGTTAAGTTTCCAATTGGTGTCAGGTATGGATTCCTGCTTGTCTTTTGTTAATTAATCCAGCTGTTTCTTTCATGCGTTTAGGTAAATTAAGTGTATTCCGTTTAGCATTTAATTTCTCTATTAATTTGATTGTATTGAGCGCTGCCTTTTTTACTTTCTTGCCATCAAATCTAAAATTTCATCAGTTATCCAAGCCTTTTTTGTTTGTCTCTTGGTCTATTGATACACAAAAATGTTTTTGCTCGGTAGAACCATGCATCATAGTAAGTTTTAGCTGACTTAATGGCATTTGTGTAAAAGACGCTTAGAATTGGATATTAATAAACTCCACACAAAAGCATGTCAATAGGAGAATACCTGTTCAAAAAAAGTAGATAAAAAAACAACATGCACCTATAGCACAACCAGCAAGGATATACCTGAATAAATCACAACGCCACCAAAAGCTTCAGAGGCTAAAAAATGATTTTTTAATTTAACTTTAATTTTTAATTTTAAGGTATATTAAACTCTTTAAGAAGTAACGACAAAACAGAGATTTCACATATAGGATAAAAAGATTGTTTTCGAATATTCAAAAAACAATCCTTAAATCAAAAAATGTTACAAGCCCCATCCTCACTTGATTCTATGACTACTGGACCTCTAAATGGCAAATGTCCAAGAAGGAAGATCACAAATTTGAGAAAGGCTTGCGAATATGTTTACAGCTAAGGAAGTTTTTTTGGATCATCACTACCAGTAGCGTAGAGTTGGGATTGATTGATATGCAAAACATATGAAGCTAAAATACAAGTAAATATTGATTATAGTCATAAAACTGTAAAGAATTATGGATTCTTGAATGAAAACCAGTATATTTTAATTTCAACTTTGCTTACTGAAGGAAATTTTAAGATTCATAAATAACTAATATAGCGAATCATAAATTGGAAATAGTAAAAATTCAAATAAATAAAATATATGTAAGTAGCAACATTGCTTATTATTTATTTATCACTTTAAATTTGTTCTTATCAGGAATTCTGCGATTATGTTGAAAATTGATATGAATATTATAAATTCATGACCCAAATTTAAAAGAAAATATCTTAAATGTTTTTTTACTTTTTTGATACAGGGTGTAAAACATAGGAAGAATTAAACAGATTAATGATACAAAATTATACAGATATCTCCCCAAATCAAAAGGTGAGTTTTAAAGCCATCCATTGGAAAAGGCTGCAAAAAAAATATAATTAAACTTTTGTTTTTTTATAACCTGTTTAAATCTTGAAGATTTTTTCTTTTTATTTTTCTCTAAAATTTCGTGTATCCATTAATATGTTTTACATATTATGCGAGTTTGCGGCTGCCAAAAGAATTCGGACAAAATTTTTTTCGGAAAAAAGTTATTTTAATTTAAAATTTATTGTTTTACAATCGTATAAATGTATTAATTAAAATTAAAAATTGAATGATTTTTATAATTACGTTTGTACTGTTTTTTCATACTAAAGCCAATGCTGAAATGCTTTAATATCTTTTGTCACATTGATTTGTAAGCGTTGAGTTTGAGTTTCCATAGTGTTTACATTAATTAAAAAATAAATGAAAAAAACTAGGAAAATGTTGTTCATAATTGTTTTCGATATAGAGTGCGCACTGTAGTGAATGGCTGAACAAGAAGTCTAGAATATCTATAATTTTTAGTCTATTTTATTTCTTGTGCAATAAGAAATCTATTTTTTATTATTTATTACCGATTGACAGGTGCAAATGCTGTTATTTTTTACATTCTACATTATCGGTTAGTCGTGAAAAGTATTTTATAAAAATTCAGGCTAATGCTTACACCCCGCGGAATTTGCTTTCATTTTGCTGTTTCCTAATAATGTGTGTTGCTAATAATGTATTTGTTTTGACGAGATCTACGATTATTGTGCCGCAAAAAAATTCTAATATAGTTGTTTGAATGGTGGTTATTGCCTTCTTTGTCTGAACTTTTAAATTGTATAAACATTGTTAATTTTTAAAATGTGACGTACGTTTGCCTAAATTTGTTTATTTAAAATAGGTTTTGTCATGACATTTTATGTTTTGATCCCTTTACGGAGAGAGTTTTTTGTTTTTTATTGTTTATTTTGAGTCGCCGCACTGAAAATGGCTATTTGTTGCCCGAAAGCACTTTGCTAAGCTTATTTATTTAATTACTACGATATCTACTTTTTGAATACCAAAAGCGTAGAATAAGTAAATACTAGCTTATTATATTATAAATTTGATAAGTAGCTGATTTTATATAAATATTGTATTGACTATATTTAATAATGCAAGGAAGTAGATTTTTTATAAATATATTTTTCTATCAAAACTGCTAAGTATGTAATGGCCCATATATTGTTGAATTAAATTTCTTAGATTAAATTATTGTAAATATTATAAAACAATATATATTTGTTATTTAACAACTAATTGCTTACATTAATCATTTATTGAATAATAGCTTATATAAAGAATAAAAAATATTTTTTATATTAGTCATCAAAATTATTTTTGTTAAAACTTAGAAAATTAAATTTTTTGTTTTCTCTCGCCAATATTTTCGATATCATATTACATACATATTTTTGCCTGTCTAATTTTTATTAAATTACATTTTATATTGTTCCCTCTATACCAACGTGCTTTGACTAAGATCCATGATCCTTCCCCTTATACGAAAAAGAACCCTAAACTGTAAATAATACCTAATTTTCATTAGCCCATCATCGGTTCATTGAATCAGCTAAATACATTTCCTGATTTGGAAGGCAGCTCGAGTCTACTAAGTATGGGTAGAACATCGGCTTATTATTAGAGACCATTCGCATTCAACTTATTTATTTAGGAATTCAAAATAAGACAGAATAAAACCTTTATTTTAATAGTGAAACAAAGCAGATATTATTAATACAGCGGTTGTATTAATTTTTTAACTAACTAAATATTACGTTCAAATATTTTAGGCTATGAGTTGCGTAACGTCCCTAATAAAGTCCCACGAAAAGAATCAGTCACCCTTAATGTTCGAGAAGTAATCGAATTGATTGAGGCGAAAAAGCAGGCATTAAGTGTTGTGGTTAGAATGCAAATGGTGACAATCAGGGATTAAGGAGCATCCTTCGGGTTTAAATTTTTTTTTCGTACGTTCACCCTCTTACGGATTGGCTGGAAATAGTATTTTTCTCCCTTAATTTATTAAATTATATCCGAAAAGTATCACTTTATTTCCATATTCTTTTTATTTTCTGACTAAGATAGACTTTTCTACGTTTTCTATATCAGCGCATCATTTTCTTAATTGTGTCTGGATCGCCTGGAAATAGTGTTTTTTCCCTTAGTTTACCGAATTCTGCCCAAAAAACATCACTTTATGTGTTTAACATCCCATACTTTTCTAATTCTCCGACTGAGATAGGAATATATAAATGAAAATTCGACTTTTCCACGTTTTTCTATATCATTGCATTATTTTCTTAATAGTGTCTGGATCGCCTGGAAATAGTGTTTTTCCTTTTCATTTGTCAAAATATACCCGGAAAACATTACTTTATTCCCATATTCTTCTTATTTTCTGACTGTGCACTTTCATGGGAATTTCCTGGACTTTTAAGTTCCAAGAGTTGTTTTAACATCTCACTTTAAATAATAATAAATTAATTTGGTTTTAATTTTTTTACTGCCTTGTAATTGGGTTTTTTGCTGTAAAGTAGTGTTTGTAAATAGAAAACTACTTCCATATTGACTGTATTAAGTATAAAAATTACTGCCTAAACTCCTCTAACTTTGTACAAATTTTTTTAAATTAAAATTGTATATCTTTAACCCCACTGCATAACTGGGTTAAGGTCAAATCCTATTTTAATACTAAAAACTATTTTATAAAATCCTTTCAACGCCCCCGATAAACATAACTTAAGTTTATTTTACCTAAAAATTAACTAATTACCTAAGTGTTTCTCAAAATCTTTCTGTGCTCACCTTGTCAGTCGATTTTTTAACTAGTTACCGAAAAACTCAAAGTGTATCTAATAGTAAATCATCGCGGTAATGAACCCCGTCATAACTTACCCGAAAATATTCTCGCTGAACAGTTTATAACAGGAGAAATAAACACCCTAATTACAGAAGACGCACATATTTTCGTGGATTTTATTATAATATTTATAATTTCGACCTGAGATCCCTCGTCGAGGTAATTTCCAGCCGGTGTAAACCCGCGTGGTTTGTATACGTAAAAGAAATTATAATAACCATATGCGTAAGAAGTGGGCCACTTTGTTCAAGTACATGTACTTAAGTAGACTTGTTTATAAAATAGCTATTTTAAACATTGTAAGTGGTGCGGTTTTTTTTAAGTGGCGATATTAAGCTTCCTAGTGGCTTTTCAGTTCGGGCACTTGCTTATGGAATAACACGGTTATAAATCATCTTTAGCTGATAATTTGATGCCTCTTTGACGTAGAACGTTCAAGTGCCAATTTTTCCATGCAATTTACATATAGGAGATTTACTTTTAAATTTTTGAAAATTGATAGCTTTGTGAGTTGATTTATACAGGACATTGCAAAAATTCCAAAAAAAACAAGGCACATTCATTTTTATTTTTCGCATCTAACAAATATGACCAATGAGTTTTTTTTAATTTGTTTGAGATACAGGTGTCTAAATGGCTCTGAGATAATAGCCATTATATGCCATAAATATGCTGTTATTGCACTTGCAAATTGTATTATTGTATTTATGGTACTTATTGAAAGCTCAGGAAAATATGGATTTTTCTATCATAGTAAAAGTTGAGTGGAAGCTTAGTGCCACATAAAAAAAATAAATTTGGATATCGAATGATTCCTCAGAGAAAAATAGGAAAACTTGAAATAGTTCTTATGGGTGTGACACATATCTAGTTGTCTAAACAATATTATATAAAAAGCTGCACTTACCATTTTGATCAGTTTAATTATCAAAAAGAAGAAAGTCCTATAGTTCTGCTTAAAATATCACAAGAATCCCTTTTTATTTTCTTAATAAACTATTAAAAAAATAGACATTTTACAATTTTGCATGTATTTTCTAAGCATAATTATAGATTGGTCTTACATCTGAGCAAATTCAATTAAAACAAAAATAATAATAAAAAAAAGCTAAGCAACCGGCACGTGCCACGACCTTTCAACGTATTTTAATATCGTAATTGCCCTAAAAGAACAACGTAGTATCATTCCCCTTTAAACTGCACCGACAACCTAATTTCCTGTTTCGTGACAAAAGGCACGCAATGACAAACTATAAAAATCAAGACAAAAATCTAAAAAAAAAAATACGGTAAGTGCTTCATCTGACTTCAAGAGTCATTTTAATATGAATAAGAAATTAAAGCCGTATTCAAGTAATCCCAAAGGAAAATTACGCCTTTCGAACTTCCTAGGCAGAAACTCTAAAATTATTTTAGAGTGTCAGCGAATTCCTGACGGCCCTCAAAAGACTTGGAAACTTTACAACAGATTTGTAAGTATTTAATAACCTCGTAAAACAGTCGCTTTAAAAGAAGCAGACCTTGTTACTGCGACTGTAGGTACACAAATAAGTTAATAAAAGCATCAATTAAAGCGACCGAATTGTTTTGATGAGCACAACGCCCGGATATATGTATACGCTCAGTTCAAAGTAAAAACGTTTAGGTAGGTTTTAACAGCGAAACGGTCATTTAAGACTTTCAAACCATCCAGACAATCAGCCACATCCCAGATCCATTTAAATGTCGTTCTTATTAATACATTATTACAGGGGCGTAGGAAAATCAGTGTAATATTGGTAATTAAGCCTAATTGCAAGAACGACGATCTTGTTTAAGATATTGTAAGAATATATAGCTGACGATCTAAAATTTTTTCGAACCACTGACTGTGATGAAGACTGTTCCTTAGTGCAACTAGATTTAAATAATTTTAATCAATTGTGTGCAGAAAATTTTTTGAACCTTAATGTTAAAAAATGTTAAGGCCCCAGTACACGTTCGGCCAACTAGTTGGGCCAAATATAGTACAGTGATTACACGCTTGACCAACTAGTTAGGCCAATGCGTTGGGCCAAAACAGCCAAAAAATAAGTAGGTGGACTTGACTCAGCTGCTACATAGACCATTTTTTGACGATGGATGTGCAAACCATCGCAGCCGCGGCAATTTATTTGCATAGTGCTTTCAATGTTTATAGAAAGGTGCACCAAACGAAAGTGATAAAAAAAAATGGCGTAAAAGAAGATGCTGGATGCTGAGTATTCATCGAAACAGGACAAGGTGATTAATAAAAATACATCTAATATAGTTGCATGTTTACTTTATCAATTTATGAGAGTACATGACGTTAAAGATGTGATGTGTCAGTATAGCAGTTTACTAAAGATGTAAAAATATCTGTTTTAAATATTTTTTTTTTAGAGAGACCATGAACAACCAACTTGCGGAGAACCATCTGGGGAGTTCGATAATTTCATTCGGATGTCATACGCAGATTTTGAAACTCTTCTGCAACAAATTTCTCCAATGATTACAAAGCAAGACACTGACTGGAGAGAAGCTATACCAGTAAAAATACGACTAGCATTGACCTTAAGATATTTAGCTAGCGGAGATAGCTTTAGAGGTTTACATTATCTGTTTAAAATATCAGGTTCACTAATCTCACGCATAGTCATTGAAGTCTGTATGGCACTGAATGAAGTTCTATAAAATATATGATTAAGGTAAATAAAACTTATTTAATTTTTTATGCATTTTTATATGCCTCATATACAATATCTTGGGAATTGCTTGACGAGGATTGCAAAGAAATATTGTACGTTTCATTAGACTCTAGAGAAATTTCTGGTAGTTGAGTATAGACACGAGATTCTGGCTGTATATTTGATGATGGTTGTATAAATTGGACAGGTAAAATTTCATTGGAAAGTATTTGAAGCCGTTGAGTTGGTGCTTGATAAGGGTTATAAGTTGAACGATTTACGTTTACTGATAAAGAATGGCTCTGTGCTGATTCAGATTCATCTGAACTTTGCGAAGTGCCTGGACGAATGTGTGTGTATGAATGAGTGTGAATATTTTGCTTATTTCGTCGTCTCTTTATTATCATGTTGTCTATGTCCAACATTATTTCTTCTCTTTCACTTTCAGAAAACTTCCTTAATTTTGTTGCAAGAAGTCTACCATACAAGTCACAATCATCATCTTGTCTGGCAGTTTTTTTGTCAAGGGCTTGGTTTAATGTGGTAAAAGCTTTTGACATCTCTCTACCGGCCTCTGCTGATTCTGGCGGGTCTTTCGCACGGCGCTTAACAACCGGTACTTTTATTTTATTAATTTCGGAGTTGCTGCTAATCTCAGGAACAATTTTGGAGTAACTGTTGGCTACAGGTACCGGAGATTCTAAGTCTATATCGGAAAGAATATTTAACCAAAAATTGTTCCGTTCTCGGGTAAAAGTAAAAAATACTTTCGGCATACTCTCGGCCAAGTTCAGAATTTTTCAAAAATATATACCCCTAGAACCCACAAAATCTGCCATTGTTTTGACGACTTGCCTTTATCTACATAATTTTTTGAGAAACAGTAACTCTTCTCGGGATAATTATACACCTCCAGATTCATTTGATACCTATAATGTTAACGGAGAACTTATTCGACCCGGTTCATGGAGAAATAATACTGATAACGCTTTTTTGCCATTATTGCCTTTACCGCGTAGAGCCCCGCGTGATCCGACAGACATATACTGCCAGAATCTATTTTTTGTTTAAATTACTTAACGGTAAAATAGATAGTTCTTATCTTTTAAATAGGATATTATTAAAAGTCCCAAATAGGGTTACACGTCAAAGGATCCTTTTCTATGAACAATTTCAGCGTACCAATTTATGGATTTGAGGGGTAACAGACCAATTAATAAAGTTGTATAATACGCACTATAGTTCGTACGATCTATTTACGGGAGAGTCTTGTAATAGTTTTAAAAATAAGGTTGTAAGAGGAACAGGGGGATAATATATGTAGCTACTTTATTTTCTTGTTTTTTTGTTTGATTTATGTATGTTGATTGATAAGCTTATTGCATATTATTTGTGTTTTTTTTAAACATTTACATGCACAATTGAATATATAAATAAATAAATAAATATTGTACTAAAAAGCTGCCTGTGCGTGGCCAGAGGCTTCGAAGTAGTACCAACTTCTAATATATTTCAATTTTAATGCAAAAAATTGTGATACTTGGAAAAATTGCGTGGTGGTGCGAGGCCTTTGGCCACGCACAAGATGGCTTTAATACAGATTTTTAAATAGCATAAACATTGATGTGAGTTTATTTAATATTGTACAGGACACAAAGTAGAGAAAGATATATTTATTTATTAGTATCATAATAAATGCTTTAGATGTTACGGCTCCATTGAGAACAGTTAAAATTTATCCTAGATATAATGTTTGGTGAAGTAAGGTAATGGGGAAGCTTCTGCTACTAAACATAGGGATGTAAGTTATAAGTTACATAAAAAAAATAAAATTATTGAAAAATTGAGTGCTATGAAGATAAAATATATGGAAATAAGGAAAATCTTTTGCACATAATCAAACACATATATGAGCTTCAACTTAAATTAAATAATATATTAAAATCAGTCTATGATTGGTGTAATTTAAATGATTTAAAGGTTAACATTTCTAAAAATATATAAAAATAGGAAAACATCCGACAGAATGTGTAACAAAAATCAAATACTAAGGCATATGGATAGATGGGGACTTACATTTTAAAGGTCATTGAGAAGATTTCATATCAGATTTATTATTTATCTAGATGTTTACCTGAATCGATATCTGTCTAATGCAGGCCATACACGCTACGGTTTACCGGAGAGGTTTACCTGTACAGATATACCTGGCCGGAAAACCGTAGCGTGTGTTGGAGTCGGTCGTTTTGATTTTTGAACCTGTACAGGCGACCAAAGCAAGATCGAAAATCAATTTATTTCCGGCCATCCCATGAGTAAACCTGTGCGTCTGTTCAACTTTTTCTGGGAACCTGCACAGGTGGCAGTTGTTGAGTTGGATTTCTGCTAGGATTTCAGTCTTTTTCGCATTTTTCATGCGCGTAGTCGTCGGTTGATAATATGTGATATTAAAACCACGTACATTAAAAAATGGCGCCAACAGCAAAAACTAAAGCTGTCTTAACAGATTTTATTGAAATTTATAAAGATAGTCCGTGTCTTTGGAAAGTCAAAGCTAAAGAATACCACAATCGAGAGAAAAAAGATGCAGCCTATAAATTGCTTGTGAAAAAGCTCAAGGAAATTGATCCAGATGCCGACAAAGCAGCAGTTGTCAAAAAAATAAATAATTTGAGAAGCAACTTAAGAATAGAAAAAAAGAAATATGAACGATCTTTAAAATCTGGGGCATCTACTGATGATGTGTATACAATTAAATTGTGGTATTACGAATTGATGGATTTTCTAAACGAACAAAGTCAACCCAGAGAGTCATCAAGTAACACTTAGATAGTGATGATGATGATGAGGTAAGTAAAATACACTGCTCAGAAATTAAATAATTTATATAGCAAAACAAAACCTATAAAAGAAATACACATATATAATTTTCAGTTTTAAGCTATATATTCATCTTCAACTTCTAACACTTCCTAGACCTGTACAGGTAAACCTCTCCGGTAAACCGTAGCGTGTATGGCCTGCATAAGTGTATAGGCAGATGTGTATTCAATAAAAGAGAAATCTTGTTAGGATTTTTTTAACATTTTTTTAACAATTCTTCCATTAAAATACAATTCGTTTAGTAGCAATATGAAACTCTTGATCACATTTTCACGGTTATTAATCACTATCAAAGTGTTGATGTTGTTAAAGATGCAGATACAGATGCGTAATCAAAGATACAGAAATCTTGTTATAACTTATTAGTATTGATGGATTATACACGTTTGTACTCAATCTAAAGTTGAAATATTATGATGCTCTGCAATAGGTCTTTAATAATAAAAAATCCAGTGACTTTTCCAATAAAATGTTTCTAAATATGTATATTACCATCACTCTAGCAAAACCAATATATCAGGAGTGAGATTATCTAGAATAGTTTATTCTACTTTATACACCTCTACATCTGTTAGTATATTTACATTTACCTGCATTTACCTTATATACAGTTGACCGACTATTGCACTTCGTACTCTGGACATATATGGTTATACATTGTAAACGAGGTGGAATGCTTTTGAACTTTTTATTGCAAAATGATTTCCTCTCAACGAATAGCTTCTTCAAGAAGAGCTTATTTATAGAAAGAAAACATGGATTAGTCCAGATGGTATAACAAGGAAGGAAATACATTTCATAATTACAAACAACAGAAATTTGGTGCACGATGGATCCTAGATTAGTCAGAGTTAAGATTCAGCTAGAACCAAGGCCTATGAGGTGACTATTTTAGAATTTTAGGAAAAGGCTGTAGAAACTATAAACAATTATTTGTTAAAAACTGTGAAAATTGCAGAAGAAAAGTATTTGATCAGACGCAGAGAAAGGGAAGCTAAAGTGAGCACAGATATTCAGAACCTTATGGAGAAACGTAGAGGGCTAAAGAACAAGAACGTCACAAACATGGATAAACTAGGATAATTAAATAGAGATCGTAACAAGGCGGTAATAAGAGACAAAAGGCAATGTAATACCAATCAAGTAACGAATGTCATGGAAGAGAATAAAAGTTTAAGGGTGCTAAGAAGAGGCTTTCGTATATAACATCAAATAAGGAGAATAGTTTGTGAGAAATGTAAATTTTTGGAGTACCTGGACTTGAAAACATCAAATAACAGATCATCAAGATTGTGGAAGAAGCTGTACAGAGAAGAGAACAGAAACCAAAATAGTAAAAAACTAAGAAACATAGACTCAAAAGATAACGATAGTGGAAATTTCAAAATCACTTAATGAGATGAAGAATAAAGCAGTTGTGGATGACCCAATTGCTATTAAGACATGTGGTTAAAAGCTCTAACTCTATTGTTTAACGCGTGCCTCTTATCATATGACTATGGGCCAACTAATTTATTATCTCACTTGTACAAACTGTTCAAACTCACTAAAAGACTTACATCAAAATTAGATTTCTATCGAAATAAATTCAGGATGATTTAAAATGTTGACTCCGTCACTGCGAATCGGCATAACAAATAATAAAACTCCAGGTTTGTTTAGATTAAAGCAAAAACAGAACGTCACTCATGTGTCTTTGCTACTGTTCGCTCTTCTAATAAAAGGATGAAATAATAAACTCTCACCGGGGAGTCATCATCTTAAAACCAGTTTTAATGGACTGCTTTTAACTTTAATAGGAAGTTACGTAAAGGTTTCGTAAATAAAAGGGAAATCTGGAATAATAATGCGATTGCTATTGTTGACGTTCAATACCTAAAAGCTTTAATGAAGGCGCGATTATAAGGCGTAGTTTGATGGGGAATTGCGTAATTTTTATTATTGTAGTTTTTTATTAGATTAATTAACACTGCGCTTGTCGAGTGTAATATGAAACTTTTGTATTTACGCTAAGATGATGAAATTTGAGGGGGTGAAATTAAAGTCTATATATTTCAACTATATGTTGAAATTTATAGATTTTGGTGAAACCTTCAAGGTGATTTTAAGAAGTTTTAAAGTTTTGAGAAAAAATTAAATTCAGCACATGTCCGGTATGTATCAAAGGACATTTTTGATAGAGAAAGCTTTAATAAGTGTATAGTATGTTTTTTGCTTAGTACACAAAAACAGATGGTTAAATTATTAAAAAGTAAAAAATGTTTCCTTATTTTTATTTAGACTGCTTTAAATAATTTATATTAATTTGATAGTTAAATGGAGTTTTATATTTATTTATTGAAACAGTCAATATTATAGTCACGTAAATGCCACCGGTAGAAAATTAATATTTAACTGCGAATTATAATAAATATTCTTGCCTTGCGATGAAATATTTAATTTTTTCCTAGATCTTTTCTTCTACACTAAATCCATTAGCACTTATGTGTAAAACTCCTTCTTTCTACAATATCTTATTTTTCTCCTTAAATTAAAATTAAAATTTGGTCCTATAAGATAACTTAAATACTGTTTTGATATATTAAGATACTAATATTGTTTTTGATATATTATTCTTAAGGAAACTAATTATGCTATTTTTACATTGTAAGGAAAACAAAGCTCATAACATTTTAAAATGTTGTTTAATACCAGTAATATCTTTTTTGTGTATTTGATATATTGCTGGGATGTTTGAAAAGAAGTGTTGCCAAATTTATAATTTTCTTACAATTTTTTAGATTTTTATTTGGTCTGTGACTAAAAATAAACTAATAATTATTTTATTTGGATACTTATCATTGAAAAACTGTATCGAAACGTAAGAAAAAATTTCATTAATTGGGTCCATCTAGTACTGCCGTACATTTTATTTTTATATACCGTTTATGTGAATTTCTCTGTGCCATTTATATCGATATAAGTCTATTTATGAAGATTTATGAGGTATATAGTAAACACAAAATATTTTTTATCATTATTTTATATTATATTTTCTAATTGTAAAATATCATAAAATTTAAAAAGTAAAATAGAAAATCCAGTGGTCTAATAGAACAAGATATTTTCAGATTGTTCTACTCAAATCCTACAAGAATCTCAATATAATAAATTAGACAAATTATTTTTATATTTTATTAAAATAAAATATCTTATGAATTTCTAAATAATTGGTATATTACTGATATATTTTACAAATATTTTAAATATCACGATATTTAATTATTAATTTAAAAATATAAAAAAAAATTGAAAATTGAGTTTAACAAATAAAACCAGGTTGAAATTGAAAAAAACTATACATGGTCGAAAAGTTACAATTATTGGAGTACCTACATGACGCTATAATCGAGAAAAAGATCAAATTCTTTGAGTAGGTACATCAAGAAATTACGAAGGTTAACAGAAAAAATTGATAAATAAATATATAGAGATGTATAGATAAATACACATGGACGAAACACACAAAAAACCTTCGATCTGCTATAGACACAAATTCACTGCTTGCGGATCCACGACGTCAGAGTTTACTTCATCTTTTGATTACGGAGATAGCCCTTAGTATAAAATTAAAAACATACACATGAAATATAAAAAGTAAGGAACAACATAGAAAAATTGACTGTATAAGCGTTGATTGAATCATAGGTATTATTCAATGAACGGTATTAATTATAACCTATTAATTAATTATATTAATTATAACCTATTATTCAATCAACGGTATAAGTCTTGGAATCACAAAATTATTATAACTTAAAAGGTTTAAAAACACCAAAGATAACTATATTAAAACGTGCTTAAAAGAGGCAGCGAAGGAGGCATTGGAATGCCTTAAAGAAAATAGATTCACCAAACCTTAATGATGAAAGGAGGATATTGAGAAGAGAGTTAAGGAAAAATTATATAAATATGTGTTATGTATCTCTACAACAAAATTGAAGGTAATAAGAGCGTTCAAAAGGGCACAAACAGAAGTCAGAAGGAAAATATTGTACAAGAAAAACGATAGGTGAGGAAATGCGATATAACATGCGCTACTGTTATATAGAAGAGAAAATGAGGCAACATAAGTTAAGAAGTTATTAAAATCAAGCCAAAATAATAGAAAAGATATAATATCGCCGCCCATACCACCTCATAAATAGGATGAAAAAATCGTCCTAATTACAGAGAGAACAATAATCCATAGAAATGACAATAATAATATAGGAGTATCATCCATCAGATCCAACAGAAACGAGGTCAAACATCTGCACCTATCTTAAAAACATAAAAGTCCCAGGATCAAGAGACATTCTCGTTGAACAAACCTGGACAGGTATGATTCAGATAAATTCTTAGACCACCTGACTGCATTATTTCAAAACTGCATTAATACTGGCCAAATACCAGAAGAATGGAAACTGTCCTCTCTGACGTCAACAAAAGTGAAAGCAAATTTTGATAATTATAGGCGTATTGCAAAAATGGCTCGATCAGCAAGATCTATGATAATGTTTTAAAGAACAGAATAGAACGAGACTACAGGAACCACGAAGCCAAAAAAAAGCAGGATTTCAAGCGGCCAGATGAATAGCTGACCACTTAGATAAGATCTATAAGATCAGTGTGTAACAGACCAATTAGATAAGATCTCGGCAGTTATCAAGGAATTACATTTATTACTTAAAAAAGGCGTAGTGGAGAGCGCGTTCTTGGTGAAGTTGTGGGAAGCTCTAATAACAACAAACATAAATATTAATATTATTAATAATATTCTAAATACTTGCTAACATCTTGAGGGGATTTGCTCAAAATAAAGGACTTAAATAGAGATCCTACCCCTCACCAAAGCTGCTGTTCAAAACATATCTTTATAAATTGTTAATGAAATGGAAACGGAAATGCTTAAATAAAGGTATTCTACCTAACAATTTCACATTGTACACACTTAGGTTCGCTGAGAAGCAAATCATTATAAGTCGTTGAGAAAACCGAGAGCTGGGGACTCGTGAACTTTGCAAAAACAGAATACCGAAGTTTGGGAGTAAGTCAGCAATATCTTATTTCAGAAAATAACTAAAGAATACAAAACTATCAATAGTACAACTATCTAGAAGCAATATTAACAATGGAGCGTTAAACGATGTTATATAAGCTGTATAAGTATCAAGCAATATCCCAAGCAACATCGGATATATGTACATAATAACACCATTATACAATAACACAAAGATAAAGCAAAGAAACTCTTGCCAGCAACGGAAATGGATTTTTAGATGAGTTTGGAAAACTGGTCGAAGCTCAAAAGCATTCTCAATGTTCGAATACAAAAGATTATAAAAGTTCGGCATAGTATTGTTGTAAGAGTGACGTACGAGCAACTTTCAAAAGAGACAATGATGATAGACTCCAACAGGAAGAAGATGAAGTGGAAGACCAAGGAAAAACTAGAGAGAGGGTTTCCTTATCTAGAGATCTAGAGGAAGTAAGGGATAAAAGCCTTGAAGAAGATTTTTGGATGGATGGAGACTAGTATCGAAAGAATTCGAAGATTGTTTTTTACATATTATGCAATGCACATATGCACAACAAAAATTATAATGTTAACCTAAAAAAAATTGAAAATTAAAATAAAAAATTCATAGTAAAATAATTCTTATAGTAACTAACGTCAACGATACTAAATGGTATTACATTAATAGAACAATTAGCCAGCTTTCCTATTCTGAGGCTTGATTTTCAGTCGCCTGTCAAAGAAATTGAGATTCTGCTAAAAAAATCTACATTTAATTTTCTTAAGGCAAAAGACGATTATATGTATGCAAACTAATCAATTTAAACAACTTTTCAGAGAGAAGATCTCTAATGTATTTTTATTTGATGGTAGTTCAAATAATAATTCATATTAACATAGCAACATTTACTTTAAATGTCATAAATTAAGAATTTATGTTAAATCGTGGAAAAATGTAGACTACACACAACAACCTGATCTGATAAGAACACAATACAACAGCTTGATCTCTGGAAATCTCGCGCATATTTGTAATAGCTTAGATCTATTGACGTGATTATTTACTTATACTGAAATTTGATGATTGAACTTCCATCTAATATTAACCCAAACTCATAATGATATATTTCCTATAAAATCTAATAACCCTTTATCCTGCTGTAAACCCCAATACCAAGATGTGGAATTAACTAAGAATTATTATCTTTTTATTGAAATTTCTATTCAGATGTTAAACCACTCATAAAAAACACAATAAAACATCCATCAAACATCAACCCGAACAAACAGAAACCGCTCATGCAAATTTCGCAAAACCTAAAAAAAAAAGTCCTAAAAATAAATATACAACGCTAAACGAAAGTCATTAATAAATAATAATAAAACCAGAGCGTCCCTCGGTTGATACGACGACGAGCTTTTAAGAATTTTAGCTCCTCCCCAAACAAACGAAATTAGGGAATAGACAGAGACAAAATGCCCGTTAAATCACCGCACGTTAAACGAAGACGGGAAACTTTCTGGAGTAGTAAACGCACACGAGTGGCGACGAGAGTAATTTTCATTGAGTCCCCTTTAAGCCAGTCTGGAGTGAGACGTTCCCTAAGGAGCCGATTTTTAGTAGTTCAGTGTACGGTGATTTAAGTGTTTAATATAAACGAGATGGAAGAGGAGAGTAGCTGTCAATACGCGAGTAATTCCGAAAAGTGTCCTGTAGCAACTGTCACCCCATTTTTTATAAATGATATTTTGAAACGTAAGGAGGAAGCTAAGAGGTTGGCTGAAGATGAAGAGGTTCAGGAGTCCGCTTTGGATATGTCTAAGACACATTCGAGAGATGGCATGGGTAAGATATATATAGAAAATATCAACTTTCTTTTTTATTTATCTTGGAAGTTTAAAGCCTTTTTAACTGTTTTTTTATTTATTATTTATAAAATTATTTTAAAAAAATCACTTCTGCTGTACTTACAGGACTTACAAAAAATTAAATTGCGAATTTATTTTATTGAGAATTAAGCAATAAAATCAAATGGGAAACTACGCAAGCATTTTTGACTACGCAAGCATTTTTTTATATTCCCGTTACGTCGGTGTTTACTTAGATTTGTAGAGGAAGAGTGTACAAAATGACATTAGATTAAATAACGTTAAAAATGTAAAAAATGTGTGTCAGACAGAGAGATTTAAATTGAATAGCTCTGAAATCTGAATTAATATTTTTAGTTCTGGTTTTAGGCTCACAGTTTTTAGTATCTCTAAATCTTAGTGGTTTCTGATTCGTACATATAGTACTGGAAAAGCCCAAAATAAGCTTCGTTAAATAAATAATCAATTTAAAATTGGGTGATCACTCTACCTGGATGGGTATTTAAGCACTTGTCCTAATATATCTTTAGCAGTCTAAAGAAAAACACATTCAAGGTTTGCATGCGGTAGACAAAGCAAAGCAATGTGATTTGCTTTTGCGAACAAATATGCGTTTGATGAATATTGTGGATAAAACCTTATCATTTAGATTAAGTATAAATTATTTTCCTTCCTATTTTTTACACTAGAAAATGCCATAAAATCGTAAAAGTCATAAATGGAATATTCTATACTATAATAGCATAGGAAGTTTCAGGAATATTTTTATTTTATTAAATTGGATTTGAATTTTAATTAAATAAATAAATTTTCAAATTTACGACTAATCAAAACTGTCTATTTCATTCTCGACACGTGTTAAATAAATAAATAAATAAATACGAATTTGTAAAACAAATAAAATTTCTTTTATTTTTCTCCTGAAGATGCTAAGATTCGTTAGCGAAATACGCGTTTTGTGTCAAATGTTCACTTAAATAATAAACATCTAAAAATTACTGAAATATAACAAAGAAACTAAAAGTTTATCTTAAAAAATTGTAAAAAATAATTTATTTTTTCTTAAATTTTTATCTAAATATTATTTAATTCTTTGGTAATTTTTTTATTTAAAAAAATAGTATTTATAAATAGTACAGTTGCAATATAAATAAAAGTTCATAATTTATTCCTAAGTTTAGTTAGCAAATATACTAATAATATATTTATTTCTTATTTAATTAGACTTAAATTAAAGGCTTAAACGATACCTACTATATACTAATAAAATAATAATTTTCGTTTTTAAAAAGAATTAAAAAAAAATTTTAAAATTAAATTAAATAAAACAAGAATTAAAAAATAAAAGAAATTTTAAGCCATCAGAATGAAACAAGCTGAATTTTAAATTTGAACTAAAAAAACTTATGTAAAATAAATTTCAATTTAAATTAAAACAAGCCTATATTTCATAAAAATAAGAGAAATAATTTAATAAAAATAAAAAACTAACTAAAAATTGCAATTTAAGTCTTAAAAGGGGTTATATTAAGAGTTTCTAATAATATTATTTTGATTTATAAAAAAAAAATCCAAAACATCGTATTACATACCACATTCTTTACAGTTTCCTCTAGAATAAGATAGGCTTTACATAGAACTTAATACGATATTTTTGACACCACAGTTCCATAGGATATCATATATTATTTATATCATTCGCTCTGTATTTTAATACAAGAACTATCACTTTATTCCTCTGTAAATCAGAGATAGCAGTGAAGGTTTCCCCATCTGCATATTTTACAATTACACCTGTATATTTGGTTAAACTTTAATTCTTATGTGAGTAGGATTGACGTTACTTTCCTTCAGTTCATTGTTGAAAAAAAATAAATAGATTTGGTCAGAGAATAATAAAAAATATGAAGATATACTAGGCAGATATCTACGAGATTTAGAAAGCGATCCAAGGGAGTAAACAAGTAACGAAATAACGAATGTACCAAAAAAACAGAAAAGAAATATTGTCTGACAGTTATGAGTCATAAAGCGAAACTAAGCCAAAATACCAAAAAGCTCCTAAATAAAAGAAGACAACTGATGTCTCCAATTATTACACAACACTAAAGAAACTAAATAAAAACATCCATCGATCGATCCGGAGAGACATAAGAGAAACCAACACGATGAGATAAGAAGAGTAATAGAGGACAAGAAAAATGGACAACACAGGCAACAAAAACGTGTATAGGATAAAAAGCCAACCACGGATAGAATCGAAATTCTCGACTTTCACCTGCATCCCATTGGAACAATGCAGTAATTATTTTATTACATAAGAAGGAAGACATATCGGATCTGACAAACTATCGCCCATTTGTTATCACACATATACAAGTTCTTCATAAAAATTATCACAAGGAGGCTCAGAGAACAATCTGGATTAACATCAAGGTATGGCACCAATCACCATTTACTAGTGATAAAGACTTTAACAGAGAAATCTATAGAGTACAACAAATCCTTGGCACTATATTCGTGGATTATAAAAAAGCCTTTGATGCCGTGAATGAAATGATAACCGCATTGACTAAGTGTCTCTTTAAGAACATACTTGAAAGAGAGCAATCCTGTAACGGTGAAAAATGGAGGAAAACTTAGTCATTTAAGATTTGCAGACGACATAGTTTTCATAGCCTATCCTAGACATGACCAAGACACAAATTATGACAAATCTAGTGCTAAACTGTAATGTTTCTGTTGCTAAAGGAGGTATTGAGCAAACTATTTAGATTTCTAGAGTATAAAATAAGACCAGTCAGGGATAATCAAACTAGTAAGCTCTCCGTCGCATATGATTAAGAGACATACACCCAAGTCAGACTGTATGCTTCAGAAGAAAGGAAACCCTTTAATCAATGTGTCTTTTCCTATTTATAGTGCGAAAACATGAACGCTTAGAAGCAAAATTGTAGAGAAGATCCGCGTAACTCAGAGGATCAGAGAACATGCACAATTGGCGCTATAGAAAAAATTGATATAATAAAATAAAATTGTATATTATCTAAAACAATCGTACAAGAGATATTATCGAATAAAGGACAATGCAAGAAGCCTTCTAGCTGTATTGCAGATTAGATGCAACACGCAAAAAATAGAAACAGATGTACAGGACTGCGGGAGTCCTATGTCCAGCAGTGGACACTTATAGGTTGGCAATGATGATGATGATGATGATAATTACGTTTCCTAACACTTCTTAAGTCTAGCAAACCCTTACTATGACTCTTTAATATTTCTCCAATAAGAGATCCAGTTTTTGATTTAACTCTTTGGTTTTTTCAGCTAAAAATCTCAGAGTGAGACTGACCTGCAAATTCCGAATCAACAGCATTATCCATGCATCTCTTTTTCCTTGTAAATGTTATATATTAACCTTAAAAACACTCATTTTAATCTCACATACTGCGAATTTGATTCCTTTAAGAGGAATCCACACATATCAATGTTTCAACATTTTCCAATATATATATTACCTCATTATCCATCATCATTCATATAATTATCGCCATTTAATTTGAAAAAATCCAAATACTGGAACGCTGCATTCAAAGTAATTTACTTTTTATAACAGGGCTATAATAATCAACCTATCGATCATACGTGTTGTTTTTACAATAATATGACTAACTGGCAATACAGTGACAAATGTAGTAAAGTCAAATTGCATTCCGGACACTCCTTTTGACCATTCTCAGAAAATGATAATTAAAATATAAGAAAGAATATTTAATAGAAAAACAGTACTATTAGATTGAATAATATGGACGAAAAATAGTGATTTTTCAAATGAATTTCTTACTAGGGAAGTGTTTCGGGTGGGTGGGGGGGTAAAGAGTGATTTGTTAAAAAACAATGTTATTCTAGAAAATATATATTCAATATTTAATTTAATAACACTGTAAATTTAAATTTTCTATAGAGATATTTAGTATATAAAGCAGGGTCATTAGATTGAATAATGTAGACGAAAAACAGTGATTTTTCAGACGAATTTCATCAAATATTTGAGGTGTAGCAATCGAGTTTAAATATGTAAATCTCTTGTTAATATATTTGAATGATAAAATTTTCTCCCATTTGTAAATAAAATTGTATATTATATACGTATATTCTCCCCTATAATTTTCTTAAAAAGCATTTTTCTCTGAGGCAATTATTTTCTGAAAAAAAAAACCGTTTTACAATAACTTTACCTTTACCCCCCCCACCCGC
The DNA here is from genome assembly GCF_022605725.1 of Anthonomus grandis grandis. Lineage (NCBI taxonomy): Eukaryota > Metazoa > Arthropoda > Insecta > Coleoptera > Curculionidae > Anthonomus > Anthonomus grandis. The sequence continues at coordinate 24,856,363 of NC_065556.1, read as the reverse complement.
CCCACATAACTTATCAGTAAGAAATTGCTTTCAAAACTCATTGTTTTTAAAATAATACGCATGAACAACACATTTTGTTTATTTAAATTTTATATAATTATATAACAAAGCCTCAGAAAAAAGCCACAAATGCTCCAGGGATTGTTTCTTTCATGTCCCTTTTATTGCAAGAAAAAAAAGCAGTGAAAAGAACACTATTTAGCGTAATAGAGATAGATATTTATACTCATGAGAATTTACTTACTAGTCTCATTATAACTTAACTAGAGTCAAGCTCTAAGTTATAATAAGACCATGTAAGCTTGCTAGTTAATACATCTTCGTCATATCAATTTATACTTTTTAATAGGCACATAAATTTGCTTTAGTAAAGGCACTATTATTTTATTTGCATAAAACTATCCTAAAATCACAACATTTATAATTCATAAGACTCTTTTTTCCTTTTTGAATTCTTATGTTTAATCCTGTGTATACTATATTAAAACACTTTCTCCTAAGCCATCTCTTAATGTCTCAAAGAATTCGTTTACTAAATTTTTGAAACCCTTTACTAAGCCCTCCTATTCATCATTCATTCATTCTCAATAAATTTTTTCCTTATTTCTAGATTCTTCATTCAAAATGTCTTCGTTGCAAACAATATCAGGAAATTAAAAATAATTCAACCCGCAAATGCCATGCAGAATTAATAACAAAAATTTTAAATATCGTAAATGCTTTAAAATAAGCGTAACAATGACGTGACGAAGGACATTATAAATTGGTGGATGATACAAGCTGCCACCTAGCAATCTTTTCGTATGCTTTTAACTTAAAAGCTTTTCGCACTTTGGACACGTACGTGTTACTTAATTTCGGTAATTGCTCGCCTTTATATTCATTTTCTATACACACACAAAAGATCACAGGAATAACATAGTGCCTTTCATTTAAAATACATTAGGTCCGTTAAAACTGTTGTGTTCGATAAAAACCTTTATAGTCAAAAATTAAACATTGATACTCGTTAAATAATATTACTAAATACTTATTTTATATTGGGACTTGTAGATTGTTCGAGTCCAGATCTGCCTCACTTGCCTCCGGGATTTGCCTCGCCTCGCCTCTCGGAAGATTCTGGAAGGGAGTCGAGCAGTTGCGGATCGGCCAATCAACCGAGTCGTAAGAAGAGGTCACGTGCCGCATTTACGCATGCGCAAGTGTTCGAGTTGGAGCGCAGGTTTAGTCAGCAAAGGTACTTGAGTGGCCCTGAGAGAGCTGACTTGGCAGCCGCTTTAAAACTGACCGAAACACAAGTAAGTTTAAGTCAAATGTTAAGTAATTAATTTCAATTAAGTAATAAATTTCATATGAATCTGATGAAACTTTAGGATTTTAAGAAACTCGGAAACTATTTATACTTAGTTTTCTAATTGTATATTTATTTTTTACATATATTATGTAAAGAGTGAGTCTTATTATTGCTGTTTATGGCGTTTAATAAATAAAATCTGCTGTCATATATAAGATTTTAATTATTAAATTAAAAATTATTATTATTTATGCATAACTTAAATGGATCTGGATACACTATATTTTATATTGAGATTTTGATAACTTATTATTAGAAAAAAAGCAATTATTACTTTATGACTTGGTAATTCAGTAGACCCTTAATGAATTAAATATATTTATAAATTCCAATCTTTATATTTATATAGAAAAAAAAGGCAAATTCAGTAATATGTAAGTTATAAATTGTATAAAGATTAATTTGAGAATATAATAAATTATTATTTTATATCGGATTCCTATTACTAATATATTTTTAAATTAAGTTTAGTTTACCTAATTTTTGAATTTTTTTTATTACTTTTATTTTTGCCAATAATTCTTTATGTTCTAAATTAACAGAAAGTTAAAAAATATAAAGTGAACCATTCATAATAATCCTCTTTTAAATATTTAATTTTTCAGCAAAAATATTTATTATATTTGATCATTTTAATCGGACAAAAAGTCAAATAAATATTTAATAAAATTTAAGTTTATTACGTAAAACTATGTAATGAAATTTAGTTTTTTTTAATTTAATTATTTTTTTTTTTTAACATTTCAGGGATTCTAATTAATAAATATATGTTTCTTGTTACTTTAGTTATTAAGTTTTGTATATATTTTCTTTACGCTTGCCAGTAATATTAAATTGCATAAATAGGAAAAAATTAAATAGAATAAAATTAACAATTTATATTAATTTTCTTTTTATTATAATATGTCAATTTATTAATATTTCAGTTTTAAAGTAAGTGCGTCAAGAACAAAAAACATCTTTAAATCGTTTAATAAAGGCTTGATTAATTAATTAATTAGGTACACTTTAAATCTATTTAAATGAATATTAACTAAAGCTTTTAAAAAATATTCCTTTACATTTACATGAATTGTTTATATACAAGTTGTTTTTATTTTTATATTAAATTTTGAATCTTATTATTTAATTTAAAATTCCTAATAAGACAACAAAAAAAATATTTTTTTTATATTTGAAAATATAGATAAAATTTTAAATTTAACAATATTTAAAAAATGTATAAAGGGTTCAAGTCAAATATGAATTATATTTACATAAACATAAAAATTTGGCTAAAAGACTGTATATACAGCATAGCATTAAGACCAATTTTTTTAAATTTCTTGATACCCATTAAATGTTATATATTTTTTGAAAAGACTCACAGATAAAATAAAATTTTTCAAGGCATAACAATAATTTAATCCCTTTAATATATTTTTTTAAAATTTTTATTTAAAATTAGTTTTTAGATTTTTTTTTAATTCAAATTGAAAACCAATAACTCAAATTTAATTCTTTTTTAAATATTTCATAATTTATGTATTTTTTTTATTATTAAGTTATTCTGTAAATTTTTACCAAGATTTTTAAACAAAATATAAATTGACAAACAAAATTAAAACTTATATTCAAACATGGCCAAAAACCTATTAATAAATTAAAATTTACATAAACAGGAAAACCTTAGTTTTCTAAAAAATGAACGCTTGAAACATATACACAAAATAAGCTCAACATAGCGAAAATTATTTAAAAATTTCTTCGCTGTTAAAGACCAATTACATAATTAACTACATTTTATAATTTTAAAAAGTATTCATTAATATATCAATTTTATTAACAATACTCTTCTTTTCCAGGTAAAAATTTGGTACCAAAATCGACGCTACAAAACCAAACGTAAACAACTGCAAATGCAAGAATCCACAATGCTCAACTCCAATGCGAGAAAAGTTGCCGTAAAAGTCCTAGTCAAAGACGACATGCCCTTGTTCCTACAACAAAAACCGCCCTTATACCAAAAAAACCCTTATTACCCGGATCCGTCGAAACCGGACTTTTTTGTTTACGACCAACTCAGTAAAACTGTTGTACAAAAATACCCGAAAAACTTACAAGAATCCATGCTGAACATTTGCCAGCAATACAATCAGATGCAGTTGTTTCCTTACTTCAATTATTACCATCCTGCTCTTATGGGGCAGCTCAATCAGCAGGAAGACGATGTAGGGTCGGAAAGTAGAGAATAGACGTAGAGATTTTAAGGGTACCAAAGACTATGCTTTTAAAAATTGTTTAATTGCACTTAATTTTTTTTAATATATCTTATTGGCTTGAGATTGTATGTTCATACATACAAAAAGGCAATTCACTGATGTTCTTAATGGTCCTAGGTTGTATATAAGTCATGTTCCAAATAGATTGTAATATATTGTAAATATTGTAGTATTACATTAATATGATAATTATTTTTAGTCATTTCTTTGTGCAATAAATTTGACTTCAAAACAAACGTGTGCTGTTTTTTAAATATTTTGCATTAAACATTATTAGGAAAAATGTTGGAATGATTCCATTCTGAAACACAGATGTAAGGGGCATAACCAAAAAGGAGATTGAGTCAGCCAGTAAAGGCTTAAAATACAACAAAGTACTTAGAGAAAAAAAGCATTGTGAGTGAATTAATGAAGAAGGAAGTAAATGAGTCATAAAAGCCCTAAAAACTTTTTATAATGTATGTTGCTTGGCAGGAAATACACTAAACCAATGAAATAATGCCAAAAATAAAGTAGGTGCTTTAATACTTTTTTAGAGTAGACCAAAATGGTATGAGATGGTTTCTTAAGAAAAAATAGAAAAAAAAAACATAAAAATAACAGTAAAAATTTGAAAAAATCGAAAAAAATAATAATAAAGGTATGAAGAAAACGAAAAGGAAATACTCATATTTACTCTAGACTTCTAATTAGACCATATAACCGTGTTTGTTTTTTGCAGGCAATTGACGAAAATTTGGTGTTTATTTCAAGGAATTTCAGGCAACTGAAGATATTTTACGATTCTTCCAGGCATTTGATTAATTTTTTTAAAACAGTTGAACAAATTCACTAAATTTTGTGAAATAATTGCTTCAAAAATTTTTAATTTTTTTTTACGATAACTACTAAAATGTCTGATTTTGTCCATGCGATTGATAGAAAATGCGTGGAATTTTCGAACTTTTTCCAAGTAGTTAATGAAAACTGGATGATTTCTTTAAGGAATTTCAGATAATTGAAGGAATTTCATTATATTTTCACACAGTTAGACAAAAGTACAAAGTTCTTTTAATTTTTTTAGATTATATCAATAAAAAATATAAAAAAGTCTTCCAGGTACTTGAAAATCAATTCCCCGCAAAATTTTATCAAATTTCTTTAAGAATTTAGCGTTTCTTCCAAGCAGTTTCTGGAAAAATCAGGATAATAAATTTCCCGTTTTTAAGGACTACTGATAAATTTTGAATTTTTTTTCCAGACAGTTAATGAAAATCGAGTGTTTCTTGCATAGATTTTTAGGCAATTAAAGACATTTTATATTTGCAGCATTTTAGCTATTGCCTTAAAATACTTTAAAAAATAGAAATTTATCTTAATTTTCTAAGTAAATTTGATAAAATGTCTTTAAAAATTTAGTGTTTCTTTTAGGCAGTTTTTATTAGTGAACTACAAAATTATGTTCCAATTTTGTCTAGGCAGTTGATAGACATTAGGTGATCTTTAAAGGACATATAGGCAATTAAAGGAATTTCGTATCTCTTCCAGACAATTAGAACTGCTGAAAACATTCAAAAATTCACTAAATTTCCTATAACAATTCCTCCTAAGATAAAAAAAAATGTAGGTAGCCTGGCAAAACCATGGAAACAGTTGAAACTTTTTTTTAGGATAACTACTAACATTTTTAACCTCATCCAGGCAGTTGATGGAAATTAAGTGAATTCTTTAAGGAATTTTAGGCAATTGAAAGAATATGATCATTTTTTCAGGCAACTTGCGATGGACCTGTCGATTAGGGTGTTGTAGTGTGTTAAAGAGCTGGGCAGTTCTATTAGCATTTTCATTGTTCGCAAAGAAAAGAGAAATTATTTCAACTCTTTCAGCAAGTGAATAAACCATTATCACACTCAATGTTGTAACTAACTAACTTTAAAGAGCTATTTGCTTGACACACTATGATTTGACAGCAGTAATTGACAACCACTATTAAACTTCAAAATGTTGCTATAATAACAGTCTCAACAATAACTAAGGGTTCCCTTGCAGAATTGGCATAGATACCTACGGGTATTAAAAAAAAAACAACAGAAAGTACGGTTCACAATGTAGGAGAACACAATTTTTTATATTTATTTAACTGCTTAATTTACAAGCATTTTTTTCATAAAAAATGTTGACATGTTTTTGTAGCTTTTATTAGCCCCTGTATCGACTAGGCAAATAGTAACGATTTAAAACTTTAGGGTTATAATTCACATAAAAATACCTTCAAAAGAAAGTATCACTCGACCCCCGTTCCATTTAAAATTTTGGGGGCCCTAGCTAGGCCCCGCTAGGACTTTGCCCTCAGGGGGGCGAAACTAGCAAAAAAATGTTTCCCCCTTGAATCAAAAATTGACGGGTCCGAGGATTTTTTCGTAAATGTTCTGGGGACCCAAAATAGGCTCTGTTTCGTTTTCAAATGGCCACCCTGTATACCCATACAACTTACGTACAAAAACGTATTTTTGTACGTAATAAATCGTACGTATAAAAATTTTAAAAAAATGCAGGAAAATAGAGTGAAACTTCTTTAAAAATTGAATCTTTCTTTCAGGAAGTTCCAAGAAAAATCAGGAGAAATAATTGGAAAATTTCAGTTTTTAATAACTGGTAAAGTTTTATGTTTTTTTCAAGCAGTTAATAGAAATTGTCAAGAATTTCTTGGTTTTTTTCTAGGCAATTGGTAGAAATCGGATGTTTCTTTTAAGGAATTTAGGCATATTATAGGAATTTTTCATTTCATTTGGCCAGATGCTAGAAATTTCCTGCATATCATTGACTTTTTTCAAGAAATTGATGGAAAACAGGTGTTTCTTTCAAGCAATTTTAGGCAGTTGAAAATATTTGGTGCAGAGCTATTTTCTTAAGGCAATTGAGAAAGTACAAAGTTATTCACATGTCCTGAAAAAATTTAGGGTTTCTTCCAGGCAATTGAGAAATTGTTTTAAAAACCCGGAAAAACCATCGAGAAATCCAGTTTTTGTAGCATATTCACTCAAGGTTCCAATTTTGTCCAGGCAGTTGACGAAAATTAAGTGATTTCTTCCAGGAATTTCAGACAATTAAAGGAAATATATAATTCCTTCAGGCAGTTAATCTATTGCCATAAAACAATTAACAAAAAAATATATTAATTTGTCATTTTTCTGTGAATATTCATGCAAAGAATTCCATGCAGTTAAAATTTAATTTCCTTCATATAATTTCTTAAAAAATTGTGTGTTTCTTACAGGCAGTTGAAGAAATTGCTGCAAAAAACCGCAAAATCATTAGAAAAATCCCATTTTTTTAGTATTTGTACTCATCTTCCCAATTTTCTTCAGATAGTTCAAGTAGCACTAAAATATCTTGACTTTTCTAGGCAGTTGATGGAAATTGGCTGTTTTCTTCATCTAATTACTGTTTGTTTTGCCATTGTTTTATGAAAGTATCCAAGGAATAAATTATAAAAAAGCTAAAAAGTAACGTATAGGAAACAAGACATTCCTGCTGAAAATGGAAAAAAAGAGAGAAAAATAAATCGATATAGACAAAGAGGTAAATAAATTCTTAGGTATTCTGTAAGTCTTCTAAAGTAATTATACGCTTAATTATTCTCTTTTGATTTTCCAGAGTGTAATATAGAAAATCCTCCTAAGTAGAGGCGTCAGTGGCGAAGCGTGAACTTTTTTTTCGGGTAGACAATCAATAAAAATTGTTAATTAGAAAAAAATGTGTATTCAATATTATTCACTTTAATGAAATAGAGAATGAAAGCGCATTAAATATTAACTCAAAGAGAATAATTATGTAGTGATATAAAAAAGAAAAAAATATTTACTACTAGCATAAAGAGATAGATGGATAAAAATAAATACCACTTTCAAAAAAACACAACATAGGTATAACAATTACCTATAAATTCATAATATTCATTATTTTAAAATTAATTAAAGACAAATAAAAACACAACTAAAATACAATTCCCAACATCGAACAGTCGTTCATAAATAACCACTAAAATATCCACTAAAAAAACCTTTTTTTATACACCTAAAAATAAATAAATAAATAATAATAAAAAATAAAAAAATAATATTATAGCACGCGTCCGCACCAAATGCCAAATGCAGATTCATCAAAACAAAATAAAACTGAAGATGTATTGCGGCCGACCAGATCAACCGTGTCCATAAACAATAATTCTCAACAGCATAATAAAATAGCTGGTCGACTTCGATAGACTCGAATGTTTTTCCCGCGAGTTAAATTTCGCAGGACCTCTGTCACCTGCTTGATGCGTATTTGGTTCGATTAGATGCTCCAAATTTCGGAAGACAAATATCAATGTGTCTTCCTGGGTCTCGTATACATTAATTGGGTGTCAGCCCTGCATTTTTATTTTAATTGGTGCGTCAAGCCTTCGGAATAATCATGTTTAGATGCTATATAATAATAGTAAGGAGAGCGACTACGTTCTGTGTTAATTTTTTTTTTAATTTTAATTTAACAATTATATGAAATAATTACGTGATACATTAATGACAAATAACTGGATAATTTTGGGTAGACAGTGTCTACCTTATCTACTCGTACGCTTCGCCACTGAGAGGCGTGAGAACCAAATAACTTATTTAAAGGTATATTTATATCTACAAAATATTAATCTCTCTGCACAAATTATACTTTAATTATTCTAGTTAAAAACATAGTCAGATTACCTGCACTTCTATTATGTTCATATTCTATTTTTGTCACGGTTTAAAATACACCTAAGTACTTTAATAGTGGACTTTTAGTAAATATTTATAAAGTAATATTAAGTTCTTTACTCAAGTGTTGAGCACATGGGAGCACTCATATTTTATTCGGGTAAACACTATGCGGGATTTTGGGGATATGCCTGTTTATTTACAATAAAAGTGCGGGGGTGGATTGGGTTACATAGGATTATTACCCCTGTCTGGTTATTTTTTAACCAGTACAAAAATCTAAAATTAAAAAAAAATTGCTTATAAAGCAAAAGCTATGTTTTTCAAGACGTTGAATTTCAACTATTAAAAGAAACGAAAGATAGTAATTGTATTAGTTTTATTTGCTAAAATAAACTAATTAATAAATTTAATAGCCCTTGATTTTTCCAGCTGAACCCCCTATCCGATTTATCTATTTATATTGCTCTTTTCGGTCATCAGAGTAGAATTACAGGCGTCGATTCACTTGCGATATTTGAACAAGTTAAAAGGCTGTAAGGGACTCTATTCCGGATCAGCGGGAAGTTTGTAAATAAACTGAAAAACCAACGTCAATAACTGGATGGCTTTTGAAAGGTTATGAAGAGTCCTGAGCTGTGTAAAAGTAGGTATTGGATGTCGTATAACACGTGATTGAGTTGAGCTTAATAGTTTTTCATAAATGTATTGAATCCGGTCTTTATTGAGCACTTTACAAGGATTGACGATATCTGTCGATGTTATTAGGAATGACTAAAAGAGTCGTCCTAAGATAAATGAATGGTTATAATGACTCGTATAGTTATGCATATATTTTTTACCGGTAGTGTTTTGAATTATAGCTAAGTATCAACGTTTCAATTAAGTCCTTAACATTATTATAATTAGAGAACAAGAGATGCTATCTATTTGGTATTCCAGATCCATTAAGAAAATTAAAAGCAAATACAGAAATATTTTCGTAACCCCTTTTCTTAAAATTGTAATACCATCTTTCGGACTTTCTAATGGTATCCCTGTTAACGAGCAGATAATTTTCGAAACGTATTTAATGTATTTTTATAAGAAAATAACAATAAGTTGACATATTCACTGTATCATTTAAAATAGTTCTGGTGAACTTCTTAAGCAAAATACATGCATAATTTAATAGGCTATGACAGTCATTTATTCTTATAAAGTTCCAAAAGCTATTACAGCGCTATCTAGTATTGAAACATTGAATATTTAAAGCTGCTTTCTCCTTTTCTTAAAGGGTTTCTTCAGTAGCCTTTAATAACGTTGGCAGATGTCGCTAGTTTTCTAAAGCTCGAGAAAAAGCTCCTAAAGGTTTCTGGACTTAATGGCGAAGGTGCCAAGACGAGTTTTACCTTAGAGAGCTTTTAAAAGTATTGAATTAGTTATTAAAAGATTTGATTTTCTCATTATCGATAGTTTATTTTCCTAAAAAGAAATAAATATTTGTTTAGGAGAAAATTATTAAATTGAAATTGTTTTTTATCGAAAATCCGACTTAATATTCTAATTAAATGATAATTATTCATTAATGAAATAATATATTTTTTTTAATTTTATATCCCTTTTTAAACAAAATTTATTTATTTTAAACAATTTTTTTTTAATTTTTGAAAAAATCCTTATAATGTTCCAAAATATAATTAATTACCAATTAAAAAAAAATGTAATTAAAATTAAATTATTATTAAAGCATCCCAAATTAAAATTATTTTTGTTCTTACAAGACCACTCCTAATTTCTTTTTTAAATTAGTTTTTGTTTGCAATTTATTATTATAATTTTAAATATAAAATGTTTTAAGATCTAATATTAAATTGACACAATATAACTTAAATATTTAAAAACTCATATTTTGGTTAAATATTTAATTTCAGATATTTTAATTTCATATTTTATTTTACGTGTTTAAGAAGTTTTCAGGAATTGGAATTTTTCATGTTAAAAGTTTCCCAATTAAATTTGTTATTATGATTTAAACAATGCAAATTAAAATTAATTTCAAATATCACGTGTTTCAAATTTTAATAATAAATCCACAATTTCTAATATTTTATTTCAAGTATCAAGTTTTAGGAATTGTAAAGGTTTTTTACTAAAATAAATTATTATAGTCAGTGATACTCTTAATCTAATTTGTATTAATAATTAAGCCGTTATAAATTGTAAAATGTTTGAATTTCTAATATTAAATTAGCAACGCATATTTTAATGAAATATAAAAAATCTAATATTTAATCTAACATATTTTAACTTTATTTGAGATTTTAAGTATTGTCAAGGTTTTATTAAATAAATTTAACCCCTATATATCAATAGATTCTCTTAACAAATTTGTCATTATAAATAAAGCATTGCACATTCAAATTAATTTTAATTATAAAATGTCTAAAATTGTACTTATTTTAATTTAATTTTTAAAACGAATAATTTGGTTAGATATTTAGCTTAAGATAAATTAATTAAATATTTTGTTTAAAAGATTTAAAGAGTTTTAAGAACCTGTCTAGGTTTTTTTCAATTAATTTTCCTAATTAAATTTGTAATTATCATTAAGGCATTGCAAACTAAAATTTATTTTAAATATGAAATTCTAATTTTAAATTGGCAATACATAATTTAGTTAAATATTTTATTTTATATATTTAAATAGTTTTCAGAAATTTTAATTGAATCTTTTTTTAAATATTCTTAATTATTATATGTCAATTATTTAAAAATGTCTATAGTTAAAGCATTGCAAATTAAAATTAATTTTAAATATAAAATGGGTTAAATTCTTATTATAAATTGACAATACCAAATTTAATTAGATATTTAAAAACTAATATTTTTCTTAAATATTTAGTTTAAGATATTTTAATTATATATTTTAATTTACATGTTTAAAAGGGTTTTAGAAATTTCAGGATTAAATTTGATTAAATTTATTGTTTTTATGTCAATAAATAGTTACCGTAAATAAATTTTTAAAGATCTCTAAGGAAAATAAAGATTAACAATTTATGTATGAAATAATGAACAACTAAAAAATAGGTATAACAAAAAATTAATATTTCGCTCATTATAATACATATGCCTGATAATAAATATATATTGATGTAATCAAATGTTCCGGGAATAAACTGAATATTCGAATATTCTTTAGCACAGTGAGTAATAGCAAAGCATAACTGCAGAGTAATTTTTTATTTTCAACTTTCTTTTTCCAGTTTGTTTGACGTTAGTTGAGTAAGAATTATGTATTTGCAACCTAAAAAATAGGTCAAAGTTAGTTATTAATTAATTTGTTCATTTAAATAGAGAAAATACTTCTTAATCTGAAATAAAAAGGACCTAAATTTATCTCAACATTTCTGTTTAATTTTCCTTCATATTAAGAATAAGTAAAAATTATTAATTTAACGTTATATAAACCGTACAAAAAAATCCAAATACTTACCCAACATCTTAGTTTTTACCAATAATTTTTAAATTTGCCTAGTGAAACATTAATGGTCCGCGTTATCTCAGGTTCTGCTTAACGTCTTTTATTTTGGGTAGAAAAATTCAAGTAGTTAGCACCAGATCACCTTTTAACTTAAAAGCTTTTGGCATTAAGTCAGATAACTAACGGAAATTGACGTGAGTCGAGATTAACTAACCCTTTTTATAAGCTGCTGCTCGTAACACGAGTTTATTTAGCAGGAAGGTAAGCTAGTACATGGTTTAAATTTAAACTTAATTTAGAAAATATTTATAATATTTTTTAATATTTTTTTTTAATAATTAACACTTAAAGGTTGTCTAATTTATTTCTAAAAATGTCGGAATCTCAATTGAGAGGCATCTTGATTATCCCTTAGTTGGGGTAAAATATTTTCCAGAATTAATTAATTATACACAAATTAATTCCTTACATTCTTTCATATATTATATATAGGGTCATAAATAAGTATTTTTTAAATATTTTGGGTACAAGTAAATAACTAATTCCTTATACGCAGCCATAACCATTTTTACATTATCGCTGGCGTAAATTAGCCAAAATAAACAAGAAATTAAGGCACCTTTAAGTGGTTTAGGTTTTTTTAGGACGTAGAGAAAGTGCCTTTATTGCATTCCAGAGTTGACGCTGTACACGTTCCTGAAGGGACCGTGGGAAGTGAAAGACGCGTTAAGTGGATGGATATATGGCGCCGTCTTTGGAAAAAATCTAATACTTCTTTTATTGTTTGTTTATTAAGGTTATATTTTGTGTTTTTTATGATAAAAGTATCGAAAATTTTGTATCAAAAGGAAAAATGTATCTTTTATTGTTAGTATTGGACTTCTACCACTTTTATATAAACCTGGTGACTTAGAACATTGCAAGACTAAAATTAGTAAACAACAACTTCGTTTAAATTGAAAGAAGTCCATTTTCTCAAAGAGACCAATAATCTAAAGGAAACTACACAAAGTCTCGGTCTCAAAAGAATTTATTAATTCTAACAGTAGGTTACACGTGTTTCGCTCATATTAAGAGCATCATCAGACCTGAAAATTTAAAACAAAGAAACTAAATACACTAACAACCTTAAAGTTAGATAAAATTGGTACCTTAAAAATCGACTACAAACAGTACATGCTTTACGGTCACATTATGCACACACACAAAATTAAATTTTAAATGTTTTAAATTTTTAGGTCTGATGATGCTTTTAATATGAGCGAAATACGTGTAACCTACTGTTAGAATTAATAAATACTTTTGAGACCGAGACTTTGTGTAGTTCCCATTAGATTAACTTTGTTTAAGTTTCACATATATGGAGAGGGGCAAGGGGGGTGTTTTGTTTACAAACATATTCATCGATTCTCTGGTGTCTAGTTTACACACATTTTTAAAAAGCATTTAATAAAAATTCATTAAAAAAATTGTTAGTATGATAATTTATATTTTTTCCTGTTTGACTTTATAATTTCATTTTTATACTTTTTATTTTTACATTTTAAACCTGTATTCATGGTGCTGCGTTTGATAAGATATTATAAACCTCGTCTTCCAGGTGGTGATTAGTTCTTCATAGGATTTCACTTATTCTTATTATAAATTAATTTTTTAGTCACGTTTACCGTATTATCTATGCTGCAAGTGCAAGGCAAATTGCAGGGTTTGCAGCATTTATTATTTACTATTTTAAAACCTTTATTATGTTACGGGTTCCTATTATGACCGCTTTTTGCAGTTCAAAGAAGAGTGTTTTTTCCAGGTGATTCTTCAGTATTGTTTCTGACCTGCCAGGTCACTATGAGATCTTGCAATAAAGGTAAATACTTTTCTGCTTTTTGTGCTTATTTTTTAAGCTGCTTATGTGTGTTAGCAGCAGCAGGGTCTTTGATGTCTTATTATGTTGAACTGGCTTGTCCATTTCGATGTCTCCATTCCAGTATAAGAAAGAGGTATTTGTCATTTTCGATTACGTAGCTCTTTTCTGAGGTTAATTCTAATTTATGGGTCAGTGCGGTATAAATAATTTTTGCTACGTTATTGTGGCGAGTGGTGTATTTCTGTTCATTCCACATTGAATTGTTATAATGCTGGTAATCCTTTAGTCTCTGGGAAGATTTTACCAAAATTAAGCCATTTTATAGAGGCACTAGAATCCAGGTTAGTATTATCAAGAAAGTACGTAACGACTGTGTAATTCTTTCTCCTTTTATATATATGGAGTGAATTATTTTTAATTGGAGTAGGGTTTCTGGACAAGGGCAATAAGGAAAATATACTTTGTTTGGCTTGTGTGAATTTTAAATTAAATAATGAATCAAATTGTATTTTTGCATTTATAAAAAGTCAAAATAACAAAACGGTTCACTTAAACACCACCGTTCCAGAAAACTAACACCAATCCATATTAAAGGTTTTTGTTTTGAAAAAATTCCTGGACACATACTAGCTTGCAAACGTAATTTTTTGCATAACATTTCTTAGTGGGATACCCTGTATTGTTTTATAGAAATAAAATAGAACCTTATTTACCAATTGTGTTTTTTTAAGAGGGTGTTATTTTTTATTAATTTTTCTGATTCTCATGCTAAACGACGGTTGATATCGCGATCGTAGTCGCGTTCGCCTATGTGTGTTCTCCGCTTTACCTTTCAAAAAAAGCAATATTTCTTTCTTACTTAACAATTTATTTATATTTTATATTACTTACATACAATAACTCTATACGTTTAATTTTATTAATATAATCTATATATACATAAATATTACCTAATTCATATACAATACTTCAATTTTAGACATAATAATTTAGATAATGCCTAAACAAAATGGATTTTATTTGACAAAAACCTTGAATGATTGTCTACCATTAATAGTAAATTTATTAAAGCTTAAATCAGTCACAAAATTATAGCTAATTAAACATGTAACTTAAAATTTACATAAACGAATACAAATGAATCAATGACGAATATAACAAAAAATAATACTTCCATTAAACAAATAATCACAAAGTTAAATTCATATACAACAAATAATATAATAGTTAGGTCAAAGGAGAACTACTGTAAGGCCCGTATTCGGTTTGATTGAAAAAATCAGCAGTACCGTAAGCGGGTGGAGAACCACTATGATAAACATAGCCACTTTGAGGTAGTCCAGGGACGTAGTAGTTAGTATTTGAAGAGGAAGTTAGTCCCGGTGAAACTCCAGGTTTTATTCCTGTTTCAGTCGGCTGCTTTTCTAAGGTTTGACGTTTGTTTTTATATCTGGAAAAGAGAGTTAGGAGATTTTAGTTTAAAAAAATCAGTACATCGAATTTCGTTAAAAAGTTTTTTTTTATTAGTCCAGGTGCAAAGATAATACTTAAAAAAAAAACAATTTAATTGTTGCGTGTAATTTGTGGAATATCATACTAAAAATACTCAATAAATATATGAAAAAAAAAATTAATAACGCAAAGGTTTAATTTTTTAAAGATTTTAAGGTTTAAGATTTTAGACTTATATGAGGATTTGGAATAAATTCCCGAAGATTCCTAAATAGTTTGGTTAAAAGAATGACTGGACATTTCCATGCTATAGCGTACTCTTAACCGCATCTTACAGACCCTCTTGAATTAAAAAAAATTTTTTTTCTTTTTCCTCTATTTTTACTTACGATACCTAAATTTCCCTGGAATATCCCGAGAATGATAAGGAAGAAATTAAATATTCTGATAAAATATTCCAATTAGGTTGTTATAGCAATTAAGGATTACTATGCCTACATGAAGTCTATATTTATTCAATAAAAGTTGATTATGTAAAAATCAACCAATCAATCCTGTTTTAATCCAGTCTTTCATAGATCCATTGATGTCAAACATGGTGTTACCAAAATGAATGATTAACGGAACGCCCTGTCTTTGACTCTCATAAATATATTAATTTTCAAGGCAACGTTATTGTCAAAAATTGTAAGTTTAATTAGTTTTCAATATAATATATCGAATTGTTGGGCGCCAAAGAGGTGTCATAGTGCAATCATCAATAATGATAGTGTATGTATATGTAATAAATTATCAGTTAGAGAATTCTTTAATATAATTGATTTTATATGATTTTTTGTAATATATATATATATATATATTATCGGTCTTGATAAAAATATGATCAATAGCAGTGGCTGTTTCAGGTGTTTCTCTAATTTCGATCGAAAATTTCGTTGAGAGACAATCAGACAAAAGACTGTCCAGTCCATTTTTCGGGTATATTTCAAAAACTAATAATTTCTTTAAAAAAGTCTAAAAACACAAAAAGTACCATTAAATTTTCCCATCCAGTGCTGTTTAAATAAACTTCTTAGCTAGAATAGAAAAGAAGTTATTAACATTTTTGTTGAGAGTCAATCAGACAAAAGACTATCGGGTCAATTTTTTGGGGATATTTCAAAAACTAACAATTTCTTAAAAAAAGTGTTGAGACATAAAATATACCGTAAAATTTTTCCCACCAAACGCTATTTAAATATTCATCCTAGCTATAATAAGAAAGAAGTTATTGAAAATTTGGTTGACAGACAAACAGACAAGAGACTGTCGGGTCCAACTTTTGAGCATATCTCAAAAACTAATAATTTCTCAGAAAAAAGTGTAAAGTGTAAAATATGCCGTTAAATTTTACCATCCAATGCTGTTTAAATGATCTTTCTATCTACAATAGAAAGGAAGTTATTGAAAATTTTGTTGACAGACAATCAGACAAAGACTGTCGGGTCAATTTTTTGGGGATATTTCAAAAACTAACAATTTCTCAAAGAAAAGTGTAAAAACATAAAATATACCATAAAATTTTTCCCACAAAACGCTATTTAAATAATCGTCCTAGCTATAATAAGAAAGAAGTTATTGAAAATTTGGTTGAGAGACAAACAGAGAAGAGACTGTCGGGTCCAACATTTGAGGATATCTCAAAAACTAATAATTTCTTTAAAAAAAGTGTAAAAACATAAAATGTTCTATTAAACTTTTCCCCTCTAACGCTATTTAAATGATCTCCTTAGCTACAATAGAAAAGAAGTTACTGAAAATTTTATTGAGTGACAATCAGAGAGGAGATTGTCGGGTCCAACTTTTCGGAATATGCCAAAAACTAATAATTTTTCAATAAAAGTGTGAAAACATAAAATGTGCCACTAAACTTTTTCCACCTAAAGCTATTTAAATTATCTTCCTAGCTCTTATAGAAAACAAGGTATTGAAAATTTTGTTGAGAGGCGATCAGGGAAGAAACTGTCGGGTCCAACTTTTAAAGATATCTCAAAAACTAATAATTTCTTAAAAATAGTATAATAACATAAAATTTACCGCCAAATTTTTCCCACCTAACGCTTAGTAAATGATCTTCCTAGCTATAATAGGAAAGTAGTAATTGATCATTTTGTTGAGAGTCAATCACAGAAGAGACTGCCGGGTGCAACTTTTGCGGATAACTAAAAAACTAATAATGTCTCAAAAAAAAGTGTAAAGACATAAAATATACCCTCAAGTTTTTCCAATCCAACACTGTTTAAATCATTTTCTTAGCTAGAATAAATAAGAAGTTATTGCAAGTTTTAGTGAGAGACAATCAAAGAAGAGACAGATTCAACTTTTGACCTGAAAAACTAATAATTTCACAAAAAAAGTTTAGGAGCACAAAATGTACTGTCTTCGCAGCTATAAACTACAAACTTAGTAGAATCGTCCATTTTTCAAATATAACAATATGAAAATGATTTTTCAAAATATATCTTTTTTTGTTCAAACCATTAAAAACTTTCTATAATCTTTCTAAACTGGTTCAATCACAGTCTAACAGTTAAAATCTATATTATTTGGTTCAACATTAGTACCAATATGCTATTTATTATTTTTAAAATTTTAAATCAACAGTGTATCCGATAATAAAAATCAAACTGGTAAACATTCTTAAACATAATTGTTATAAAGAAGTTTTGAATTCGTATTATTCGCGTTAAAATACTGTCTGTAGAGCGATCCCGCGCGTGACGTCACTTGTTAGTAACCCGATATTTTTGCTGTAGGTAAAAGCGTTTGGTAATCGTGATATTTTCACGACAATTTATGAATGTATAGTGCCTTGGTGTACCAGTACTTTATAAAAAATTTATTATCTACATATTTAGACTAAAAATTTCTATGTAAACCATTATTTTTGATACACTGTTAACACTTTTTTTATTTCACAGAGACTCTAGTAGGTTTATTAATGAAGGATAAAAAACCAAATTGGGCAAAATTATTAATTATTATTAATGCTCAATATCTCAAAAATGGTTGAATTTAAAACAAATGGTTTAGTAGAGGTTTCTAAACGCTCTATAACTATCAAATCCTCACGACGCGACGGGTAAAACAAATTGTTTTATTTAGAGAAATGAAAAAAATCATATTTTGCTTAAAATAATTTGTATATAATTTTGATTGTGAAAGTTTTTTCTGCGACTTAGAGTTTTTGAGAGAAATACCATCCAAAAATTATTTCAGTTTCCCAAGGGTTGAATCGGGGACCTACGAGTCTTTTGTCAAAACTGATCGACAATCAAATTAAAAATATTGACACAATTTAAGCAAAAAAATTCGCTAGATTTACGGTACTCTAAAGCAGCTTCCGAACTTAATTTTTATCTCAATTAATTTAAATTACCTCCTATTTTGAAACCAAATCTTGACCTGCGTGGGCGTCAACTTAAGCACTTGCGCCATTTGTTCCCGTTCTGGTGCCGTAAGGTACTTTTGCAACTTAAACCTTTGTTCCAACTCGTAAACTTGGGCCTGGGAGAAGAGGACACGTGGCTTTCTTTTCGCTTTTTGACGTCCAGACTTCCGTAACTCCGTTTTCGAGCTGGTCACTTGTTGGTGTTCTGAAAGAATTTTTTTTTCTTTAGATTTATTGGTCTAGACATAATGGGATGCGAGGTGGTGGATACCGCATGTTGGATTGTGCAATATGGGTTTTAGTGGCGTCAAAATTTCAGCCTGATAATATTGCAAAAAAGAAAGTTCGGATTTGGTTTTTATATTTTGGAGCAAGTTTCCTACAAGAATTTCATTGAATATTGAACCATTTTAGTTCAGAAAGCTCATAACTGACAGGAACATGACGTTCAAGCTGGAAAATTCAACGCATAAAAGAATTCTGTACTTTTATCACAACAATTTTTTTAGCTTCTTGTTAAGAGCATCAATACTCTTGTAAATGTTGCATGGACTACAATAGGCTTTTTAAAAAGCCTAGATACAGGAATCTTAGCTTGTTACCAAAGATTACACTCAAATTGCTATATTCCATCCATTACTATAATAAACTATTGAGACACCTAATCTTTAGCTAGTCCAAAGAGCATTATGACTGATTTATTGGGATTCATTTTCAAATCATAATTCAAAGACTATTAGAAGAGCAAGGAAAGGCTAACTCTGCTTATTATCAGCGTATCTATGACTGTGTATATCACGAAAGCTCTTTGACGTATCAGTGGTAAAAATGATAAAAAACAAAGGACCTAAAAGTGATCCTAAAGTCATTCGCTATCGATATACAACGGCTTGGATTTAAGCCCATTAACTGTAACCAACTGCGATTTGTCATCAAAATAACGGCCAACAAGTTGAATAGCTGTATTAACTTTATGGATAATCGAAGGCCTTGCTAAGGTCCAACAATACTAACCTCGAAGTAAAATGGGCATAAAAAGGACCCAACCAAGAGTATAAGACTCCACTAACATGTCATTAGTTTTGTACTTTAAAAAGACAACTCTATTTTTTTTAAATCTGTTAACAGTTGGATTCTCAGGAAAAATTCTAAATTATTCAAATGGCAACAATAGAATGTGAGCCACAGACTAACAAAGCAAATCTCTAACTAATCACTTTAAAAAAATAATAATAATAATTAAATTATTTAAACAAAATAGATATCAGTGACGCCGAATATCGGCAGAAGTCAATCCCAAACATTGCAGACCCCTAGAATCAAGGCCACGCATAATTTTTGTTATATTTTTTTCACATTACCTAGACCATTTCATATAATTAAATGTACAACATACAATCTTAAAATATAAAATTATTCTAAGGTAATACTAGCAAGGAGTGTCATCTGCAAAGAAATTTCTAATTTATATTAGATATTAGTAAGACAGAGATAAAGCTTTAAAAGCTAAGTGAGGCAGAAGCAAATAAAAAAAATATTTTAATATTGAGAGATTGTTAGTTTCTTGGATTTGTTTTAGGGAAGCCAATCTCCTATTTTTATTTTATTAAAGGTTCAGTTAGTCTTTAAATTCGAATTTAATTCTTTATTTTAATTTAAAAATAGGCCTATGTAAAATTTTTCTGTGTATCTCTAGTGATAGGTACAGATTCTACGACTGTGGCATCGTAATCGATTAGGAATGAGAACTGCTACAATTAAATCGTCAGGTTATCAAAGAAATGGTAATTAATCAAAATCATTTTTATTCTAAAACGTTATATGAATCTATTCAATTTCAAAATTATACAAGCAAATTTTTTCTCTCAAATATTTTGGAAATCATTGCTTCAATAATAAAATAAAATTTTGTATTTTATTTAATAAGAAACGGGTATGTACATATAACCTTTTTGCTGGCAAGCTGTCGTGCCAAATACTATATCTACATTATTAAATACACTGCTTAACAATCGAAGTGGATATTATAAAAATCTGCAATTTTAGTTTGCCAATGATTTACAATAAAACAAAATTAAATGTAATAAATAAATCTCTATTAAGTTCACTCACAATAGCCCCCAAAAAAATTAAATAAACAGATATCTCCTAAAAAATTTAAATTTTTAACACACAACAGGAAAAATTAAAATAAAATTACACCCTGTAAAGCGTGCCCCATAGTCCTGTCATGAAAATTAATACCTCGTAGGTCCACCCCTGGCTCGTCTTAGTGCTGTCACCCTATTTGGCATAGTTCTTATTAAGTTGTTAATGTAGTGTTGAGGAATGTTTTGCCATAATTCCGGTAATTGATTGGCTAGTTGTTCTAAGGTTAGAGGTGGCTATTCGAGCTGGTTTAATGTTTGAGACATTTCGGCCCATACGTGTTTAATGCAATTCATGTCGGGTGAATGTAGCCAGTCCATTCTGGTAATGCCATGAAATTCAACGCGATCATTGATAATTATTCTCGCACGGTGCGGGCGCGTATTATCATCGATTAAAACGAATTCTTCGCCTATTGCACCAAAAAATGGTACAATTATGTTCTCTATATCTTATAGCGTTCATTGTTTCATTTCTTAACACCACTAAATCGGTGCGGCCATCGAAACATATGCCTCCCCAAACGCAAACTGAACCGCCACCAAAAAGGGTAGTGGGCGCCATCAAACTTTCATGGTATCGCTGTCTCCTTTCCCTCCACACCAAAATTCGACCATCACACATATGTAGCCGCAATCTGGACTCATCCGTAAACATACAAGACCTCCAGTTTTGAAAATTCCAATTACTGTGTTCTATTGCCCACCGATTTCTGCATGCACGATGTTCCCCCGTCAACCGTGGATGTGTGGCACGTCGTCTGACTCCTAAATTGGACGCATGTAATCTTCTTCTAACAGTCTGATTAGAAATTATCCTCCCAGTAGCATGCCTTAAGTAGCTGTTAATTCTCGAAGCCGTAAATGTTCGGTTTCTTCTTGCGGTTACTGTTATATAGCGGTCTTGAGCATGAGTTGTAGCAAGTTTTCGGCCTCCACCATGCCTGTAAGCTGCAGACCCAGTCTCTACATATCGATTCCGTGCACGACTCACGACACTTTGGGACACATTAAGCCGGTTAGCAACTTCTTCTTGAGTAAGGCCCTCCTATAGCTAACGTACTAATTGCTCGAGTTGCACTGTTTCTAACCGTCGAAGAACCATTATTTTTAAGAAAGAGATTTATTGGTAACAGTGAGAATAATAAAATCTCTACAAGCACTTTTATGCGACTAAATTGTTAGGATTTTGAAACCGAATTCTTTAAAAGAGATAAGAATATATGAAAAAAAGGAAAAAACGACAAAAAATATCAACAGGATTTACTCATAGCATAAAACGCAATTTGATGAATTTTATTTTTTTAGGCAAATTTCGGTAATTTATAAAATATCCAGTTCGATTGTTGAGCAGATAAATTGTGTTTGTTTTTTCTTTTCATTAGAATTTAGTATTATACGTTTTGTATAATTTTTCCTTTGAAAACTTTACGTCAAAGCATCACTATTATCATGATTATTATTATGAACAACATTATTTTATTATGTTTTATACGCCACTGCTTAAATAAGAAATTAATACCTAAAGTGAAAATCTGAAAAAAAAGGTTCTAATTCAAATGGAAAAAAATATATTTTAAAATAGTTTGTTTCTTGAAAGGCTCTCAGGCAAAATAAAATATATACAGTTTGTCAATTTGAATAGGTGGGTTTTTTTAAAAAATCGCTAGGACACGTCAATTTTATTATTGAGGGGTGAACAATTTTTATGTAAAAATTATTTTGCCTCTTTCAAGAATCTTAAATGGCAATAGGGAAGAGCTTATAGTGATATCTCTTTTAAAACAATTTTTATTCTCTACATTTTAGCCCCTTGTTTTTTAAATTTGAGTGCTGCGTTTCCAAGTTAGACTTTGCGTATTTAGAACAAAAACTTGAAAACCGTAGTATAGGTTCTATATTAATTCTAACTATCATATATTAAACCTAAAAGATTTTTTTAGAAAGTGTTATATAAAATATAATGCGAAATAATATATAAAGAGAGAAAATATATAAAGCACAGCATTTCGTATCCACTTAAATTATGCAATTATATAATTACGTTATAAAAATACTCTGTAGATTATTGTTATTTAATATTCTGGGATTAACTGTGGTTTCTTAGCAAGCTTTTAAGTAACATAAAAAAATTGTGTTGCTACTAAATGTAAAATATAAAAAAAATATGATTCACACATAATTATGAAATTTCTTGTAAACCTCTTGAGTAAAAAAATGAGTTATTTTTTATACGAATCCTAAAGACAAAAGGAATTCTGCTTTGGATAAACTTGCTTTAGATTAAAATACAGTTTAAAGAATAGCTTACTATATCTAAGAAATAAATATATTTTTATAGGTATTTGCCAGCAAACACGGTAGAAAATAAAGGTCTTATTTCACCAGAAATTCCTTTTATTATGACGACCGGTTTCGCGATTACAATATCATCACATCATCAGGTCGAGGACTAAAAGTAAAAGACACAATTTACATAGATACTACGCTTATCAAAAATTGGTAAAATGCTGAATAAAAATAAATTTAAAAGCGTACTTACATTGTTTTATAACGAGATTTGTCAAAACAAAACAAAAGCACCTATAGAATGGTATAGTTAAAATTAAGCGAGTAAATCTTATCATAAGATAACAAATAATACACTTAGGTTCAAAATAATAACATCTAAAAAGCACCGTTACAACACAATATTCTTTTATTTAAATTTTAGTAGTATCTATGTAAATCGTGTCTTTTACTTTTAGTCCTCGACCTGATGATGCGATGATATTGTAATCGCGAAACCGGTCGTCATAATAAAAGGAATTTCTGGTGAAATAAGACCTTTATTTTCTACTGTGTTTGCTGGCAAATACCTATAAAAATGCATCCCAGAACATGGACACCATTCTTCAAACTATAAATAAATATATAAATAATTTAAACCAAAATTGTTAATAGTGCATATAGAATTAATCAAAATACTCTCTTTTTATCACTTTAATTACTTTTTCAACGATTTAGCACATACTGTGATCCAAACACTATCAAATAATTAAAAAATTATAAAGTAAGTTTAAACAATATTTAATTATTAGGTCATGGAAAGTAATAAAATTATGCACATTTTTTAGTTATAGTGTTATTTTTTACACATTTTTACATTACAAAACTAGATAAAATAGTGATGTCAAACCATGGTCTTCTAAGTACAGGAGATGCTTGTAGGCCACATTGATTATAAGTGTAATTTATGCATATATTCTTATATTTAATCAATCACTGTTGCTGATGTGATAAGTTCTCTATACAAAATTACAAAACCCTAATTTCATATGTGTAAAATAAAAAAGAGAAGAGCTAAAGATTGTGATGTAATATAAGAAGATCTATATATCTGCAATAGTATTAATAAAATTTGAAAGCAATGGACAATTGTTGCTTTAGCATCCTGTAAAAATTAATAAACTTACAGGCATTTTAGAGCATCAACTGATTAAATAATTTTTTAATCAATATTTAATTAATAGTGAAATTTATTTGGGAAATGCTATTAATCATCTAATTATTGAAGAAATTGAAAAGCAACTTGATAAAAAATGAAATTTTCACCAACCAGTTCAACCAGATGGAAATCCTACCGACTATATCCTTTTAGTGTTTTAGATCTACTAGATATTTTGTGGATTATTTAAAAGTACATTTTAGCTCAAAACTTTTCACTGATCAAGTTGGGGAGCCAAAATCAAAGAATTAAAAATCTTCCGAAAATATGAATAATACAAACGTATTAATCGAAAAAACACACAAATACTTACTTGGGCTATCCACCTTCTCATATCCCTCCACACCCTGCTGGATCTTACTATTTTGCTCTTGATATAACCCGCATCCATACATATTAGTCATCTGTTGCACCTGTATCGTAGAATCACTATTATACATCTCAGAATCATTCCAAGTCCTGTAACTGTCACTATAGTAAGGACTGCTCATGTAATCACTAGATTCGCAGTAGGAGTTATCGTAGTAGTGACCCTGTTGATGATAGGGTTCTTTTTTAACAAAAAAATCACTCTCCTGCTGTATATTCATGCTGAGAATATCTTTTACCGAAAATGGTGTCACTAGATTTGCGCTGGTACTATCGCAATTTGGGTAATTATTGCCCTCGTAGGTTTGGTGATACATTGTTAAGGAACCACTCGACTATGTGGCTTAGTTAATTATGCATATACTACTTGAAAATAGGCACAATCATTCAAAAACCAATATGTAACCGATCCCTTTTTCACGCTCGGTATGGGAAAATCAACTTTAACGCACTCGTGCTTAAGGTTCTGTAGGCTCGAGGGTGACGTCACGGGTGAGCTCACGCCCATACCCAATAGAATTTGAGAACAAACTAATATTTGTCTCGCGTTGTGATTGATTGACTTTTATGCAAAGTGATCTTAACTGCTTTGGGATGTGTGTGTGCGTTGTTTGTTTTCTTATGGGGCGCTTAATTTTTGATGGGGTGTAATGAATTTGTTTTTTTTAGGGGTGAAATATGATTATTGTTGGGGTGGATAATTGACGATTTATACTTCGGGTTAAAGAATTTTTAAGAAGGGTTTTTGTTTGATTTAACTTTAATAAAACTTTATATTATGTTTTTTAAAAGTTGCATATCAAACAAACATTTACCTAAAAAACAACTAATATAAAATTGTTCTGAATAAACCCAAATCGTTTATCTCATATAATTTTTCTTCCTTTATATCACGTTAATTCTATACAACAACACTGTAAAGGTTATTTATTAAAAGCTTAATTACAAGCTACTGTAACGAATTAATTCGACCGGTCATTTGAATAAGTGTATTATTAAAGGCCTTATTTTGTAAGGTGATACCTTATTTGGCCGATTACACGCACAATGCTCCCATTTCTTGGTCCATTACATTGGAGGCATCGGCAGTGTTAAAACGGTCATCTGGTTTATGTAATACAGACCGCCCCACACGCCGCTGTGAGGATTTTAGTCCACTTTTATCAGTGGCGTAGGATATATTAATCTTTAAAATATTGTTGGTTGGTTTTGGTTTTTTTTATCACCTATAAGTTTCTTAAAAAGCAACTTTATTTTTTTCTCAAGCAAGTATTTCATGCAAAGAAATCGTTTTTCATTTAGCCTACCGTTACCCCCCCCACCCACCCCACATAACTTACCAGTAAGAAATTGTCTTCAAAAATCAATGCTTTCCAAAATAATACGCATAAATAACAGCTGGTTTGGGCAATAATATCTAATCTTATAGCACAGATTGTTTATTTAAATTTGATATAATTATAAATATGTTTATTAATAAATATTTAATACAAAAACAAAGCTATGGATATTATGGGCAAAAAACGGTGATTTTTCAAAAGAATTATTTACTGGGCAAATGTTTGGGGTGGGTGGGGGGGTAAAGGTTGTGTTGATAAAAACAATGTTTTTGCAGAAAACATATATTCAATATATAATTTAATAGCACTATTTATTTAAATTTGATATAATTTTATATATAAATATTAAGTATAAAAACAGCGTTATTAGATTGGATAATATGAACGAAAATCAGTGATTTTTCAGAAGAAATTCATCAAATATTTGAGGTGTAGTAATCGGGTTTAAAAACTAGATATGCGAATCCCGTATCAATTTTTTTTTATGCCGAAATTTTCTCCCTTATGTAAATAGAATCCTATATATATAATTTATCTGTAAAACATGGCTTACAGTTAAACCCTAAGAAATCTGTTGCGATGTTGTTTACCAAACAAAATTTAAGGCAGCATCTATTGGAAAATTTAAAGATACAAATTAATTAAATAACGAGTCTATCGTAAGTATTTTAAGATATTTGCAAAAATCTCGGTTTGTACATTGATGTAGGATTAAGATTCTTATATCATGTGACTTCTAAATTACAGAAAGCCTATTTAATGTTGAAAACTATATCCACAGCACCATGAGTATAATGTAAATACTAAGCGAATGCTATGCGACTCTCATTCTTTCTCCTTTTAACTTTAGTGATACTGTCACAGATCTAACGAGACAAATTTGTCTCGTTAGATCTGTGATACTGTGTATGGCCCTTGTTTAGACAACAGAAATAAAAAGCGCATACAAAAGTTGCAAAATGCATGTATAAGGTTTATTTTTGGTATTCGCAGGCCATATAGAGTTAACCACAAGTTAAAAGATCTTGAGTGGCTTAATATGTCATTGAGGAGAGAGTTACGTTATGTGCTATTTTGCTACAATATTCTTAAGATGAAGTAGCCACAATATCTTTTGGATAGGGTGGTATTTGGAGCTGATATTCATCATCAGGGTAATGTTAGAAATAGAGGGCGTTTAGATATTCCACGACATCGAAAAGAAATTTTTAAACGATCATTTTCTTATAATATTTCATCTGTAGTAAATAAATATATTACTGATCTTTAACGACAAACGGCTTCCAAAAATGCATAAAATCTAAGCTCCAGAATATTATTTAAAAACAGAGCAATGCATTTAAAAATATGAATTTTGGTTTTTATTTTTGTATATTCTCGTTTTCATTTTATTTATGTAAATATGTTTTAAATGTGTTTCCTCGATTTTTGTGTATTATTTATTTATTTTTCTTGGGGTACTTACTAATATATACTTTTTTTGGAAAAATTATTCTACTTTATAGGCAGCATAATTTATACAACAGCCTTCAACTGCGTTGAGAAGCTGAAATTATGCTTTTTAATCCGCATTTTGTCTATAATTTTTTGTTATGACGTATATTCTACAGTTTAATAAATAAACCTAAACCATATTCGGCTGATGAGTATACCAAAACCAGAAATTAACTAAAAAATCGTTGAATGAATATATATTTAACGATAATAATATATGATAAAAACAGTGCCATACATCATAATTTTGTAAAAGTAACTTTTTTTTCCAAATTAAATGGAGAGTTGACTTCTTATAAAAAAATATTTTATCACCTCGCAGATTTAAGACAAAAAAGTCCCTCAGTATTTTACGCCACTGGCGATTTTTTTTTAAATTGACTTGATCAGTAATTGACAATTTACTGCAATAACCTGTATGCGAAATTTAAAAAAGTAAAAAAAAAAAGAAATTAAGTAAGGAAACAATAAAGAGGTTAAAGAAACGCATGTAGAAACTTGACAGGTTTAAAGAAAAGCTTAGATAAACTGAAAAATAATAATAAAATCCTAAAGTGACGCTTTTGGTGTCAATGGATGCTTACTCTTGCAAAATTAGGATTTAAGGCACTGTTTTTAAAATATCTTAGTTTAATTGTATAGAAACGTCATTTAAAATGCTGCAAAAACTTACAAAAAAAAGGTTGAATCTTAAATTAAACTTGTCAAATAAAATAATGACTTAAGGTAACTTTTGTTTTTTTTATATATTCAACTTTTTTACAAGTCCAAGCACGATTTCCTTTTTTGTTTTTAGCAAAACTTTTTAGCAGGTATTTCTGAACAATTAAAGTAAGATATTTTAAAAACAGTGCCTTAGATCATAATTTTGCAAAAGTAACTTTTTTCCAAATTGAATGGAGAGTTGACTTCTTATAAAAAAATAATTTATCACCTCGCAGATTTAAGACAAAAAAGTCCCTCAGTATTTTACGCCACTGACGTTTTTTTTTTAATTGACTTGAAATTTAAAAAAGTAAAAAAAAAATAAACAAATTAAGTAAGGAAATAATAAAGCAGATAAAGGAACGCATGGAGAAACTTGACAGGTTTGAGGAAGATCTTTGATAAACTGAGAAATAATTGTCCTAAAGTGACGCTTTTGGTGCCAATGGATGTCTACTTAGGTTTGTCCTTAATGGTGGGCCAGCGGTCCGTCCCCACCACATCGTCGAGCTCCTTCTAAACCTTCCTCTGCACCTCCGGATATAGCACCATATACATGCTGGTGAAACCTGGAAAAAATACCAATTTAATTTATTTTTATTTTTATTTAAAACAGGGTGTCCGAGAAAAAACGGTCTACTCCGAAAATGTTGAGAAATAAATTGTTTGGCCAAAAACGGTCCAAAGCCCCCATGTCAATTTTTTCAAAGGGGTCAAGTGATACCTTGAATTTAAGGTAATTTTATTCTCTATATAGGCCTGTTGTTATTTTTGTTACAGTTATTTTTACTATAGTTATATTTACTCTCAAAAGAGGGTTGTTCAAAAAAGTTGTTCAAAATTTGAATGTTCTAGAGTTTAATAAATATACCAATAGTTGTTATTTAAAAACTGTATTTTGGAACATAGATAATGAAAAGTTGTCTAGTACCAAAAAAAACTGATTTTACGCTTATTTGCGATAAGAAGTGACACAACTACTGCAATTTTCATAGCAATACGCCTTGCTTTCGAGAAATAAAATGAGGTTTTTTCACGTTTTACTCGAAAACCTTAAGGTTATGTAAGAAAAATATAGATACAAAAAGTATAGATTTTTTTATCATCTATAATTTTCTTAAAAAACATTTTTTTCTCAGGCAATTAGTTTCTTCAAAAAACCGTTTCTTATTAACTCTACCCTTACCCCCCCACCCACCCCACACAACTTACCAGTAAGAAATTGTTTAGAAAAATCAGTGTTTTTCAAATTAATACGCATGAATAACAGCTGGTTTCATCGTTAGTATCTAATCTCATAACACAGTTTGTTTATTTAGAAGAACTCCATAGAATTTCGAAAAATTGTTGTAATTATTTTTTTTTATATATTATATTGATATCATATATACGTTACCTGATGTGCGGGATCCCTAATAAAAGGAACTTTATTATGCATTAATAAAGGAAATTGATAATTAATTAGTTTTAGCCACTGTTCGTGCAAGATCGAACATTGCGCTTGCAGTTGCTGTAGCGGCTTGCAGAACGGCTTGTTAAGTATTAAAATTGCCGTTGAATCTTCAAAATATTGAATATTATAATGATTTCGTTTTCTCAGAATTTCTGTAACTTTATCTCATCGAAATACAAACTTATCAACAAAGTATTCCCAAAAATCATTACTATTTACAAAAATAATAAATGGTTGAGTGAGCGAGCAATTTTTGCCGCTAAGAACGAGGATGCAGATGATTTAAGCTATATAATTCTAAAGGATATAATAATAATAAGTCTTTTTATTTAATTCTCTAAAAAAAACAAATACATACATAATTAATCATGCATAGAAAATAATGGCAAAGTCTAGCTCTAGGGCTACTCCTACTCAACCAGTAAAGATAGATATAGCATAAAAGAAGAATAAAGATACAAAAAGAGGTATATTGCCGGAATTAAATGTTCAAGTTCCCTGCACAGGTAAAGGCAAAGGGGGCGTGCAGCAAATTCAAAATAAAAATACACAGATCATTGGTGCAATAAAACATGATTTTTCAACATGAAGACTTTGTTGAGATTGAACATATTTAGTTATCTTTGCACTTGAAAGAATATCATTGGAACAACGCATTCATTTAAATCCATTGACTGTGTGTACCAAACAAAGATGAAGACGCGAACTATCGAATTGAATTGAACTCCTTGGAGGTGCCTGGCTTACCACTGCACAATTTACACCTGAAGGTCGATCATGCTTCGAAACATAAACTTACTAAAACATTGCAATGGTGCGCGTTTGGTGGAAAGAAAATTGATGGACAATGTGATTTAGGCGATGATACTTAAAGGAAAATTCGAAGGTGAGGAAGTTCTCATTTTGATGATCTCAGTTGATATGCCGTTTTACTTTAAAATATTTGAATTTTCGATCGGTATTACATACATCATGACCACTAACACATAACAAAATTTGCAAAATCAATGTTTTTCAATTGGTCAATTATATGTGAGGGGTCGGAAGACCATCTGCGTTGTTTGTACTTACGCCTGATAATAAAACAAAAAATGTCGTCTATCATAAGGTGCTTAACTGAAGAGTGCAACCTATTAAAGAATCATTAAAATACTTAAAAAAATTATTTAATGAAATCAAGAATCTGCTTATTGATTATCTCCATGGCGCAATGAAGTTCATCCGCCAGACTTAAAATAAAGCAATTTAAAATGCTAATCGACGTATGTTTTTATTAAGTGAAATTATTCCAAGCTACAGACTTGCACTGTATAGTGTAAATCTTAGTATTTGATTAAGTGCAATATCTACGTCTGTAATTTTCTTAAAAAGCAACTTTATTTTTTTCTCAAGCAAGTATTTTCTGCAAAGAAACCGTTTTTCATTAAACCTACCCTTACCCCCCACCCACCCCACACAATTTACCAGTAAGAAATTGTCTTCAAAAATCATTGCTTTCCTAAATAATACGCACGAATAACAGCTGGTTTTGTCATTAATATCTAATCTAATACCACAGTTTGTTTATTTAAATTTAATATAAAAGTATATTTTAAGTATAAAAACAGCATTATTAGATTGGATAATATGCTTAACTTAACTGCTTAACTGAATACTTAAAAAATTTGTTTAATGAAATCAAGAATCTGCTTATTGATTATCTCCATGGCGCAACGAAGTTCATAGGGTCCATTAGTCTTAAAATAAAGCAATTTAACGTATGTTTTTATTAAGTGAAATTATTCCAAGTTAGAGACTTGCACTATATAGTAAAAATCTTAGTATTTGATTAAGTGCAATATCTACGTCACTGGAGGAACCCCAGTGGTGGCTAAGAACCTTGGCGCCACCCGGCGCGGGTATCAAACACACATACAGGGACCGGGATTCATCCCGAAATCAGAAGAGAAAGCGAGATACGATGTTGTACGGAGCCATGTAAACAGTGCATGTGTCAAAATCCGGACGCTCTTATTTTGCGGTCGTGTGAAAATTTATTGCTGGCGCCATCCAGTTGTCATATTCTTATGCATATCTGCTGTTATGCTATTAAGATAAAGAGAAATACGGCGGTAATTTTTGAAAATATGTAGGAAATCGGTCTAGGAGTTTTTTTTTTAGTTATAGGGAAGCTTTGTCGGCAGGTTGTTTCTTTGTCGGCTTATTCCAAAAAGGTTTAGACATTATATTTCATAAGATCTGGATGCTTAAAATTATACTGAAAAAAAAAGGTTAAAAAGCTGTCAAGTTTTTTCTATATAGTTGGTTTATTATCTCTAGACTTATTTTTTATTTAAAATATACTGACACAAAAGGGCATACCCTATAGTGTTTAAGTATCAGAAGTAGTGCTAGTGCTACAAAAGTGACTGCGAATATTTTTCCTAATGTTCTGCAAGTTGTAATATTCGGAGGAGTCCGGATATAGCAACGTTCTATCAGTAGTATCTATAGTTCACTTAGAGATATACCGTTGACTTCTATCAATTAGACTATTAAGCCCCATTGTGCAAGGTCTAATATTTTTGAGAGGTGATAAAGGGAACAAGGTCGGCTTAAAAATGATCCTAAATGGAACTTCTTTTTTAACTAAAGAATAATATTTTATTGGAAAAAATAATAAGAACATTACCATACACAAGTTTATATATTATTATTGCAGTAATACTACTAATTTTCTTCTTCAAGTTAAGGCAAAACTAATGAAACGAGATACTTATATAATATTTATTTATAAAAGTATATATGAGTAGATAAATTAATAATACAATAAGATAATAATATAAAATACAAAATACAACTATTTCTTACAGACGCTCTTAAATAACCTTACTCTGTACCTTACTCTAAATTTAATTCTAATTCACTGCTAATCTCATTGTCCAAACTTATTATAGACGCGTAAGAATTTTCTACTTTAAAAATAAGTTGTACGGAGTTTTTCCAACAATCGGTTGTAATATTGGTCTAATTTACAGCATTGCTGATGACAGTACATTGATTATATATTAATGTGTTTCTTTAAATGCCCCATCCAGATAACATCTTAAAAGAAAGTGTTCGCTTTTAAAACCAAGAGCTGCATGCACCACAATAGCTTTGAATTCGTTTATCTCTTGAATATTGTAAAAGAGGGGCATAGGTCTTATACAGGGTGTCCCGAAATTACAACGCAATATTTTACCAGCTGCATCTTTGTCTGAAAATAAGACAAAAACTTCATATACGGGAATCTTGAAAAGTGAATCGTTTACATGTTACAGGGTGTTTTATAATTCCTATTGAAGATGGTTTTTTATTAATATTTCCGAAATGTCAAAAGGTTTTCATTTTTCGAAATTTTGATCGTATGCTACTATTATTGTTGCTACTAGAATCTTGAACAGTTTGGCGCACAGATGGAAGATGGCAAACCTAGGAACCTGAAGGAAAAAAGAATAAAAGAAAATCTGAGGATCTACACAACAGGTATATTACACTCAAAAATAGACCGTTGATCTTTTGACCGCCATAAAACCCTAATGATCTGTAGGGTCATAAGACTCAAAATTATTATATTTGTGGTCAGAGCCGGATTAAAAATTTAATATTTACTTGCATTGCAAAATATTAAGTAGGTACGATAAATGCCAAAAAAGTTTAAACATGTGTATATATTTATAACCTTTAGTTCAAATATATCTTTGAGTGAACTATAAGTGATCCGAGGTTTATCCCATTTTAAAGTAAAACGCAACTACAGTAGCTGAAGTGCTGTTCCAAAACTGGATATGCCAAGTAAGATGTAAGATAGAGAGATACATTGAAACCAATGAAGGCACTGTGAAACACAAATGTTCTAATAAATATGTCAATTGCTGGGAATTAATATGACCGACACTTTCAGCCTGATCGAATGATTAAATGATTTAAAGTAGTTTATTGAGGGTTCTACTTACGTTTTATTTATTAATTTCACCTGTTGTGTCTAGTTTTTAGTAGTTTATCTTGTTTGGAGGCCGCATTTGGGTTATAATATTGTAAACCCTTGTAGTTTAAATTTCCTTTAAATTTGTATATTTGATTTATATACTTATACTTATATATACTTGCTTTAATTGCCAGTATTCTTTTAAAATAATTGATCAGGCAGAAAAAAATTACAAAATTCTAAATTGTTTCAAGGGTCTTTAAAAGGTACCGCGTTTCGTGACATTTTAATCTTGGAAACAGTTATTATAATATACTACATACAACAATAATTTAATAAAACAGTAAACACGTAGAGTCAAAGGTTTGACGTTGTCAATAAAATGTATGTTCTTTACATGAAAAAGGAATTCTTGTGTAAGTGTGTTCTAGAAGGAATGTGTTCCTGAATTACGTTACAATAGCTTTGACTTAAAAACTTTTATAGCTTAGTATCTAGGATAAATCTGTCATATTACATCTGTGATTAAGGTAATTTTTTTGAGTTTTAAAGAAAAAAAAAGCAAACATAAAATGGAATGATTATTTTAATTTTTGTTTATATATTTTTAGAGTATTTTTCGGTTTTATTCATTTAAGTAATTTTTTCGTTGATTATTCAACAATTTTTTTTAAATATGTTCCAGTTTCTTAAATTTTGAATTCCAATTTTTGCGATGGGGTTTTCGCGACAGTCTGCTACTCTTTTAGTTTGACTTCATTGAACCAAAAGCTGAAGATATCTCCACTAATGTTGCTTTTACACTATTAAATAAATTGAATAATGAATGTTGACAAATTCGATCATCTTGTCAAGACTCGAGATCATTCTTAATGATTTGAAAGGCCTAATAATTATTAGTAGGGAGAAAAATGAGGAGAACGAGAAACAGGAGGCGAAGAACCAATTACCTAACATCACAAAGTCTAAAGTTCAGAGGTGAACTTCAAAATAATTAAAAAAGGACAGAATTATGGATAATAGAGAAGATGAAGTTATCTAAGATCATTAAAGTTCAATTTATGAATACAAAACTAATTCATGAAATGATTGGGGGAATTTTTAAAAATAGCATGTTGCATTTTGGGATCCACCTGGTATCTCCGTTATCCTTAAACTTGTCGAAAAGGTAATAATACTCTTGTAGATATGGAATATTAGTAGTGCTTATTACTTATTTACATTTTTTAAGTTGTAAACCAAACCAATGTTTTTTTTTAAATAAAACGCTCTATAAATTAATTATTACTCTTAAATTATACCTTTAATTTTAAAAACTTGTCATTTATTTGCGTCTTTATAAGTGCTTACTATAATAAATTTTTGAAATTTGGAAACTTTTAAAGTTTGGTTTATATCATAAAAATAGTAAATAGAGTATTGGCCAAAAGTAGATTGGGAAAGTATTTTTTAATCGAAATAAGAATAGGAAAAAAACTATAATCCAAGGATGAAAAAGTGAAAAACAATTATAATTATGCATATAATTTAGTGAACTATTAAACTGTTCCAGGATAAATAATAAATAAAGATAATTATGTTGAACAAAATTAGATAGACAATCAATACAGCCCTACCATATTACCTAACAAAATAAATTAAATACATTTTATTCGAAAAATGGTCACAAAGAAATCCCTAGATCATTAATACTTAGTAAAATAGCGATTATTATTTATTACAGATTGGCATCTACGTGACATTAAATCAATTAATTTTCCTATAATAGTTGAATAGTAGAAGTCCATATTTTGTAGGAGAATGTGTATATAAAGATCACAAAATGGGGAAGTCTCCAAGAAAAATGCAAGTCGTTTAGTTAAATGTATTATGCATTTCGGCTAATACATTTTACATAGTATCTAATGATGGCTGTTTACACAGCCATATATATACTAGAATAAAATACAGGTAATTCAAGACAATTTTAAAAAGGAGCTTATTCGCTATAACATTACAGGTTTAGAACTTATCAGAACATCACAAAAAACATAAATAAAAAATATAATAATATATTAGAATAAAAGAATTAAAATTAAAAATAAATTGTACAATAAGAATATCTACGATTCAAAATATAAAATTTAAATTTAGGATGATACAGATTTCTACATATTAAAAGAAGGTACTATAAGGAACTATTGTACATTAACGTTACGTTAACAGAAAAATTTTAATTTTTGATTAATACAAATGCTAAAAGATAAAGAGTTAAAAACAAAAACTTTTTAGAGGCATTTGAAATAAATAGGGCCATAAACTCCCCAGACTGCACATGCATTAATGAGCAAACTAAGTTTGACAGTTTACGTTTTTTTGATTCAATTAGCCCTAGAAAATAACTTTTACCTTTATAGTTTTTAAGTCTTTTATCGTTTAACGTTCTTATTAATCAAAATTAAAATTTTTCCGTTACCGTAACGTTAATCCACAATAATTCCTTATAGTACCTTCTTTTAATACGTAGAAATCTGTATCGTCCTAAGTTTAAATTTTATATTTTAAACGTAGATGTCCTTATTGTACAATGTTTTTAATTTTAATTCTTTTATTTATTGTTATTTTTATTTCCGATAACGGGTAGTTTTTTTTTGTCTTTTATTTGTCGAACGTATATTTTTTTGTGAGGTTCTGGTAAGTTCTAAACCTGTAATGTTATAGCCAATAACCGCCTTTTTAAAATTGTTTTGAATTACTTGTATTTTATATTAGTATCTGATGATGGCTGTTTATACAGCCGAAATGCATAATACATTTAACTAAATGCCCTACATGCATTTTTCTTGGAGATAAAGACTTCCCCATTTTGTAATCTTTCCTATAATATTTTTCCATTTCTTCTCTAAGACCCTGAATAACTCGTCCGCGTTTAAGTAGTTTCGATCTCTTATGCTTCGATCAACAATTTCCCATAGGTTTTTGGTTGGATTTAAATCGGGCGACTGAGAGGTACCTTAAAAACTCGTATTTGTTCCTTTTCAAAAAACAGTTTCACCAACTTTGACGAATGTTTAGGCTCATTATCCTGTTGAAACTTAAAAGTTATTAAGTTATCTTCAGCAAACGGTAGCATGACATTTCGAAAATCCCATCTCGCTATATAGCATAGTTTACACGAGATAGTAAATTGCGATAGTACTTGTGAGAGTAACTTGTGGAAGTGTTTACACTGAAGCAAGTTTTTGCAGCAATTTCTATCGGCAAGTGCTCTAGCTAGAGTGATTGGTTTTGCGTATAGACAGTATAGTGTTGGCTAGACGGAAAAATGTCTAGCCGCAGAAAGAGAGCTGCAGCTGCCGTTGTTGTCCTTAGTACAATTTTCCAAAAACAACGAAAAAAGACTAGGAAAAGAATTTGGGTGAAAGAATGGATAGCAACAAGGCCTACTCTTGGCGCTTATGCGATGTTCTTAGACGAGTTAAGAAGTGAAGATCCAAACAAATTCAAAAATTTCGTGCGTATGTCAGAAACCGA
Organism: Anthonomus grandis grandis; assembly: GCF_022605725.1. NCBI lineage: Eukaryota > Metazoa > Arthropoda > Insecta > Coleoptera > Curculionidae > Anthonomus > Anthonomus grandis. Next base: position 24,819,367 of record NC_065556.1, on the reverse strand, counting down.
TTTTAACTTTTTACTGCATTTAATTGCCGAGAAAATATAAAAATTGGATACAAATATGCGTGAATCCATCAAACCAAGAGAACGGTTAGCGCTAACGTTGAGGTTTTTGGCCACAGGTACATTTTAAAAAGTTTCAAAGACAAATAAGTAAAATATTTATTTTTTTTATACAAAACTAGAACAAAACTAAAACATTTTTTGATTTCAGGTGATTCATACCATTATGTATCTGTTTCGTATCCCTGTATGTACGATCTCAACGATAATTCCAGAATGCTATCAGGCTCTGAACGAGGCACTAAAAAATTAATACTTTAAGGTAAAAAAAATAATAAAACGATTTATTTTTCTTGTTTTTATAATTCTTGATACTGAACAGTGGAAGATGTTTGTGAATATGACTGAGTCAATTGGGTTAAATGTGGTGGTGACGAAACAGAATAAAAATGATCTTCAAAATTATTGGAACTGACTAATGTATGTGAGGTAGCTGATAAACTTCTTTCATTACCGTCCATTTCGGACATGTCTAAAATAGCTTTCTGAATTATTCGTTTTAATTTCCTTTTATTTTGGTCAAATTTTAAATTTCATATTTCAGAAGCAACGAATTCTCCAAATATATCATATTTATCGGATGGCTTATTAAGTTCGGTGATGGCTTTTTCCATAGCGTCATTGTCAATAGCACTACGTTTCTTTTTTATGCATTTGTTAGTAATGACAGTCTTGGGCGTACCTCAGTTGCCTGACTTGACTCTTGCAAATACGTTTCAGCTGCCTTTTCTGATACATCCTACAAAATGTAACAATAGCTCAACTTTTAGGTATCTACTACAGAAAAAGAATGGAAAAAGATTACAAAACAGTTTGAAGAAAAATTGAACTTCCCTCATTGTTTGGGAGCATTAGACGGAAAGTATATTGTTATACAAGTACCTCCTGGCAGTGGAAATTATTACTAAAATTATAAAGGGACAAATAGTATTGTTCTCATGGCACTTGCCAATGCTAATTATAGAATTACATATGCTGATATTGGAGCGAATGGGAGAGTATCTGATAAAGGAGTTTTTAATAATAGCGGATTAGCAACCATCTTGCAAGAAAATACAATAAATTTGCCTCCCCCAGAGCCATTACCTGAGCATACAAACCAAGTACCATATTTAGTCGTTGCCGATGATGCCTTTGCGCTTAAACCATATTTAATGCAACCATATCCATATTTAGAAATCAATCTGGTGTTAATCGTATTTACAATTATTGTCTCTCTAGAGCCAGACGAATCGTGGAAAATGTATTTGGCATAATAGGAACTAGATTTCGAATTTTAAGAAAACCCATTCCGCTAGCACCGGAAAAAGTAATAACAATTACAAAAACAATATGTGTCCTTCATAATTTTCTTATGTCACGTAACACCTCTATAAATGAATATGCGCCGACTGGTACTTTTGATGGTGACAATGATGAAATGGGAAATTGGCGCAATGAAGGACTACCTAAAGACAATATGTTTCTACTTCAAAACGACAATGTTCACAATTACTCAGTAATAGCTAAAGAAATCCGTGAAGAATTTTGTAATTACTTTGTTTCGGCGGAAGGTGAAGTTTCTTGGCAATATAAACATATTTAAAATAATGGTAAAACTTCAATAAACATACATAATTTAAAACTGTAGTACTTTTTTACTTACCAATAAATTATCCTCGGTCCCTGATGTTATGTTTTAATTAAATATAAACTTAATTAAGTCGAAGTATCCCCGTACCCTGAAGTACCCTGACCACTTTTCCTTTTTTTCAATTTGTTTCACTCCTGGTTTGCTTGAGTCGAAGATTATGGAGTTTTCGTTAAATTTCAGCATCAGTTGTATTAAATTTTTCTGCTATAAGCTTTACTGCCTGCTGTTTTTTAATTCTATCTCTATATAATTTTTATTTTATTTGGCACAGCTCCGGAAACCCTTCAAAAATACTTATTAATTCGCTCGTATCTTCTTTGGGCCATACACGTTTGCCCTCCAATTTGCTTTTCTTGCACTATTTAACTTGCACCCAACTTTCAACAAAACGGAAAAGAAATTATAACTTGCTAAAGAACTGTCCTGATTTGTTTAGACCTGCAATAATTTATGACGCAACTACTTGACCGCAAGCTTTGCTACTTGCTGGGAGAGAACTCTCGGACACTGTTTACATTATGCAAATTATTTGGAAGTGCTCTCAGATATAAACTTGCGATAGTTTTACTTGCTTGTGTAAATTAGGCTTAACGTTAAAAATTATGAAGATTCCCTGCAAAGTACCCAAAATGGGACAACCTGTACATTTAAAGTGTTATAATAATGTTTATTTTGTTTTTTGTTGCCTTAGATTTTTACAATTTTTCATCTGTTTTAAATCCATTTTTATTTTTTTAGACTAAACAATTTATATATGATCAATTAAAAATCAATTTTAGTAGTTTATTTCTTATAACTCTACCAAGTATTTCGATATTCTTATGCCTAAAAAACAAGAGGAATATAAACTTTCTGCGATTTTATCGTTTTTTTTTTTCAAGAATTCAATATCTCTAGAACGATTAAAAATTAAGCTGGATCTCAGCTATAATATACATATTTATAAAATTATTCTTCTAATACATTTAAGACCAAATTCGAGCGGTGGAAATGATTTTAACTTAGTAATAAAAATTCCTCTTTCAAATACAGCTAACTAATATTAACGTACAGCTAACTACTTCTGAGCGACATCTTTATTATCTTAAACAACATTTCCTAAATCAATATTTTTTTATACAGCGAAATATTCTAGATGTCTTTACTGCCTGAATTTACAGAAAGCATTATAGGAGTAAAAGCTCACCGCCATAATATCACCATTCTTTAGGGGAATGCTCGAGCTTTTTCCGGCCAAGAGCTTTAAGCGTTGTTTAACAGATGACGCCTCAAGTTCTTCTCTAAGCTTAAAAAAGTCGTTTTATATTTAGCATATATCTGGATTCTTTAAATATTTATGGGTTACAAGGGATATTTCTTTTAGGAAATTAAAACCTTATCAAATTATTTGAATTCTATTATGTCTTATAGTTTCATAGAGAAAAAATAAAAACCCTAAGTCTTGGGCTTAAAATATATGTTTTTATGTCCTGTTTCGCTTAAAAAAGCTTTATCAGACCTATAATAAATAAAAAAACACAAGTAATTACAATAAAACCCTACACTAAAATAAAATCAAAGTTTAAAAATAATTAAAGTTACGTTATAAACTAGTGATAACACTCACGAGATGACCTGATTAGTACTGACAAATAAAGTAGCATTTTGTTTTGGTGTAGGGTTTTATTGTAATTACGTGTGTTTTTCTGTTTATTGTAGGTCTGTTGATGCTTTTTTAAGCGAAATATGTAACCCTCGAGACCTAAAAAAAAATTTTTTTTCTCTCTTTACGTAGGTCTCTTTGAGATAATGGACGAATTCTTTCAATTATAGTTTCATAGCAATGCTACCCATTTCAACCCGCAAAACTCTCTATTTTTTACATGACATTCCCATGTCGGCCGGTCATGTAAATTAGTTTTAGAATTTCAAGCGAAAAGAATTTCGTATATAATAAAAAAAATAATAAATCATAGGAAAAAAGACCATTTTTCAAAAGGAACAGGTCGTCCTGTAACAAATTGACTCGGGGGATCGACTACTGACCTGATGGTCTAGTCACACGCTCGTCTTTTTTTTTGGACCATTAATTTTTCTTTTTTTGAGATGATGATTTGTGGGTTGTAAACCTTTACCTGAATACTGTAAAATTTTACCATACTTAGTACAGGCTTAAAAAATCTGTTTTTACAGGCGATCATCATCAGTTTTCAAAAAGGCCTTTAATATATTTGTTTTACTATCTAGAATAATATAATATATTTATCTTGATAGTGATTTTTAAGAATCATCAGTCAATATTTGTTTAATATTAATTAGTCATTAAAATTTTAAAATGTTTATCGGTCCATAATAAATAGAATAATTTTTTTAACGTTGATTGAGAAAGTTTATCTTTTCATAGCGAATTTATTTTAATAGCGATTCACAAGTTTACTACGATTGACAAGTGTTAATTAATTTCTTTGTGCATTGACGTTCTTAGGACAATGTAGTAATTAAATTAATTTATTGGTTTTTAATCCTGGCGTGAATCTAAACATTTATAATTTTGTTACTTAAAAATGTCTAGTTTTTCCTATAAAACAACTTGAAAAATTTTTAAGTTAAAAAGCGACAAAGAAATGTTGCTTTTCAAATATTTATAGCATACTTTAATGCCTTTTATTGACAATTATCAATTTTATTAAAATTAATTATTTGCAAAATAAAAACCGCAATAAATTAATTTTACTACTAAGACGCCATCAATCTGACGACTGCAAAATGTTATCCGTTAATTTGTAATGGCGGCATCAAATGAAAACACTAACATAATTCCATGTTTTTTCCCTCTTGTCTTTTGGGACCGGCACAGTCAGTCGCCACCGCCAATTAAAAAGTTTAAATTAAATACTTTAGCGAAATTTAATCAAGCCGTCAATTAACTGACCATTAACCGACGCAAAAACGTTTTTTCTTCGATTTTACTAATTGGCCTGCAATGACAATCCTACTGCGCCTTATAAAACCACTCATATCTCCATATTAAAACTCGTTGCTCCCGATTAGGGAATATCTTATTCTATTTAAATTCGAATGGAAACCGTGAAACTGAAACTGCTTGAATACGTCAAAGTAGATTGATGGAGATTGGGGCAAGTGCGAGAAAATAATGTCCGGGGAAAAAGGAGAGTCATTTATTAGGCGCCAATGGGAGGAAAAATCTGATAAATTTCCATGAAAATACGAGTCGATTAAGTCGGGAGAAGTTACCCGGAATGTGATTCGGATGAGATAGGCAATAACGGGTCTAATGCTAAACGAATTTTCGAGTAAGTAGCCATTTATTTAGGCTTTAGCGTATATTATTCATTGATTCGATGTTAGAAGGCTTCATAGATTTAAACTTTTTAGGATTATTTTAATATTCTTTTATATAGTTCATAAGATTTCTGTTATAGCAAGAGAGCACTTGGTAAGTAAAAAATGCAACATGATATCCGTTTTAAATCACTGAAATCATCGAGATAAATATTTTATTATTTTCCCGGTATTATTTCATTACTGTGATAGATACTCTATATTACTTATAATAGATATTTTAATTAATAAATTGGAGTAATTGAGTCTTTGACATACGGTCCTTAAATGGTTTAAGACTGACTTAGATTATAGAGTTCAACGTGTTATTTTTAAGAGTTATGAACCCGCAATATGCCAACGTTGAATATGGTGTGTCTCAAGGTAAAATTTTGCTATTATTAATATATATTAATGATATGATAAAATCAAGTGTCATCTTGTTTGCAAATGACACGGTATTTTATTTAGTACACAAGAATATACACAGATGCAGATGGATTTCAATAATGAGCTAGGAAACTTGTTCAAGCAGTAAGTCAAATTTTTATAGATTTGGAAAAAATATCGGATAAGACTTGTATACATTAACGAAATAAAACTACTTGAGCACAATTTTGGATGCTAAGTTAAATGATTGATTTCCATGCTGTATAAATATAGAAAAAAAATTTTCAAGGAATGTCAATTTTTAAGCAAGAGTTTAAGCAAGAGAACTTAATATTTTACCATCCGATTTCACTTTTTTATTTGTAGTATTGTTTCACTTAACTATTTAATCTGCCATAATATAGGAGTGATCAACTGGAGAAAGTACAAAATGAAGCAATGAAACCAATTCCCAATTGTAATTGTTATACTCCTATTAAGTCGATGTTAACTTGTGTAAATATGTTTTCTCTCTGTAAATGATTATGTTCAGTGTCTATTTATTTACTTATAAAATTGTTTTATTGATATTTATTTATTATATTGGCTTATCACATTACAAGTTAGTGTATATCGAAAACAAAAACATTTCACAAACAAAAAAAATCACGTTACGAATATACTACTATAGGATTTATTTAAACAATCTTCTACCAGGTATTTAATAGTATTATTCGTCCTGATTAACCAAAACCCTCTAGTTTACTTACAACGCATGGCATATACTGCTATGTTGAAGTTTTCTTCGATGAGGGTCTCTGCCATTTTTGGAGAGGGTTTCCGTCCCAAGCAACACACGAGAAAAGCCGAATTCTCATTTACATATCACTATCACTAACCGGGTTATCAGCTATTTCGTAAAGACCGCTTGTCGCGTGGCGGTAGACTGTGTGCTTATATTGCTAACGGCCTATCTTGTACAACTGTTGACACAACTTTTTTTGATAAAATTATTAATTTGGAACATATTTGGTTGGCTCTTAGGGTGAAGCGGCTGCACTGTTTGCTGGGTCTTCTATACAGGCCTCCTTCTTGCAGTTATACACAGCTAGGGGCAGTTGACATGTTGCTTTCCGCATTGGGCAACATGTATGACTATATTATCTTAACAGGAGATATTCATGTAAATTTACTCTTAGAGACTAGTCGCGAAAAATTATTTTTTAAATCAATCTTAGAAACTCACAACTTAGTCCAGGTGATTGACGAACCAACTCGAATATGTGTGGATCGAGGTATGCAGATTAATAATTCGGGAACAGTGGAAATGTACGATGCAACAAACCATAGGCTTGTATATATTGTTGTATATATCTTTCTTAAATTTAAGCCTCAATGTTCATAAACCTAAACTCATAACTTTTCGAAATTTTAGATATTTTGATAAATATTTGTTTAATGCTTTTATGAGTAATACTCTATTTGGCCAAATATTGACCCAAGGCTCTATTGATAACTCCGTCGAAATACTGAACAAGCAACTAATTGAAATGTTTGATTACTTTGCGCCTTTAAAAACTATAAAGCTTAGAACACGACCTTAACCATATATAACTGACACAAAGAAATTATAGAACTGAAGAAAAATGCATATAAAAGATACAAGCAATTGCTTCGTCTGTAAAAAATTACTACCTGGATCTTAAGCATTACTGATCAACTGCAATAAAAAATGAAAAAAAGGCTTACCTGACTTTTCAATTGAATAAGGTTAAAAATAATTCTAAAAAGATTTGGTTAAAGCTTAATAGTTGGAATGTTCATTCTAGGGCTTCATTTGAAATCCCTGGTAGCCTGAAAGATGTCACAAGAATAAGCGATTACTTTGCCAGCATAAGCCATAGGGCCATCCCAGTGGACCCGGAGCTGGTCAAATATTATTTGTCCAATACTATATTACCTTCATCGCATAACACCTTCAAATTATCAATCGTTACAGAGCATGATGTTTATTTTCGCATGTTAAATTAAAATGTATGGGTATTGATGGGATAAGTTACGATATGCTTCTGTTTAGTTACACCATGTCGGTAGTCTGGATGAATTACGACCAATTCGCCTCTTGACGATCCTTGGAAAAATGCTTGGTTTCCGACATGATGAATAATTTTGTTCACTCTCAACACATACTGCCGGATGTTCAGTCTGGATTTAGAGCTTGCCATAGCACAGCAACGGCACTTAGCAGGGTTATTAGTTGCATATCTAAAAACATGGATGAATCAAAGGTCCCCTGTCTGGTACTTTTAGATTATAGTAAGGCATTTGACTTTATTAACCATCATATGCTGATTGCTAAGCTGCACTTTTTTGGATTTTCTGATTAAGCTTGTGGCTGGTTCTCATTATATCTAAAGCATAGAAAGCAGGTTGTGGACAATATCTTCAACATGGAGTGCCTCAGGGGTCCATTTTTGGTCCCGTACTTTTTGCCCTTTTTACCGCTGACTTACCATCTCAGATTCATCAATGCTCATCAGATCTATATGCTGATGACACTCAGCTTCTATGTTCATTTTATCCTGAAGATTCTTGCGAGGGACTTGCTGGTGTCAATGTTGATCTGAACAATGTCTCCGACTGGTCTTCTGGGCATGGTTTATTGCTTAATGCCCAAAAAAGTGTACACCTGATTATTGGGTCCGAGGCCGTCAGGGCTAAGTTCATTAGGTTCAATTTTACAACCATTCATATATATAAGCAGTAATTATCGCGTCTGTTGAATATGCTAGAAATCTGGGCTTTGTAATGGATGTTGCGATGAATTTTCGGCAGCATGTTTTGAAGAGGCTGTGCTCTGTTTAGTTAAAATTGAGGAGCCTTTATTTTTTTCAATATGTTCTTCCTGACCATATTAAATACCTCTTGGTGGAATCCTTAATCCTGCCACAGCTAGACTACAATTTTCGTGTTGACCTCCACTTTGCTATGTTTGTATAACGAATTGTAAAACACAAATCTTCATCTTATCTTACAGAATATTTGACTGCAAGGGGCACTTTACATAACCTTAACATTAGAAATGTGGCTCGTTTTGATATTCTCTTTCATCGCACAACAAAATTTGAAAACTGTTTTGCCTACCGTGCGGTGGAATTTCTCAATTCAAATTATTTGCTGGTGGCTGGCTCTGGTCATTATTCTTTTAAGAATCAATACATCAAGTTTTTACAACAGATGATAGCTTAATTATAATTTTTTATTTTGCTCTTCTCAATACTCTACGTCTGGGTTGTGTTAGTAAGCTTAAGTTGTATGTATATTTATTTTTATTTAACTGTTTGCTTCTTATTATTGTTTTTTAACAGTACCGTAATTGTATGTATAATGTATGGTATTATGGAAGATCGTTTTACGCGAATAACACCTTTTGTGTATATCTGCTATATTAATGCACAATAAACTTAATTTGACTTTGACTTTTGACTATCAGTCGGAGAAATAGAAGAGTATGGGAATAAAGTAGCATTTTTCAGGTATAATCTGATAATTTAAGGAAGAAAAACACTATTTCAAGCCAATGCAAAGTCTATTAAAGGAATGTTGCGATAATATAGAAAAAGGTGAAAAAGTTAAACTCTTATTTCTGTATCCCTATAGAGTATATAGGTCTAAAAAGGTCATTTTGTCCGAGTTTCTATTCCAAGATTTTCAGGCGTTTCATAGGAATCTAAAGACAATTTTTAATGAAAATCAATTAATCACTTGTCCAGGTTTATTAGTCACTTACTTCAGAGTTTAAATTGCCCCAAAAGAGTTAAAGAGCCTGGACTAAGTACATTCTTAATTATTTAATTCGGTCACTTATTCCAGGAATTTGAATTACTCAGAAGCTACTTACAGGCAATTAAGTTATCTGATGAAATTAATTTTAATTACTTAAAGCACGAGAACTTCAAAAGTTTGCACACTTTCGAAAAATACGTCCTCGTAATCGAAGAGATTCCGATGCTATTAAATCAATTATTATTTAAAGTTTAAAAATTAATCTTCTTTATTTTTATTCTTCAAGAATTTTTGGGTATTTATTTAACTTCTTTACTGGCATTCATTTGAGTCTTGAAGTTATTACAGAGCCCGATGCATAACTTAAAGGGATAGGATTTATTTTTTCTTTGCCGTATATTATGTGAAGATCATATTTAATAGAATATGTTGTACATGAAATTTATATTATATATTGATTAATCTTAAAACATTAATTAAATTACTAAGAAACCCTAAATAAACATATAATTAAATAACTAAATGCATAATTTAATTGGATACGCTTACTTTTTTTTCGAATAAATAAAAAATGAAAAAGTGGAACACGAATTTAAAAAAAAAATGATAAAATATAAAAATTAATATAAAAAAATACAATTAAATTATCAATAATTAAGAAACAGGTATAATTTTAAAAATTAGTTATCATGAATTAATACTTTTTACGTAATAATACATTATTCATAAGAAGTTGCTCATAAAATATTTACATAAACATGCAGAAAAATAAAACATCAGTCTAAGAATTAGAAGAGTATAGGTATAAAGTAATGTTTTTCGGGCAAATTAAGGAAGAAGAATACTGTTTCTAGGCAATCCAAATTCTATTAAGAGAATGATGTGATGTTATAGAAAAAGGTGGAAAAGTCGAATTCTCACTTATAAATCTCTATCTCAGTCAGAGAATTTGAATAGTATGGGAATAAAGTGATGTTTTTCGAGTATAATCTGGCAAATTAAGGGGAAAAAATTCCTTTTCCAGAAGTTTCTTATGCAAAATTTCTAACGTAAAAATAATTTTTCTTGTAATATAATGATCCTATGGTTGGAACCATTGGTGACACCCAAATAACGCGACAATTTTACCACTATATTTTGGTAAATGGTAAAACTATCTCATCGTTTTATAAAATAATGAATAACAATGGGTAGTAACATGGCTAGATCTGCATCCTCGACGAGATTTTTGTTGTTTTTGTTCTAAGGGTTTAAAAGTGATATCTATTTTTTTGTTTTTTAGTACAAGTATATTTTAAAGATATAAAGGGCACATATTGAAACCAGGATAGTTTATTATTTATTTAGTTATTTATTTTTAGCAATACAGCCTAACAGTATAAACCATTTACAGAGCCAAAGGTTATAATAATGTTTTAACAATTTTTAAGATATAATAAAGACATACATAAATTAAAACTAAAATATTTTCCGCGACATCATAGTATAAATTATATGTTTATACTATTAACCCCAAACAAAATAAATACACTTATACCTAAATCTCAAAGAGAGAACAAAAAAAAAATAGAAACAGCAAAGTTAATTGGATAATCCCAAAAACGCTCTTTCAATTTCAGCACCAGAGCATACAAATAAATCACAATATTGTGAGACTCTATTAGCGTTATTGCACATTTCATACAGGGGTGAATAATACTCTTATATTCCTATTTGGCTTGGTAAAGTAAAAGTTTTTAGTTATCCTAGAATTTAATCGTGGTATACAAAAATTTAATTTATCTAGCAATTCAGTCAATATCCCCACGCAGAATTCTATGCAGCAACACAACTAAGGCTTTGTTTCTCCTGAATTCAAGTGATTCGATGGAGAATCGAGTTAAAAGCAGATTATATAAAATGCCCTGTGGAGGGTAAAAACCATCAACTTGAAAGGATAGATACTTAAGAAACTTTCGCTGAATTTTTTCCATCGAATACTTATGAATTGCATAGTAAGGGCTTAATATAACAGAAGCGTATTCAAGTTTAGAACGTACAAAGCTAAAAAATAATGTTTTAATTGCTTCTATGTTATTAAGACCCTAACAGTTGCGTACTATAAAGCCTAATGCCCTAATAGCGCGATCAGAGACAAACTCCACCTGATCCACAAAGGTTAATTTAGAGTCAAAGAGTACACCCAAATCCGAAATAGATTCACACCAATTTAGATTTGTTGATAAACTATATTTAAATTCAATTGGATTTTTTTCTGTGAAAAAGTAAATACATTTTGAGACATATGTGCACCACAAACCAAGACAATTCAAGTAACTCTGCAAGGAATAACAATCATTTATGTTTACGATAGTGGAAAATGTCTTGAGGTCATCGGCAAATAGGAGTTTCTTATTGATAAGAATAGTAATTAAGTCATTTATAAATACCAGAAAGAATAACGGTCCCAAGTAAGAGCCCTGTGGCACCCCCCGAAGATGCAATATATTTATGTGAACGAAACCTCCTGTGAAAAACATATATTGTTTGCTGCCTAACAAATAACTTTCAAATAAGGAGTTAAAATCAGATGAAAAACCATAGCTTTGAAGTTTTTTTAAAAGAAGACTATGATGCAATCGATCAAGTAAATTATATCTACTTGGCTTTGTTTGTCCAATGCTTCCGCTATATACTGAGTTACAAGGGTCAAATTTGTAACCGTCGATCTTCTTTTTGAAAAACCATGTTGATATTCCGATAAATCTTTTGAGATAAATGGTTGAATGCGCAAGTAAAGAATTTTTTCTAGTACCTTAGCAAAGTTACACAGAATGGAAATTGGTCTGTAGTTTTCAATAGACTCACGGCACCCACCCTTGAAAAAAGGACATACTCGTGCCTCTTTCCATAGTTTAGGAAATTTTTTTGTTGACAATCAAAGATTGAATATTATTTTTAATGGAGTAATAATGGCATGCCTACAGAAAGATGGAATACCGTCCGAGCCAGCGGTAGGTTTATTTTTAAGTGACTGTATTGCAATCAAGATTTCATGGTTTGTTACCGGTGAAATTTGAAAAGTGTTACACGCACCAAGATGTGAACTTGTATTCACGAAAGAGCTTGCATCTGACTCGGATGGGATAAACACTGAATGAAAGAATTCTGCAAAACTATTTACGATTATCTGCGGATCAGTAAGGGATTCGTCCCTATAACGCATATTTCCTGGGATATTTGATATTCTATTTTTAGTGTTAACGAAATTCCAGAACCGGCTGGAATCTGTTAAAATATTGGCTTCTACATTTTAAATGTATGGATTATAACCTTCTTTTAATTGCCTTTATACGACAGATCTTATATTGCAGAATTCAACTCGATATAGCTGATTATTCATATTTTTAATTTCTTTATGCAACCTAACTTTGTGTTTTACATTTCTAATGATATCTATGGTATACCAGCATGGATATTAATTGGTGTTTATGTATTACGCGAAGTGGAACATGTTTAGCAAATATTATGGTTTAAGTTGATCATATTTATTGAAATAACAACATACAAATCGTATGCAAAAGTCCAATTGACGTGACCAATCAAGTTGATTTTCTCAGCCTCTCAAAAAGACGGGGCTGATTAAGAAAACAGTCGTCGCGCGAAAAAAGAGTTGGGCTGGACATGGAGTTGGCAATTAAGATGTTATCATGGCCGCCACGATACGGCGAGCTGTCAACAATTAACGTAATTTATTATGAGGTAACAATGGTAATGCTAGGCCGCGATATTGTGATTGGGTGGTCGGGCCGCCACGGCTACGGTACTCGAACAGTCATCCTCATTAGTTGCTTATTGAAAAGTCCGTAATTTTTAGATAACGTTTTATTGTGGTCGTATGAACTGATTGAAGTTACATTAATTTTTAGAAACTTTAATAGTTATTCCCACATGTAACACTAAAAAAAAATTAAAGGCTTTTAATATACATACAAGTCCCAAAGAGGACACTATAAACTTCTGAAAAATCACTGGTTTTCATCTATATTATCCAATCTAATAACGCTTTTTTATACCAGATATTTATAGTTTGACCCCCCAGTTATGTCATGCTTGTTGAATCCTGATTTTCTTTTAATGATATTTTCATTAAAGTTATTTTGCTATTTCAGGCAGTTGCGTGATTATCCCATTTTAATTAAGTAAAGCCATGATTCTTCCAATTCTAAACAGCTGAGCTCTAATTTTTTTTTAATTAATGAAGCTATTTTTTTTTATTGAAAATGATTAACTGGTTTTTGTATTCTAAGAAACTGTGTATTCTTACTATTTCTGCTTTTATAACTGCTTGGAATCATGAATTGACTGACTTGAAATAGAAAAATAGCTTAAATGCCTAAATGAGGATCACCCAACTAACCACACTCAGACTGAACTGCCTGGAGTTGTAATCATGGCTTAACTGAGTTGAAATAGAAAAAATCAGTCAATTGCCTGGAAAAGGAACACCATTCGATCACTTATAATTTAAAATCACTTAACATCCGGAAATAAATAAATATATTTCTGAATTGCCTGAAATAGGAAAAGCACTCAACTACTTAAAATAAAAAAAAGCTAAGCGGATAGAGAGGTTATTTGTAACCCGAATAAATAATCCTAATCCTCAACTACCTTCTTAAAAAAATCACGGAATAACTGAATTGAAATTGAGTAGTATTAGTTAATTGCCTGATATAAGAAAACCACCTAACGACTTTTCATTTTAAAAAATGGTTTGCCTATTCTAGGCAACTCTTAGTAAAATGGTTTGTCTATTCTAGACAACTTCAACTGGAGTCATTCTACTATTTTAATTCAGTTAATCCGTGACTTTTTCAATTCCAGACACGTAATTTTTTTTTCACGCAATAGCACCACTCTTTTTTATTATGGGCAGTTGAGTAGTTTTTCTATTTTGAGGCAATTAAGCAATGATTTTTTATTTTAGGCAATTCAATGCATACAAATTATTGGTGGTTAATGGGTTTTTCTATTCACATAAGTGGTTTTTTTCAGCTTGTCCCTGGTTTTTTGGATATCACCTTCAACATTTATTTTTTTTTATTTGGGTGGTTTTTACAATCCAGGCAATAGGGCAATGATCACTTATTTCAGGCACTTAAGTGGTTTTAAATTGCCAGAGTGTTTTTTCTTACATCAAGCAGCTTAACCCTGATTGTTTGAATTTCACCTCTAGCACTATTTTTGAAATGGCACCACCTTCTTGAGTAATTGAGTGGTTTTTTAGAATCCAGGCAATTAGGCAATGAATCCTTATTTCAGATACTTTAGTAGTTTTAAATTATCGATATTTAAGGGGATTTCCTATTTAAATGAGTATTTTTTTTCATATCAGACTAATAGATATTTATAAATCGTGTTTTTATTAATAACAAGATTTATGCCTTATAAATTTTTTTCTTATATTTTATGGGATTTTAGTCTTTCAAACTTCAATATTCATAGTTCGAGTACACTTTTCTTAATATTATGCCTTTTCAACAATATGAGTGCTTGATATTGTACATTAAAATATAGTATATTTACAAAATTATTTAACGCATGTTATTTTATTGTGTTCGAACACTGTAAAAATTCATAAGGAACAAATTCGTTTTCATACATTTCTCTTAAAAAGCTGAAATGTAACATCTCTCGTTTAGTACATTAAAAATTTAATAACTATTTTATTGTCTATATTAATGACGTTCACTTTAACTTTTAAAAAGAATTTTGTATTTAACTTAATTAACAACACTGCATATATTACTAATATTACAAAGGTTGCACCACACCCATTTAAGTTATGCCTAAATTTACAGTAATTGCTGACTCAAATATACTTCAAATAGATGCGTGTACTGATTAAGTTCCTCTAAAATTAATACACAACTTAAACGTGCGTTGACTGCTTCATTGTGAATTCGCGTATCATCTTATCCGTCAGCCTCAACGCACCAACGGCCAAAATCAAAACAAATGAACCGACGTAATTTGTAATTTAGCATCGCAGTGACCAAGACTAATAACGAATAACAAAAGACGATCCATCATGACGAACGGAGACGGCAAGCGCCAGTCCTAATGAATGTCGGCGTAACAAAGGAATGAAAAAGGACGATTCATAAATTTCATTTGTTTTAAATAAATCAAAGCCGCCCTGGACAAACAATACCATCCTATCTTGTTCAGGTTGATTAATTATTTGAAATTATATTTTTGTCTTTGGCCTTTATTTTATTATTGACCAGCTAGGTGGTCCCTTAAAATAGAATTCGATGATTGCGGTAAAACGATAGAAATAATATAAATTATTCACTAAGTTCGTTTTTATATAAAACGTTAACAGAGTTGTCCGCCTGCTGGATATCACTTACGGACACCCCGCGGGGGTCTGTGGGTCGCCTCAGCTCCACACGCTTTCCTAATGAGACATACATTTATATTTTGTTGATAAATTGGCCTTGAAGTGGCTGCCTCCGCCTTTTGGGTGCCATTAAATTGCATTCCACCGACGTGATCCTTAATTGTTAATCATCAGCACCGCAGCTTATGTTTTACGATATTGGAGTGTCATAGAAAGGTAAACATGGAGTAGCAGCTCAATTGATCCAGTATTGGCAAACCTCAAAGGTTGGAAGACTAACATCAGGTGAAATCAGAAAGGAATATGCTGGATCAGTACTTTATTTAGCGACTTTAAAGCTAATATTTTATATGAATGGTGGCCTTTCTATTTGCTCCAATAGTCTTTCTAAAATATTCTTCAAATTAACCTAGACAATGAATTTTTAACAGAAAACTACTAGACATATTATTATATTTGCTATAGTATAAGGTAAAAATATAAAGAGTGTAAACACAGTTAATAAAATAAACCGGCGAGAGAACAATAAAATTCAAAACATTTAAAGTGTTCTATTGTTGTAAAAACCACAAATGGTTTTGTATAGCGAGAACGAACGGCAGATCGGCCGACCAATAAATATTCGCCAAATCGAGGTTTGCATTCCCGCCTCTCGACAATAAAATATTAAAACATTGGTTTCTATCTGAAATATTCCACTCTCGAAGGTAAGCAAAGGAAATATTTTGTCACGGGACAATGCCTGTTATGTTAAATATTTTTATTTTATTTATTAGGTTTCGGTCTGTAGTGGCTCTATCGGCTTCCTTGGTATACGTTGGGTGTAGAGTAGTAGATAAGATTTAAAGCATTTATTGCGCTATATCGATTTTTTTGTAACTTGAATTTTTGAATTATTGTGACGCTTATAAAACAAAAAAATATACTTTTAATGACTAATTAAAAATTTGTATAAAAAATAAAATAAAAATTTCTACTTCAATAGTTCAGTCTTCAATAGTTCAGTCAGGACCTTATGGTATTATACATATTTTATATTTTTATAATTTTCATTACTAAAAATATTTGTACGTAAATAGGTTAGGTTAATTTTTTTATTAATTGAATAAAAAAACTTTAACAACAAATATAGACTTGAAGAAGTAGCCCATTCTTGCAGCGAAGTTAATAAATCAATGGGTAACTGAAATTAATTTGGTCATCCTCCACTAATGTTAATATTGATAAATATAAACGTTGAAGGGTTAGGTGTATATAAATTATGCATCAAAATACTTTATTATAAAGTATTTATCTAATTTAATAAATAAGACCAAACGAAAATGCAAAAATCTTTATTAAGTAACTTAAATGAATAATATTGAAATAATTAAAACAAAAAACAACTTTCTAAGAAAATTAAAAAAACAATAAGCAAATCTTTTAGACATGGAATCTCCCAAAAAAAATTTAAACACTAAATATTGACAACTATCAAAAATATCAATATAAAACTTCCTTTTTTATTAATCCAGTCTTTTCTCAATATAATTATTATATACTTGATTACTTCTTAATAATAAAAAAATATGTGTTTCAGAAAGTACGTGTTAAGCTACTGCAACTGTTTTACCATTTCTATGAAACAGAGAAACCTCAATAGAATAAATTTAACAATTAAAGGATTATATTCATTTAAGTTATGCATCACAAGACTTCATTTATTGTGAAATATTTATATCTAATTTATTGAATTAAGCCAAATAAAAATGTAATAAATTCTAGTTGCGATCCTATAGGTTTGAAATCTTGAGTTTAGTTGTGGGATGGGATCGAAGGAATAAAAACAAACGTCACTTTATGTACTGGCCAACGTTTCGCAATAATTTTATTGCTTCATCAGGGCCCTAAGGTAACAAAAAGACACAATAAAAAAGGATTATTATATATAAACAAAATTTAACTTTTTGGGGTTATGTTGATACCACCAAAAAAGAAAAAACAGAAAAACAAAAAAAAAAAAAAACAACAAAATCTTAGATTTGAATTTAAAAAAAAATTACACAACAAAAAAAAAAAAGATAAAATTGCTTACATAACAGTGTGATTTTGCTTGTCATAAAAAATCATGTTTACAGGACACACAGGTAACATAGAATATATAAAATATTATTTTTTTAACAAAAACGGTTTAAATTGATGGGTTGTATCACAGACAGTTGCTTTAAAATTGATTCTACGGTGTACAATAATAATTTAGCATCTAGCCAGAAAAACCGGGTATGCGAGAACACAATAGACGCATTCTTTTTAGTGATAAGAACCAAAACAGTCCCAAAAGTTTACATTTTGATTTGATCTATTAGATTAAAATAAGAAGAACTTAGATTGTCTATATCCGTTCTTTTATTTACCGCATTATTATGTTTTTTTATGTTTATCATTTCGGCTAGAAGTCTCTTTTTAAAAAGCTGCTGTTGGCCCATAATTGTAGTCTTGCCAAAATTAAAATTGTGTCCTGTATTCATTTTGTGCTCAGCTAAAGCAGTAGGGTTTTTTTTAAGGGCTAAATTCCTACAATCATACTCATGTTCGTTTAGGCGCTGCCTCAAATATCTACCCGTCTGACCAATGTAACACACATCACACCCAGAGCAAGGTATTTTATAAATAATGTTAGAATGTAAATCAAAGGCGTCTTTAGTTTTAAGCTTCGTAAAGAAATGTTTTCTTACCGAGTTTTCACTTCTTTCTGAGATTTTAATAACATCAGATTTTGATTGTATGGTCTTTTTAATTTTATGAGAAAGTGTGTTAATGTAAGGAATCTTGAAATAAGCCAATTGATTATTTTCATTGTTTTGTGTAATATTTTGAGTAATGTTCTCGGTGTCGTTAATTATTTTTTTAATAATTGATAGGGGGTAGTTGTTTTTCTTTAAAATTGTCTGAACATAATGAAGGTTTTTTTTATAATATTCTGGACTAGAAAGTCTCAAGCACCGATGTTTTAGGTGTTTTATTACATTTATTTTGTGTGTCATAGGATGTTCTGAAAAATAATTTAAAATGCGTTCTGAAAAAGTTGGTTTTTGATACCAATCTGTTTTTATGGTACCATCTGTGGATCTTATGACTTTAACATCCAAAAATGGAAGACTACAGTTAATTTCTTGTTCGATAGTGAATTGTAAACGTGGATGGAAACTATTGAAGACTGATAGAATTTCGTTTTCTTTTTTATTTGGAATTGCCGTGATTATGTCATCAACGGACCTACAGAAAAAAGGTACATTAAAAGATAGTTCAGAAATACACTGATCTTGTAGTTGTGCCATTACAATGTCTGAGCATATTGGGGACATGCAGTTTCCCATTCCTAGGCCAAAAATTTGGGTATAGAAATTTTCACCATGTTGGAAATAATTATTCTCAATACAAAAATTAAAAAGAAAAACAACTGTTTCAAGGTCTAGCGATGTATTAGGCCGGATAAGATGCCACTTTTGGGTGATTATATCAGTTACTAGGTCCACCGGTATATTAGTAAATAAAGAAACAACATCCAACGATACAAGAATATAACCTTCAGGGACTGTTTGCCCGTTAATGTAATTAGCGAAATCAAAAGAATTTTTCACATATCGTTCATCTTTTATAAAAAAATGTTGTAAAATGTTGGACAAAAGTTTTGTTAAATTGTAAAGAGGGGAACCAGTAAAAGAGGCTATGGGTCGTAGTGGTGTCCCCAATTTATGAATTTTTGGTAAAAAATAGATTTTGGGAGCGACACCATTGTTAATTTTTAACCATTTTTGTTTTTCAATCGATATCATTTTTTTATCAAAAAGTTGTGATATAATTTTGTTAGTTTTACTTTGAATGTTCATGGTAGGATTTTTATTTAATTTTTTATAAGTTTCAGTATCATTGAGAGCATTAACTATCCTTTGGTCAAAGTCATACTTGTTTTGGATTACGGTGCAATACTCTTTATGGTTACGTATAAATTGTATAGTTTTACTTGTATTTTTCTTGAAATTATTGTTAGTATTTTTGCAAAATTTGTTTGACTTAATATGGTTTGTAATAATATTTATACACTTATTACGCAAGTCAACTTAGGGCCCTGATGAAGCAATAAAATTATTGCGAAACGTTGGCCAGTACATAAAGTGACGTTTGTTTTTATTCCTTCGATCCCATCCCACAACTAAACTCAAGATTAAAAATGTAATGCTATTCATTATGTTGCTTAAAAGAAAAATATGTGGGTACACTACAGCAAACTAATTATAAATGACATTTGGATAATGAGTATGGTCAGGTATTATTCTAGAAATAAATTCTAAATAACAAATACAAAACAACAAGTTCGAGATGTAGTTTGATACAGAGGTGATAATTGGGTTCATAGAGTTTAGAGCTCACTATTTTAATCTTACTTTGATTTTATTATTAAAACTCATTCTTAAATTAGTTTTAGTATAATTTAATTTATTGTTCACTAAGTCATGTTAAATTTGACCATTTGTTGATATTTTATAAAATATATTTGTCCAATATTTTTTTTGCTGTTTTTTGTAGCATGGAAATAAGTTGATGGCTCCAAACTTTTAAAAATACTCATTAGAATTTTATTTCTTTATCGGTATTTTCTTTTTGATTTGGTGAGGGTTCTTGATCAGGAGTGCTTTCGTCTTCATCTATAGGAGGAGAGTTTCTATTGCACTCTGATGCTTGAAGACTTGCACAATCCTTACTTGTACTCAAATCACAAGATTGCGAGTTTTGCTCGCTAGACAGGTCGTACTGGAGACTAGGCGAACTGGAATGAGTTTTCATTTTATCTTTCTCACTGCCCGATTTGATTTCAATGAAATCCACCTTGGCCTTGTTGAATTCCGAATCGCTATCGTCATTTGTCGAATTTTCCTCGGTTTCCCGCTTAGTCGTCAAATCCGCATAAGTTTTACCCCAGCAAGGAGTTAACGGAGAAAAAGGATGAAAAGCCGGAAATGTTTAAAGGGACATGCCGTTTTTCTTCGTTGAGGGCAGAAAGGGCGTTTTGCTCCAGCACGGATCTCACCAAGGAGCGATGGCCCCGCATTTGCGAAGAGGGTGGAATCTCTGAAGGATTTTGGGACGTTATTTTTGATGGAGCTACTGTCAGTGTGGCTAGTCTCGGCCTCCTTACTCACTGATTCTTCTTTTACCACTTCACTATCGTCCTTGCTAACTGTTCTCTAACCAAAGACTTTTTGGATTCTCCCTCGTGCTTCTCGCTGGTCTCTGGAGAGTAAAAAGCGGAATCGTCTCCGCATATGCTGCTGCTCTTAGACATTCCTTGGCTTTCCATGCTGCCTCTAAGGCTCGCCTCTTCCAAGGAGCCTCCGGAGTTGCGTATAACATCGAAATTTACGCGGCCTTTAAATGGAGTCCTCAACGACTTCCTAGGAGATAACTCGAACATGGCCTTACTAACGCAACTCCTCACGTCCCCGGTCACATTATTTATGATCGTTTCCTCCAGCTTGGTGTCCTCTTCAATATGGTGTGAGGCCAATTGGTGGTGTTGTCCACCTGCTCCATGGACTGTCTGTTCCTCCTCACTATGGAAGTGAACAGGCCTTTTTGTGATTTTCCATGATTTAACTCATAAGTCCAAGGACTTAATATTGTGATCACAATTTGGTTTACACTTCTGCCGATATAAAAAAATAAAAAAACTGTTTTATCACACCTTTAAGTTAAGCTACCATAATTGTTTTTTATGTTTATAAAACAGAAAAACCCTAACGTTATTATGCTAATAAATTTGAAAGCATAAGAATGGTCTTAATTTAAGTTACGTATCGCAAAACGTATATATAGATAGTGTTCGTATTAGGAATGTATGACAAGACTTTATTTCACTATTTATGAAAATTTTTTATATTTATATATCAAAATCGTCTTTTACATTATCAAGTTTACACATTCACCTCATTTTATAGAATAGTTAAACCAGAACATTTAATTTATCATTAGTATTTTAAAATAAACTCAATAAAATTAGTATCTTTTTGATCAATCTTCTTTTTCTGTTTCTTTTTTTAACTGTTTAATTTGTATTTTATAACGTAAAAGTCGTGTCCATTTAAGTTATGCACAGATTTTAATTTCACTCTTTAGATATCTCATTTATGCCTCAGACCAAAAGCACCGTAGTCTAAATGCCTTTTTCCTTTATTCCCGCCTATTGAATCGCATTCAGTTCTTTCCTAAAGGTCTTATTGTTATTCAAAAGTTATTGGTTTATTCAATATCAGATTTGTGCCCTATTATATATTCCGATAGAATGACCATTTAAAACATTTTAAAATTCAAAGCGGCTTTATGTAACGGCCAGTAAAACAGAAGAAATGCCATTTTAAAAACCGCCAGGATTGAATTTATTAGAATAAAATGATTTTTATTTAAATAAGTGTAATACAGGTAAAAATACTCTAATTTATAACATTTTTTTAATACTCCTTAAAAAAGGTTTTTTTATACCAATGGCGATATAAAACTTCATCCCCCGCTAGTATTGCACCCTTAAAATACACATGGGGGCAAGGACGTTTACGAGAGGGTCGAAACCCTTAATCGTTTTTTCATTTAAAGTTAACCGCCCTGTTTGCCTTTCAATTATGCGAGTGTTACCAGCGTTTAAGAGGATTTCGTTCAAGTTTAGACGCTAAACATATTTGGATAAGGATTTAATGGGAACAACAAAGTCTGCGAGGCACGGCTTGTGTTTTAACGTTTGAAGTAGTTAAATAGAAGCATACACAATCTTGTCGGATAAAACTTTTTAATATGGTTATAAAAAAAAAGTATAAAGTGCGGTAAAGTAATTTTAAAAATTATATAACATAAAATACAGGGTTTTTTTGTGCATTATGTAAATGATAGTAATACTCGAAGGCTGAATCACCAGAATTCCAACAGCTTTTTCCTAGTTTCTAGAGCTAGAAAGTTGTATCTCTGTTATTAGCCAAGATCTGCTTTTTTAAATTCAGAAGACCAATTTTTGAATTCAAAATGGACTTCTTCTGAAATGTGTAAGTGCTCCTATTTTTTTGATCTACTGTCTATTATACTAGATTTAATAAAAATGACTATCTCATCATTTTTATTTAAATTACCAGCACTAAAATACACTTTTTTACCCGTAATATAACGTAAACAATTTTCTCAAAGTCTTTATACGAACTCGTTGAACGACCCCATTCAAAAAGCTGAAATAAGACATTTTGTAATCAGAATCGTCCAATAGATTTCCGGACTACGATAGCAACTGTTGAAGGAGATTGGCAATCGCTTATACGTCACATTTTCTATGCAAATAAAACGGGGTTAAGATTTACATTTGGTGTTCGGAGATGTTATTTAGTGCCCTGGTGCCGAACCCGGGGAGGGAATTACTTCCTGGCCCGGGATTCGGGATATCGCTTAAAACGCCTTGCTTATTTGAATTTTCGCCGTTTCTCCATTGCATAAATCACATCGGAGTTAAAGAATCGGATCTTGTGTATTATATGGTAAACAGGCCGAGAGAAACGGGTTTGTTTAATAGATATGTACATTACTATCGGATAAATATCTAAAAACTAAAAAGGGGTTTTAAAATGACTAGGGATTTCCAGTAGATAACTAGTTATTAACGCAACATTATTATGTGTCCAAAGAAAATATTATGTGTCCATTTACTTCACGTAAATTTGCGAAAAAATGTTTAATTTTGAATACGTATTTCAAAACAAAAAGCATTATATATAAACCTAGTTTGTTTAAAAGAAAATTAGAAAATTAGTATAATGCTGTAATTACTCACTTCAATATTTGAAGGTTCCCAAATTTTTAAATTTTATAAACCTAATTTTTAATAAGATACATGAATTTGAATTCTAAAAAGGTCGACATTAATCACGGACCTTTGAAGCTATTTATGGTTAGTCACATATATTATTAGAGTAATAAGTCATATTTTAAAATTATATATCGACTTTTTTTAATACTCGATAGTAACTTATGTTTAAAGAATATAATTTCTTCCAAATTTAGGTTCCAAACGAGCAAATTGAGTTGTGCATAAAATATTTTAATGCATAACTTAAATGGATGTTTTTTTATTAAATTTTGTTATTGCTTTTAATATACAGTGATATATTTAGCACATGTTTTATTAGATTGCGAGTTAGAATGGTCCTTCAGCTATTTGTTCTCATATTGTTAAATAAAAAAAAAACTTTACAGAATTAACTAGACCAATGGTATATTCTAAATTATTATTTTATTTTAGTTTATTATTTAATATTATACACTTACTTTGGCTATACCTTTTGAGCAATTGAAAAATATTCGCAAAATCTCAAATACATTAATTTTTTCTTTATGCCTTTATTGAATATAAATGTGAAATTTTAAAAAAATCTTTTTAAAGAATATACCTTATGTTATGATTTATATAGTTTATTATATATAAAATTATTATATTAAATAAGTAATTTTATTACCACGCATATTTTAATACTTGCACGAAACCACCATTCACATTTCTTTTAACTAAGTTAATATTTTCACAAGTACTTCTGATAATCTTCTATTTTTTCTGGTTGTAAATCAAAACCAATCAATCAATGCTTTAATCTCATAAAATTTAAAATTTTGTCAACAAAGTTATTATTTAAATAAATCATACAAACAAAATATATACAGAGAAAAAACAAAAAATACAAATATATAAAAATACAACAAAACTTAACAATTTTATAAATTGTTTGAGGTCACATTTCCTTAAAATCTATAAAATATATATACATTCACTTGTATACAAAGTCGGCAAAAAAAGCAGGCACCTGTTTACAAACACATTATTAGCAAACTACTAATTTGCTTACATAATATTCGAATATTATTTATGTACATTATCATAACAACATAAACAAATTAACCAGTGTTTAGGAAGCGCGTGCTTAAAATTACATAACATTAATTATTAAGTCGTTCACTGTGTATAAGGCTCTCTCCAGTAAGTATGATTTCAGAGCTTTCCGAAATTTGGTAAAAGTTGTTATTGATTTGATTTCAAATGGGAGATGATTGTGCATTTCTTTTGCATTGTAAAGAATGGATCGTTTAAATAGTTCTGATCGTAGGATTGGTAGATAAAGATCGTACTCTGCGTTTCTAAGAGGATAATTGTGAGATGGCCTTTCTGGCATATCTGATAAGTGCTTGCGGATTAGGCAGACGGATTCAAATATAAATAAGGAAGGAAGAGTAGTATTTTAAATTTTTTTAAATATTCCTGGCAGTGAGTTCTGTAATTTAGTCTTAATGAATAGCATATAGCTCTCTTTTGTAGCTTAAATATGCGCTCAAATTGAGTTGCACCACACGTACCCCAAAACGGAAGGGCATATCGGAGGTGCGACTCAAACAGGGCATAATAAACTGTTATAGCCGTTGTCAAACTTAGCACCCTGGATACTGATCTCAGAGCAAAACATGCAGAACTTAATTTTTTGGATAAGGAATCGATGTGGATATCCCATTTTAAAGAGTTGTCTGCCATCAGTCCCAAGAACTTTACGGAATCAACGACCTCCATTCTGTTGTTATTAATTACAAAAGGTTGCTTAATGATAATACTTTAGTTTTTGAGACGTTAAGGCACAAGAGATTTGAGTCGCACCACGATTTAATGGTGACTAGGTCACGAGATATGGTTCTACGAAGAGCCACCATATTTAAGTTGCTTCAAGAAAAACTAGTATCGTCCGCAAAGAGACAAATTTTGCCATTTATGTCCAGATTAGCAATATCATTTATAAATAGAAGAAACAAAATAGGGCCTAGAACTGAGCCCTGGGGTACCCCGCATTCTATTGGCGTGCACGAAGACATCATCGAATCAACCCTAACAAACTGATTCCTGTTGTTCAGATGTGACTTGAACCACTCGAGAGATGTTCCTCTAATTCCATAGTGCTGCAATTTATTAATTAGGATATTATGGTTTACACAGTCGAAAGCTTTAGAGAAATCCCAGAAAATTGTGGCTGTTTAGGCTGGAGTATATATTATTAAAGAGGGACAACATAGCGTTATTGGTGCACTTGTTACTCAAGAATCCGAACTGATGCGGAGTTATAATTTAATATTTAAGCAAAAAGGATAAAAGCCGTTTCTTTACCAGTCTTTCAATAATCTTCTATAATGTTGGGAGAAGTGCAATTGGGCTGTAGTTCGAACATTGACCCTTCTCGCCCCCTTTATGGAAAGGAATAATAATTGCCGTCTTAAGGCAGCTTGGAAAGATTCCAATTTGAAGAGACATATTAATCAAGTTGGTAAGATGGTTTAAAGTGATATCCGGGAGATTTGCAAACATTTTGAGCCTTAGACCCAGATGAAGATTTGTTTTTAATGTCTTTTATTGTGCTGCGTAGTTCTTCTAATGCTATGGGTGTAAGAAAGAAATTATGTAAATTCTCATTAGCGAGATATGAGAGAGGATCGTGGGAAGGAGTTACGGTATTCATGAGATTTTTGGCTACATTTATAAAGTAGTTGTTTAAGTTATCCGGGGAAGTGGGGATTGTGATAAATGGAGAAGCCTTATCCCTTAATTCATTAACAATAGACCAAGTCTCCTTACCAACATTTCCAGAATTAGAAATCCTTTTATTGTAATAGAGGTCCTTGGCTGCCTTTATTGTTTTATGGTAAATTTTTTTTACAACCTTACGTAATCGTGGAATTTTTTTAAGTGTGATAAGGAGCATATATTTTTAGAAGACAAGCGTAAGCCTTTAGTAGACCAGGGTTTTTTTTATTTAATTTTGATGGGTCTAAGAGGAAATGAGTTGGATGCCAAATCAGACAGTGACCTTATAAATCGAGAAAACTCAGTGCTAACATCATCAGATAAGATAGGAAGTCAGATAGAAGACCTAAAATACTTCTCAATTAATAAAGTGAATATGAGTCCTCAATTATTAATTTTTATAATATCGTACCACGTTACTTTTTTGAAATTTAGATATTATTAGTGCTATTTTTGTTCTTTAAACTAAAAAAATTAAGTGTTTTAAGTAATAAAAACAAATTTATTAATAAGTAAGAGTTATTGTTTATAAAATCAAATATAACTGAGTATAAATTTACGAAAACAGAACTTTTTAAGCCATAATTCAATTGGACACGAATACGTTATTACAAATATTTAATATTCGTATTTATTCGACAAAAACTTAATTTTTTTAAAGAGTTTTAATTAAGTTATGCCAATTTAAATTCAATATAATTCTGTGGTCCCTTATTTTATTATTCTAATACTTATAATTTATTTTAGTTGTTTAATACGAAACATAAATTTGAATGGTAGTAAATATTGATCCTAATCATGAACATACGATGTTATAGGCATATGTTGCCTGATATTAGGCAACTATTTAGGTTTAGTCAATATTATAAGACACGGCAGATCTATCATATTTTATTACATAATTACATCTGCAATATTTGTTAACTTAGCTCTGTTCTCATTGAAAAATTATGGAATAGGTATCAATCTACTTAATAAAAAAAAGTTGATGATGCATTAGGTCCAAATATGTTTATACTAAAGTGATTAAACATATTTTTATTCTTTATTATTTCATTATTATTATATATCGACTTCTTCAACCACTTGACAATAAGTTGTGTTTAAAGAATTTAATAATTATTTTTTTTTTTTTATTTGGGCTTAAAATGGTTAAAACTTTAGTCTTGTATAAAATATTTTAATGTATAACATAAATAAATTCTTTTATTTATACTTAATATAGTGTTCCTTTTATCGCGGTATTTTACTTATTTGTTTAATTAATTTGAATTAAAATAATGAAAGTTGTAGTATATAGCACAATTTTTAGGCTATTAATTAGTACGATGCTTTATCTATTTATGCTCATGATATTACATGATACAAAAAAAAATTCGTTTTCCAAAATTTGGTTTACACGACCAAAACTTGAGTCATGTATAAAATATTTTAATGCATAACTTAAATGGATATTTTTTTATAAAAATCTTTTTTTTTTAATTTAATGTAGAATTGCGAATATAGCTAACCTGAATTTAATGATGCAAATATCTTAGTACTTGTAGGCATTGCATTAGTTAGTAATCAAAGACTTATATCCGTTATTGTAAATATATTATTTATTATTTAATTTCTTAAAATTACCAATATTGTAGGCAATAGAAGAACAAACCCACCAGCACAAATTCAACAAAACTATATTACTTTAAATGAAAATATAACAGACTATAGCTACATAGAAAAAACTTATA
This sequence comes from Anthonomus grandis grandis, assembly GCF_022605725.1. Lineage (NCBI taxonomy): Eukaryota > Metazoa > Arthropoda > Insecta > Coleoptera > Curculionidae > Anthonomus > Anthonomus grandis. Next base: position 24,791,462 of record NC_065556.1, on the reverse strand, counting down.
TTAAAGTCTTACTGCAGTGTGCTTCTAAAGTAAACTATAGAGCCTTAAATAGTCTTTGTTGAACTCTTTTTTTGAACCTACAGCCATCAATGAGCATCTTAAGCTTCAAAATCAACCAAAGATGTATGCATAGTATTACATTCTTATCATAACTAATTAATTTAGTATCCATTTATGTTATGCATTTATTTGTTACTTCATTGATTCCATTTAAAGGCTTTAGTTTGTCATGCAGATATATCCAAGCCAGTTTTTCTAACATATTAAGCATGCCCAAGTAAACTGTACTTCACAACTTAAAAACGGCCAAAGAAGAAAGGCACCAAAAAAGAAAATATTTAAATGAAAAATGATTGGTTCTTCACAGTTGGCTTCGCAAACAGTCGACGTACGATATTGGCTGAAATTTCGTCGCCCCGTCGTCGGTGATAAAGCTGGTGTCAAAAAGATAATGGGACAGTTTGAACGGCTTTGTTGGAACTAAATGAGTGTTCTTAAATCAAACTCCAATATGGCGGGTAGTGTGTCCCGCTAATCGACCGGAAACTTAAGATTAGAGACTCGACTTCCGCATCAATCGCACTTCGAGATTCTATGGAACCGCGCGCGGATGGGCCTTGCACGTGCGTATTTTGCTGATGATTTAAATTATGTTGACTATTGGGTGAAATAAATGGACAGCTTGTGTATTAAGAAAGTTTCCTTATTAAGGAAGAATTCCAGAACATGGATCAGAATATTGTGGTCCAAAGAGAAGTTTGATATCCAAATACAAGACGTTACAAGTTGATGATAAAGCTTTAAAATTCTTAGTAGGGATTTTTTTTTAAATATTGGAAATATTAACTGTTTAGATGTAGTGTCATGTCAATGTAAGATAAGAATTAAGAACAATATTTCTTTCTTGTTCATTCAGAATAATGTAAATATCTTTATTGTTTTTTTAAATGTTGAAAAGCAAAAAATAGCACTAAAGATAACGTTGGTCATTAAACAGTATGTAAAGTGGCAATAGTGCCTATAGTAAAAATGTTACAATTTTGTCTCGTTATACAACTTTATAAAATGAATAATTAAAGCTCGTAACCATTTAAGTTATGCATTAAGATGTCTATCATAGATACCTTGAAAAATATATTTGTTATATTATGCAAATGAATCTAAATAATTCGTCAAAACATTATCAAAACAAAGTCATTGTGGTTACAGTATTAATTTAATTATAAGAAATATGAATGGTAATTTTATGGGATTTTTAAATTAATTACATTTATTGAAAATAAACTATTAAAATTACTTTTTAAATATAATACTTTTAATTAACATAGGTTGGGTAAACTAGTTGTAAACGATATTATAAGGCATATTCGTAAATACAAAAATTGCATTCCTATCCAATTAAGTTATGCATCAAGATAGTTTTTTTATGTTAAGTTATTTATTTTAAAAAAGTAAGTGATATATTTTGCATATATTATTATTAAGGTTTGGTAAATTATAATTTTTTTTTAAGTATGCAGCGGTCTTCAGTGATTTCTTCAAAGCATTTGGTTGTGGGAATCGTAGTATCACTTAGTCTGCTATGGTTTTAAATACGTTGCTCTGAACTAACCGAAATCATTCTTAAATGGCAAAAGCCAATGGATGACTTCCGTGCTTGACCCTATTTTATTTATTCTATATATAATGACCCTATATATCTTAATACAAGAGGTTTTACTATCCTTGCAAGTGACGCCACAAAATACAGAACTCCTTAAAATAGCCCTACATAAAAAAATCGCAAGGTGATAAATCGGGAGAGCGAGGAAGCCAAGAAATGGGTTCATTGCACCCTAATCATTTATTTGTAAACTCATTTAGTTGTTCACGAACTTAATAATTGTGGCAAATTGTGTCGAAGAAAATCTAAATAAATTTCACCGGTCAGTCGAGGTGGAGAAAAGTAGGATTTAATAAGCAGGTCATTTTTCTACTGTCCAAACATGAAAGTGGTTGAAATTTTCTATTTAGAACTAATTTCGTAAAATCTTTTCTGTTCGTTTTAAAAGCCACTGGCAAAAGAAAACTTTTCTAGAACCATTTGCAGATTATGGTCATTGATTATTATAAGGATAGTAGTTAGTGTTCTTGTCGTACTGTCTTTCACACTTTACTGTGAGAAACTTCAACTTAAGCTGCTACGGCTCTAGTACTCATTGTATGGTCGGATTTATTTCTAAAATGTAGTATATAAATAAAAAATAGTAAAGTGTACCATAGATAAGATATAGTCCCTAGTTCATTGTTTTCGTAAATAAGGGCCAATTTGTCGCACAAAATAATCAGATAAATAAAATACGCACTTTAAGAAGACTGATACAACTGACCAAAAATTCATACTGAAAAGCGCATAATAATAGAAATAATAGAAACACCTAAAATAGAAAACAAAAAGCGGTAAAAACTCACAGAAAAATTTGCTGAGAATATAAAAAAAATTGTTTATTAACTTCTTATGTTTTCAAATTTTGACGAGTTCTAGAAGCAGTCAAATTAAATGAGTTAATTTCAAAAATATCCTGTATAATGATTGGCTTTGGGAGCCAAGATTAGACGACACTTAATGAGTCTTAACAACCTGGAAAGAAATAAAAATTAGCTTTAAATGACTGAAATAATATAAAAATTGGTTTAGCATCTTTGAATTTATAAGGAATAACAAAAGAAATCTAGTAGAGGCTCAAAATGCTAAAGACCCAATAAATTTACTCTAGAAGCCTGAAATATACAAAAAAATACTTAAATGACTAATTGTTCGGGATCTGCTCATTCGTGATTTTTCGTTTTGTTTTTCTATTCTTTCTTAGACCTTTTATTACTTAAAATTTGTTAACTTAAGTCCCTTAATTTACACTCAATCAAGCGACTAAATTTTATAAAAAATTACGAACCCATCCATGTCGAGATCTACGTGTCGACTCACTAACTACGATCCAGTAGAAGAAAGAAAGCAAAGGGTTTATTATCAAAGATCCAGGGATCTACATTCTAGTTAGTTACAGGGAAACAAGCAACAGAGACAAATCAACGAATATAGGAACTATACTGGAAAAGGCACCAGAGCAACTCAGGTTCCGGCTAAGTAGGTTTTCCCACCTGTAACTGATTAGTGGATATTTCTATCTGTTCTTTTTTTTTTAATTTTTCTTTTCTTTATTAGATTTTTTTATTATTTAATGTTCTGGGAAATATTTATTTATTTTATTAAGTAATGGCGAAGGCGTCGGACTGCCTTATATAATTCTCTTAATTTAGTTTCGCGATCCTTGTGTAGTACCATACGCCAGCGCCACCAGGACAAAAATAAACAGACGCTCTCAAGTTTTCGCTCTCGTTGAACGTGTCATGCATTTACAAATTAATTACGCTCTTCGATATTATTAAAATATATATATTAGACTCTAGATCTAAAAACTCGATCTGCCGCGCATCAGAGGTTTGTGTGTGATGTAAGAGAACACCGCAGAAATGCCAGAAGTTGCCAGCTATGGGTGACTGCTTCGTCAACTGCCGCCGCAATTTTTTTGATTTTAATTTTTCTTAATAAAATAAAATTCTCTGCACGTAACAAGTAACAATATAAAAATTGACTTTTATGATCCTAAAAATATAAAATAATTAATTAAATAGCAGCGTTAGTGAAGTTTTGGTAATAAGTGAGCAAAAGATGACCGTCATAAACATATTTTTGGATTTCTAGGGTTGAATTAAAAAATAATTTGGCACATATTAAAATGCGTTATTTAGTCATGAAGCGTTTTTTTTTAACTATGGGAATTAAGGCATAGTCCAAAAAAATCCTCCCTTACTGGCCCTTTTTATCCTGTCTATAAATTAACCTCCTTTCTTTGCCTTCTTGCCCTCTTTTCTTTTCTATGCTTTTTTTCACAATATTAATAATACCTAAAAACATTTAAAACAAATAAAATCCCGTAGTGCGCAATATCTATAATTGCAAATCTCGCGGGATATAATTCAAACTAGGGACGAAGAAGAGGAACCCGAAAAAGTAATTTAGTCCAATAATTCTCGTTCGTCGTAAAAACGTCGGCGAATATTTTAATGTGCCGAATTATGGCGAAAGAAATTAAAGTCGCCCGGCGACAATTTTACATTCTAAACTGGCGCGGGTTCTTTATTGCTCTGTATTCCTTGTTATTACGTCTTTTAATATCAAATCTAAATTATGTCTAAGCGTCGCGACGGTGGTGGCGAAGCCGACGCCTCGAGACTTTTGTTATGCCAACCCCCGTCGACTATATTCATTTCTAACCGCCCTTGTGCTAAAAAAAAAACAATTATAGAAGTCTTACAATTTACCCTGACTTAAGAACACGGTAAAGTTGTCTTTTATTTTTATTAAATAGGGAGAATATAGTTAGAGGCTTTATAGATTTATCAGTAAAACCAGTACCACACATCATAGATTTGAAAGATTTTTTTCATCCGAAAAGAGTCCCAGTAAATTCATAATATTTTAATTAACAACCTTGCAAATAGGACAATAAATAATTCCGTTTATGACATATTAATTAATTATTAATTAAATTAATTTCACTATTGCACCATTTCATGATATTTATTTCAAGTAATAGCGGTAAATTTTATTAATGCATAACCTAGATGCGTACGATTCACTGTTATATATATATTTAATCATTTATGTTTGCTAAATTGGGTAAAATAAACATGTTTTCTCTTACTGTTAATTGTTTTTAATTTAATGAGACTGTATTAAATACTACAGGAAAATATTTGACAATTTTATAATAGAAAGTGTTTAATAGAAACAATTTAGTGTATAATCCGTCCATGCAATTAAAATTTGAAAGCTATTTTTGATGCGCTTCAGAAAACCGAGTATTGGCAAAATCCATCAAAATTTGCAACACTTCTGTTCCTAATAGCATTCAATAATTATGCAAAACATTTTTATGGATATGAGGATAAAAAGATAAAACATACAAGAATAGAATAAAATATAAAACGAAATTAAGTGCCAACTTACATGTGATACAATTCGATAATAGTTTGGAATAATGCACAGTTGATTTAATCTACACCCATCCGTATATGCAGTTATTATGTTTAAAAGTAACAAAGCTATAAAAGCAAAGTAAGTAAATTTCCGAGATTCCGTAGATTCCGAGCAAAACTAAGAAATCGTTTTTGAGGCCAAAAATGGGCATCAAAAATGCCATATCTCGGCTATCGTAAACGCTACGACCTTACGGATGGTCTTGTTGGTTTCAGAAGGACGAAACTAAGACAAAATTGATAAAATTTTCCCGATAGCTTCCATAGAAGCCGAGATATCGGCCTTCAAAGTTTGGGTTTTTTCATTTTTCGGGTAAACCCCCCCGTAACGAATTTTTCACAAAAATTGATTTTTTTCGAATTTGAACTAACTATACCAGCGGCTTGTTCCCATCACCTACAACACGAAAACACCGGGTTATAATGAGTTTCGAGAAAAACTAAGGGAATTACAGCACATTGAAAATGCGAAAAATTGATTTTCTTTAAACCCGAAATTAGCTATAGAAACCCCTATCAGTGGCTTATTCTTATCACCTAAATTACGAAAACACCGGATTATAACGGAATTCGACCAGAACAAGTGGAATTATAGCACTTTGAAAATTCGTAAAAAAGTCAATTTTCGACCCCGTTTTTGAGCCCAAAAATGGGCTACAAAAATGCGAGATCACAGCTAATATGGGAGCTACGACCTTGCGGATGATCTTGTTGGATTCAGAAGGACGAAACTAAGTCAAAACTGTTGGAATTTTCCCGATAGTGCCCATAGAAGCCGAGATATCGACCTCCAAAGTTTGGGATTTTTCATTTTAAGGGTATACCCTCCCGTATCGAATTTTTCACCAAAAATTGATTTTTTTCGAATATGAACCAACTATACCAGCGGCTTGTTCCCATCACCTACAACACGAAAACACCGGATTATATTGAGTTTAGAGAAAAACTAAGGGAATTATAGCACTTTGAAAATGCGAAAAATCGATTTTCTTTAAACCCGAAATTAGCTATAGAAACCCCTATCAGTGGCTTATTCTTATCACCTAAATTACGAAAACACCGGATTATAACGGAATTCGACCAGAACAAGTGGAATTATAGCACTTTGAAAATTCGTAAAAAAGTCAATTTTCGACCCCGTTTTTGAGCCCAAAAATGGGCTACAAAAATGCGAGATCTCAGCTAATATGGGAGCTACGACCTTGCGGATGGTCTTGTTGGATTCAAAAGGACGAAACTAAGTCAAAACCGTTGGAATTTTCCCGATAGTGCCCATAGAAGCCGAGATATGGACCTCCAAAGTTTGGGATTTTTCATTTTAAGGGTATACCCCCCCGTATCGAATTTTTCACCAAAAATTGATTTTTTTCGAATTTGAACTAACTATACCAGCGGCTTGTTCCCATCACCTACAACACGAAAACACCGGGTTATATTGAGTTTCGAGAAAAACTAAGGGAATTATAGCACTTTGAAAATGCGAAAAATCGATTTTCTTTAAACCCGAAATTAGCTATAGAAACCCCTATCAGTGGCTTATTCCCATCACCTAAATTACGAAAACACCGGATTATGACGGAATTCGACCAGAACAAGTGGAATTATAGCACTTTGAAAATTCGTAAAAAAGTCAATTTTCGACCCCGTTTTTGAGCCCAAAAATGGGCTACAAAAATGCGAGATCTCAGCTAATATGGGAGCTACGACCTTACGGATGGTCTCGTTGGATTCAGAAGGACGAAGCTAAGTCAAAACCGTTGGAATTTTCCCGATAGTGCCCATAGAAGCCGAGATATGGACCTCCAAAGTTTGGGATTTTTCATTTTAAGGGTATACCCCCCCGTATCGAATTTTTCACCAAAAATTGATTTTTTTCGAATTTGAACTAACTATACCAGCGGCTTGTTCCCATCACCTACAACACGAAAACACCGGGTTATAATGAGTTTCGAGAAAAACTAAGGGAATTATAGCACTTTGAAAATGCGAAAAATCGATTTTCTTTAAACCCGAAATTAGCTATAGAAATCCCTATCAGCGGCTTATTCCCATCACCTACATTACGAAAACACCGGATTATAACGGAATTCGACCAGAACAAGTGGAATTATACCACTTTGAAAATTCGTAAAAAAGTCAATTTTCGACCCCGTTTTTGAGCCCAAAAATGGGCTACAAAAATGCGAGATCTCAGCTAATATGGGAGCTACGACCTTACGGATGGTCTCGTTGGATTCAGAAGGACGAAGCTAAGTCAAAACCGTTGGAATTTTCCCGATAGTGCCCATAGAAGCCGAGATATGGACCTCCAAAGTTTGGGATTTTTCATTTTAAGGGTATACCCCCCCGTATCGAATTTTTCACCAAAAATTGATTTTTTTCGAATTTGAACTAACTATACCAGCGGCTTGTTCCCATCACCTACAACACGAAAACACCGGGTTATAATGAGTTTCGAGAAAAACTAAGGGAATTACAGCACTTTGAAAATGCGAAAAATCGATTTTCTTTAAACCTGAAATTAGCTATAGAAACCCCTATCAGTGGCTTATTCTTATCACCTAAATTACGAAAACACCGGATTATAACGGAATTCGACCAGAACAAGTGGAATTATAGCACTTTGAAAATTCGTAAAAAAGTCAATTTTCGACCCCGTTTTTGAGCCCAAAAATGGGCTACAAAAATGCGAGATCTCAGCTAATATGGGAGCTACGACCTTGCGGATGGTCTTGTTGGATTCAAAAGGACGAAACTAAGTCAAAACCGTTGGAATTTTCCCGATAGTGCCCATAGAAGCCGAGATATGGACCTCCAAAGTTTGGGATTTTTCATTTTAAGGGTATACCCCCCCGTATCGAATTTTTCACCAAAAATTGATTTTTTTCGAATTTGAACTAACTATACCAGCGGCTTGTTCCCATCACCTACAACACGAAAACACCGGGTTATAATGAGTTTCGAGAAAAACTAAGGGAATTATAGCACTTTGAAAATGCGAAAAATCGATTTTCTTTAAACCCGAAATTAGCTATAGAAATCCCTATCAGCGGCTTATTCCCATCACCTACATTACGAAAACACCGGATTATAACGGAATTCGACCAGAACAAGTGGAATTATAGCACTTTGAAAATTCGTAAAAAAGTCAATTTTCGACCCCGTTTTTGAGCCCAAAAATGGGCTACAAAAATGCGAGATCTCAGCTAATATGGGAGCTACGACCTTGCGGATGGTCTCGATGGATTCAGAAGGACGAAACTAAGTCAAAACCGTTGGAATTTTCCCGATAGTGCCCATAGAAGCCGAGATATGGACCTCCAAAGTTTGGGATTTTTCATTTTAAGGGTATACCCCCCCGTATCGAATTTTTCACCAAAAATTGATTTTTTTCGAATTTGAACTAACTATACCAGCGGCTTGTTCCCATCACCTACAACACGAAAACACCGGGTTATAATGAGTTTCGAGAAAAACTAAGGGAATTACAGCACTTTGAAAATGCGAAAAATCGATTTTCTTTAAACCCGAAATTAGCTATAGAAACCCCTATCAGTGGCTTATTCTTATCACCTAAATTACGAAAACACCGGATTATAACGGAATTCGACCAGAACAAGTGGAATTATAGCACTTTGAAAATTCGTAAAAAAGTCAATTTTCGACCCCGTTTTTGAGCCCAAAAATGGGCTACAAAAATGCGAGATCTCAGCTAATATGGGAGCTACGACCTTGCGGATGGTCTCGTTGGATTCAGAAGGACGAAACTAAGTCAAAACCGTTGGAATTTTCCCGATAGTGCCCATAGAAGCCGAGATATGGACCTCCAAAGTTTGGGATTTTTCATTTTAAGGGTATACCCCCCCGTATCGAATTTTTCACCAAAAATTGATTTTTTTCGAATTTGAACTAACTATACCAGCGGCTTGTTCCTATCACCTACAACACGAAAACACCGGGTTATAACGGAATTCGACCAGAACAAGTGAAATTATAGCACTTTGAAAATTCGTAAAAAAGTCAATTTTCGACCCCGTTTTTGAGCCCAAAAATGGGCTACAAAAATGCGAGATCTCAGCTAATATGGGAGCTACGACCTTGCGGATGGTCTCGTTGGATTCAGAAGGACGAAACTAAGTCAAAACCGTTGGAATTTTCCCGATAGTGCCCATAGAAGCCGAGATATGGACCTCCAAAGTTTGGGATTTTTCATTTTAAGGGTATACCCCCCCGTATCGAATTTTTCACCAAAAATTGATTTTTTTCGAATTTGAACTAACTATACCAGCGGCTTGTTCCCATCACCTACAACACGAAAACACCGGGTTATAATGAGTTTCGAGAAAAACTAAGGGAATTACAGCACTTTGAAAATGCGAAAAATCGATTTTCTTTAAACCCGAAATTAGCTATAGAAATCCCTATCAGCGGCTTATTCCCATCACCTATATTACGAAAACACCGGATTATAACGGAATTCGACCAGAACAAGTGGAATTATAGCACTTTGAAAATTCGTAAAAAAGTCAATTTTCGACCCCGTTTTTGAGTCCAAAAATGGGCTACAAAAATGCAAGATCTCAGCTAATATGGGAGCTACGACCTTACGGATGGTCTCGTTGGATTCAGAAGGACGAAACTAAGTCAAAACCGTTGGAATTTTCCCGATAGTGCCCATAGAAGCCGAGATATGGACCTCCAAAGTTTGGGATTTTTCATTTTAAGGGTATACCCCCCCGTATCGAATTTTTCACCAAAAATTGATTTTTTTCGAATTTGAACTAACTATACCAGCGGCTTGTTCCCATCACCTACAACACGAAAACACCGGGTTATAATGAGTTTCGAGAAAAACTAAGGGAATTACAGCACTTTGAAAATGCGAAAAATCGATTTTCTTTAAACCCGAAATTAGCTATAGAAATCCCTATCAGCGGCTTATTCCCATACCTACATTACGAAAACACCGGATTATAACGGAATTCGACCAGAACAAGTGGAATTATAGCACTTTGAAAATTCGTAAAAAAGTCAATTTTCGACCCCGTTTTTGAGCCCAAAAATGGGCTACAAAAATGCAAGATCTCAGCTAATATGGGAGCTACGACCTTGCGGATGGTCTCGTTGGATTCAGAAGGACGAAACTAAGTCAAAACCGTTGGAATTTTCCCGATAGTGCCCATAGAAGCCGAGATATGGACCTCCAAAATTTGGGATTTTTCATTTTAAGGGTATACCCCCCCGTATCGAATTTTTCACCAAAAATTGATTTTTTTCGAATTTGAACTAACTATACCAGCGGCTTGTTCCCATCACCTACAACACGAAAACACCGGGTTATAATGAGTTTCGAGAAAAACTAAGGGAATTACAGCACTTTGAAAATGCGAAAAATCGATTTTCTTTAAACCCGAAATTAGCTATAGAAATCCCTATCAGCGGCTTATTCCCATACCTACATTACGAAAACACCGGATTATAACGGAATTCGACCAGAACAAGTGGAATTATAGCACTTTGAAAATTCGTAAAAAAGTCAATTTTCGACCCCGTTTTTGAGCCCAAAAATGGGCTACAAAAATGCGAGATCTCAGCTAATATGGGAGCTATGACCTTGCGGATGGTCTCGTTGGATTCAGAAGGACGAAACTAAGTCAAAACCGTTGGAATTTTCCCGATAGTGCCCATAGAAGCCGAGATATGGACCTCCAAAGTTTGGGATTTTTCATTTTAAGGGTATACCCCCCCGTATCGAATTTTTCACCAAAAATTGATTTTTTTCGAATTTGAACTAACTATACCAGCGGCTTGTTCCCATCACCTACAACACGAAAACACCGGGTTATAATGAGTTTCGAGAAAAACTAAGGGAATTACAGCACTTTGAAAATGCGAAAAATCGATTTTCTTTAAACCCGAAATTAGCTATAGAAACCCCTATCAGTGGCTTATTCTTATCACCTAAATTACGAAAACACCGGATTATAACGGAATTCGGCCAGAACAAGTGGAATTATAGCACTTTGAAAATTCGTAAAAAAGTCAATTTTCGACCCCGTTTTTGAGCCCAAAAATGGGCTACAAAAATGCGAGATCTCAGCTAATATGGGAGCTACGACCTTGCGGATGGTCTCGTTGGATTCAGAAGGACGAAACTAAGTCAAAACCGTTGGAATTTTCCCGATAGTGCCCATAGAAGCCGAGATATGGACCTCCAAAGTTTGGGATTTTTCATTTTAAGGGTATACCCCCCCGTATCGAATTTTTCACCAAAAATTGATTTTTTTCGAATTTGAACTAACTATACCAGCGGCTTGTTCCCATCACCTACAACACGAAAACACCGGGTTATAATGAGTTTCGAGAAAAACTAAGGGAATTACAGCACTTTGAAAATGCGAAAAATCGATTTTCTTTAAACCCGAAATTAGCTATAGAAATCCCTATCAGCGGCTTATTCCCATCACCTACATTACGAAAACACCGGATTATAACGGAATTCGACCAGAACAAGTGGAATTATAGCACTTTGAAAATTCGTAAAAAAGTCAATTTTCGACCCCGTTTTTGAGCCCAAAAATGGGCTACAAAAATGCGAGATCTCAGCTAATATTGGAGCTACGACCTTGCGGATGGTCTCGTTGGATTCAGAAGGACGAAACTAAGTCAAAACCGTTGGAATTTTCCCGATAGTGCCCATAGAAGCCGAGATATGGACCTCCAAAGTTTGGGATTTTTCATTTTAAGGGTATACCCCCCCGTATCGAATTTTTCACCAAAAATTGATTTTTTTCGAATTTGAACTAACTATACCAGCGGCTTGTTCCCATCACCTACAACACGAAAACACCGGGTTATAATGAGTTTCGAGAAAAACTAAGGGAATTACAGCACTTTGAAAATGCGAAAAATCGATTTTCTTTAAACCCGAAATTAGCTATAGAAATCCCTATCAGCGGCTTATTCCCATCAGCTACATTACGAAAACACCGGATTTTAACGGAATTCGACCAGAACAAGTGGAATTATAGCACTTTGAAAATTCGTAAAAAAGTCAATTTTCGACCCCGTTTTTGAGCCCAAAAATGGGCTACAAAAATGCGAGATCTCAGCTAATATGGGAGCTACGACCTTGCGGATGGTCTCGTTGGATTCAGAAGGACGAAACTAAGTCAAAACCGTTGGAATTTTCCCGATAGTGCCCATAGAAGCCGAGATATGGACCTCCAAAGTTTGGGATTTTTCATTTTAAGGGTATACCCCCCCGTATCGAATTTTTCACCAAAAATTGATTTTTTTCGAATTTGAACTAACTATACCAGCGGCTTGTTCCCATCACCTACAACACGAAAACACCGGGTTATAATGAGTTTCGAGAAAAACTAAGGGAATTACAGCACTTTGAAAATGCGAAAAATCGATTTTCTTTAAACCCGAAATTAGCTATAGAAATCCCTATCAGCGGCTTATTCCCATCAGCTACATTACGAAAACACCGGATTTTAACGGAATTCGACCAGAACAAGTGGAATTATAGCACTTTGAAAATTCGTAAAAAAGTCAATTTTCGACCCCGTTTTTGAGCCCAAAAATGGGCTACAAAAATGCGAGATCTCAGCTAATATGGGAGCTACGACCTTGCGGATGGTCTCGTTGGATTCAGAAGGACGAAACTAAGTCAAAACCGTTGGAATTTTCCCGATAGTGCCCATAGAAGCCGAGATATGGACCTCCAAAGTTTGGGATTTTTCATTTTAAGGGTATACCCCCCCGTATCGAATTTTTCACCAAAAATTGATTTTTTTCGAATTTGAACTAACTATACCAGCGGCTTGTTCCCATCACCTACAACACGAAAACACCGGGTTATAATGAGTTTCGAGAAAAACTAAGGGAATTACAGCACTTTGAAAATGCGAAAAATCGATTTTCTTTAAACCCGAAATTAGCTATAGAAACCCCTATCAGTGGCTTATTCTTATCACCTAAATTACGAAAACACCGGATTATAACGGAATTCGACCAGAACAAGTGGAATTATAGCACTTTGAAAATTCGTAAAAAAGTCAATTTTCGACCCCGTTTTTGAGCCCAAAAATGGGCTACAAAAATGCGAGATCTCAGCTAATATGGGAGCTATGACCTTGCGGATGGTCTCGTTGGATTCAGAAGGACGAAACTAAGTCAAAACCGTTGGAATTTTCCCGATAGTACCCATAGAAGCCGAGATATGGACCTCCAAAGTTTGGGATTTTTCATTTTAAGGGTATACCCCCCCGTATCGAATTTTTCACCAAAAATTGATTTTTTTCGAATTTGAACTAACTATACCAGCGGCTTGTTCCCATCACCTACAACACGAAAACACCGGGTTATAATGAGTTTCGAGAAAAACTAAGGGCATTACAGCACTTTGAAAATGCGAAAAATCGATTTTCTTTAAACCCGAAATTAGCTTTAGAAATCCCTATAAGCGGCTTATTCCCATCACCTACATTACGAAAACACCGGATTATAACGGAATTCGACCAGAACAAGTGGAATTATAGCACTTTGAAAATTCTTAAAAAAGTCAATTTTCGACCCCGTTTTTGAGCCCAAAAATGGGCTACAAAAATGCGAGATCTCAGCTAATATGGGAGCTACGACCTTGCGGATGGTCTCGTTGGATTCAGAAGGACGAAACTAAGTCAAAACCGTTGGAATTTTCCCGATAGTGCCCATAGAAGCCGAGATATGGACCTCCAAAGTTTGGGATTTTTCATTTTAAGGGTATACCCCCCCGTATCGAATTTTTCACCAAAAATTGATTTTTTTCGAATTTGAACTAACTATACCAGCGGCTTGTTCCCATCACCTACAACACGAAAACACCGGGTTATAATGAGTTTCGAGAAAAACTAAGGGAATTACAGCACTTTAAAAATGCGAAAAATCGATTTTCTTTAAACCCGAAATTAGCTATAGAAACCCCTATCAGTGGCTTATTCTTATCACCTAAATTACGAAAACACCGGATTATAACGGAATTCGACCAGAACAAGTGGAATTATAGCACTTTGAAAATTCGTAAAAAAGTCAATTTTCGACCCGTTTTTGAGCCCAAAAATGGGCTACAAAAATGCGAGATCTCAGCTAATATGGGAGCTACGACCTTCCGGATGGTCTCGTTGGATTCAGAAGGACGAAACTAAGTCAAAACCGTTGGAATTTTCCCGATAGTGCCCATAGAAGCCGAGATATGGACCTCCAAAGTTTGGGATTTTTCATTTTAAGGGTATACCCCCCCGTATCGAATTTTTCACCAAAAATTGATTTTTTTCGAATTTGAACTAACTATACCAGCGGCTTGTTCCCATCACCTACAACACGAAAACACCGGGTTATAATGAGTTTCGAGAAAAACTAAGGGAATTACAGCACTTTGAAAATGCGATAAATCGATTTTTTTTAAACCCGAAATTAGCTATAGAAATCCCTATCAGCGGCTTATTCCCATCACCTACATTACGAAAACACCGGATTATAACGGAATTCGACCAGAACAAGTGGAATTATAGCACTTTGAAAATTCGTAAAAAAGTCAATTTTCGACCCCGTTTTTGAGCCCAAAAATGGGCTACAAAAATGCGAGATCTCAGCTAATATGGGAGCTACGACCTTGCGGATGGTCTCGTTGGATTCAGAAGGACGAAACTAAGTCAAAACCGTTGGAATTTTCCCGATAGTGCCCATAGAAGCCGAGATATGGACCTCCAAAGTTTGGGATTTTTCATTTTAAGGGTATACCCCCCCGTATCGAATTTTTCACCAAAAATTGATTTTTTTCGAATTTGAACTAACTATACCAGCGGCTTGTTCCCATCACCTACAACACGAAAACACCGGGTTATAATGAGTTTCGAGAAAAACTAAGGGCATTACAGCACTTTGAAAATGCGAAAAATCGATTTTCTTTAAACCCGAAATTAGCTATAGAAATCCCTATCAGCGGCTTATTCCCATCACCTACATTACGAAAACACCGGATTATAACGGAATTCGACCAGAACAAGTGGAATTATAGCACTTTGAAAATTCGTAAAAAAGTCAATTTTCGACCCCGTTTTTGAGCCCAAAAATGGGCTACAAAAATGCGAGATCTCAGCTAATATGGGAGCTACGACCTTACGGATGGTCTCGTTGGATTCAGAAGGACGAAACTAAGTCAAAACCGTTGGAATTTTCCCGATAGTGCCCATAGAAGCCGAGATATGGACCTCCAAAGTTTGGGATTTTTCATTTTAAGGGTATACCCCCCCGTATCGAATTTTTCACCAAAAATTGATTTTTTTCGAATTTGAACTAACTATACCCGCGGCTTGTTCCCATCACCTACAACACGAAAACACCGGGTTATAATGAGTTTCGAGAAAAACTAAGGGAATTACAGCACTTTGAAAATGCGAAAAATCGATTTTCTTTAAACCCGAAATTAGCTATAGAAATCCCTATCAGCGGCTTATTCCCATCAGCTACATTACGAAAACACCGGATTATAACGGAATTCGACCAGATCAAGTGGAATTATAGCACTTTGAAAATTCGTAAAAAAGTCAATTTTCGACCCCGTTTTTGAGCCCAAAAATGGGCTACAAAAATGCGAGATCTCAGCTAATATGGGAGCTACGACCTTGCGGATGGTCTCGTTGGATTCAGAAGGACGAAACTAAGTCAAAACCGTTGGAATTTTCCCGATAGTGCCCATAGAAGCCGAGATATGGACCTCCAAAGTTTGGGATTTTTCATTTTAAGGGTATACCCCCCCGTATCGAATTTTTCACCAAAAATTGATTTTTTTCGAATTTGAACTAACTATACCAGCGGCTTGTTCCCATCACCTACAACACGAAAACACCGGGTTATAATGAGTTTCGAGAAAAACTAAGGGCATTACAGCACTTTGAAAATGCGAAAAATCGATTTTCTTTAAACCCGAAATTAGCTTTAGAAATCCCTATAAGCGGCTTATTCCCATCACCTACATTACGAAAACACCGGATTATAACGGAATTCGACCAGAACAAGTGGAATTATAGCACTTTGAAAATTCTTAAAAAAGTCAATTTTCGACCCCGTTTTTGAGCCCAAAAATGGGCTACAAAAATGCGAGATCTCAGCTAATATGGGAGCTACGACCTTGCGGATGGTCTCGTTGGATTCAGAAGGACGAAACTAAGTCAAAACCGTTGGAATTTTCCCGATAGTGCCCATAGAAGCCGAGATATGGACCTCCAAAGTTTGGGATTTTTCATTTTAAGGGTATACCCCCCCGTATCGAATTTTTCACCAAAAATTGATTTTTTTCGAATTTGAACTAACTATACCAGCGGCTTGTTCCCATCACCTACAACACGAAAACACCGGGTTATAATGAGTTTCGAGAAAAACTAAGGGAATTACAGCACTTTAAAAATGCGAAAAATCGATTTTCTTTAAACCCGAAATTAGCTATAGAAACCCCTATCAGTGGCTTATTCTTATCACCTAAATTACGAAAACACCGGATTATAACGGAATTCGACCAGAACAAGTGGAATTATAGCACTTTGAAAATTCGTAAAAAAGTCAATTTTCGACCCGTTTTTGAGCCCAAAAATGGGCTACAAAAATGCGAGATCTCAGCTAATATGGGAGCTACGACCTTCCGGATGGTCTCGTTGGATTCAGAAGGACGAAACTAAGTCAAAACCGTTGGAATTTTCCCGATAGTGCCCATAGAAGCCGAGATATGGACCTCCAAAGTTTGGGATTTTTCATTTTAAGGGTATACCCCCCCGTATCGAATTTTTCACCAAAAATTGATTTTTTTCGAATTTGAACTAACTATACCAGCGGCTTGTTCCCATCACCTACAACACGAAAACACCGGGTTATAATGAGTTTCGAGAAAAACTAAGGGAATTACAGCACTTTGAAAATGCGATAAATCGATTTTTTTTAAACCCGAAATTAGCTATAGAAATCCCTATCAGCGGCTTATTCCCATCACCTACATTACGAAAACACCGGATTATAACGGAATTCGACCAGAACAAGTGGAATTATAGCACTTTGAAAATTCGTAAAAAAGTCAATTTTCGACCCCGTTTTTGAGCCCAAAAATGGGCTACAAAAATGCGAGATCTCAGCTAATATGGGAGCTACGACCTTGCGGATGGTCTCGTTGGATTCAGAAGGACGAAACTAAGTCAAAACCGTTGGAATTTTCCCGATAGTGCCCATAGAAGCCGAGATATGGACCTCCAAAGTTTGGGATTTTTCATTTTAAGGGTATACCCCCCCGTATCGAATTTTTCACCAAAAATTGATTTTTTTCGAATTTGAACTAACTATACCAGCGGCTTGTTCCCATCACCTACAACACGAAAACACCGGGTTATAATGAGTTTCGAGAAAAACTAAGGGCATTACAGCACTTTGAAAATGCGAAAAATCGATTTTCTTTAAACCCGAAATTAGCTATAGAAATCCCTATCAGCGGCTTATTCCCATCACCTACATTACGAAAACACCGGATTATAACGGAATTCGACCAGAACAAGTGGAATTATAGCACTTTGAAAATTCGTAAAAAAGTCAATTTTCGACCCCGTTTTTGAGCCCAAAAATGGGCTACAAAAATGCGAGATCTCAGCTAATATGGGAGCTACGACCTTACGGATGGTCTCGTTGGATTCAGAAGGACGAAACTAAGTCAAAACCGTTGGAATTTTCCCGATAGTGCCCATAGAAGCCGAGATATGGACCTCCAAAGTTTGGGATTTTTCATTTTAAGGGTATACCCCCCCGTATCGAATTTTTCACCAAAAATTGATTTTTTTCGAATTTGAACTAACTATACCCGCGGCTTGTTCCCATCACCTACAACACGAAAACACCGGGTTATAATGAGTTTCGAGAAAAACTAAGGGAATTACAGCACTTTGAAAATGCGAAAAATCGATTTTCTTTAAACCCGAAATTAGCTATAGAAATCCCTATCAGCGGCTTATTCCCATCAGCTACATTACGAAAACACCGGATTATAACGGAATTCGACCAGATCAAGTGGAATTATAGCACTTTGAAAATTCGTAAAAAAGTCAATTTTCGACCCCGTTTTTGAGCCCAAAAATGGGCTACAAAAATGCGAGATCTCAGCTAATATGGGAGCTACGACCTTGCGGATGGTCTCGTTGGATTCAGAAGGACGAAACTAAGTCAAAACCGTTGGAATTTTCCCGATAGTGCCCATAGAAGCCGAGATATGGACCTCCAAAGTTTGGGATTTTTCATTTTAAGGGTATACCCCCCCGTATCGAATTTTTCACCAAAAATTGATTTTTTTCGAATTTGAACTAACTATACCAGCGGCTTGTTCCCATCACCTACAACACGAAAACACCGGGTTATAATGAGTTTCGAGAAAAACTAAGGGCATTACAGCACTTTGAAAATGCGAAAAATCGATTTTCTTTAAACCCGAAATTAGCTATAGAAATCCCTATAAGCGGCTTATTCCCATCACCTACATTACGAAAACACCGGATTATAACGGAATTCGACCAGAACAAGTGGAATTATAGCACTTTGAAAATTCGTAAAAAAGTCAATTTTCGACCCCGTTTTTGAGCCCAAAAATGGGCTACAAAAATGCGAGATCTCAGCTAATATGGGAGCTACGACCTTGCGGATGGTCTCGTTGGATTCAGAAGGACGAAACTAAGTCAAACCCGTTGGAATTTTCCCGATAGTGCCCATAGAAGCCGAGATATGGACCTCCAAAGTTTGGGATTTTTCATTTTAAGGGTATACCCCCCCGTATCGAATTTTTCACCAAAAATTGATTTTTTTCGAATTTGAACTAACTATACCAGCGGCTTGTTCCCATCACCTACAACACGAAAACACCGGGTTATAATGAGTTTCGAGAAAAACTAAGGGAATTACAGCACTTTGAAAATGCGAAAAATCGATTTTCTTTAAACCCGAAATTAGCTATAGAAACCCCTATCAGTGGCTTATTCTTATCACCTAAATTACGAAAACACCGGATTATAACGGAATTCGACCAGAACAAGTGGAATTATAGCACTTTGAAAATTCGTAAAAAAGTCAATTTTCGACCCCGTTTTTGAGCCCAAAAATGGGCTACAAAAATGCGAGATCTCAGCTAATATGGGAGCTATGACCTTGCGGATGGTCTCGTTGGATTCAGAAGGACGAAACTAAGTCAAAACCGTTGGAATTTTCCCGATAGTGCCCATAGAAGCCGAGATATGGACCTCCAAAGTTTGGGATTTTTCATTTTAAGGGTATACCCCCCCGTATCGAATTTTTCACCAAAAATTGATTTTTTTCGAATTTGAACTAACTATACCAGCGGCTTGTTCCCATCACCTACAACACGAAAACACCGGGTTATAATGAGTTTCGAGAAAAACTAAGGGAATTACAGCACTTTGAAAATGCGAAAAATCGATTTTCTTTAAACCCGAAATTAGCTATAGAAATCCCTATCAGCGGCTTATTCCCATCACCTACATTACGAAAACACCGGATTATAACGGAATTCGACCAGAACAAGTGAAATTATAGCACTTTGAAAATTCGTAAAAAAGTCAATTTTCGACCCCGTTTTTGAGCCCAAAAATGGGCTACAAAAATGCGAGATCTCAGCTAATATGGGAGCTACGACCTTGCGGATGGTCTCGTTGGATTCAGAAGGACGAAACTAAGTCAAAACCGTTGGAATTTTCCCGATAGTGCCCATAGAAGCCGAGATATGGACCTCCAAAGTTTGGGATTTTTCATTTTAAGGGTATACCCCCCCGTATCGAAT
Organism: Anthonomus grandis grandis; assembly: GCF_022605725.1. NCBI lineage: Eukaryota > Metazoa > Arthropoda > Insecta > Coleoptera > Curculionidae > Anthonomus > Anthonomus grandis. Next base: position 24,771,520 of record NC_065556.1, on the reverse strand, counting down.
TTTTCACCAAAAATTGATTTTTTTCGAATTTGAACTAACTATACCAGCGGCTTGTTCCCATCACCTACAACACGAAAACACCGGGTTATAATGAGTTTCGAGAAAAACTAAGGGAATTACAGCACTTTGAAAATGCGAAAAATCGATTTTCTTTAAACCCGAAATTAGCTATAGAAACCCCTATCAGTGGCTTATTCTTATCACCTAAATTACGAAAACACCGGATTATAACGGAATTCGACCAGAACAAGTGGAATTATAGCACTTTGAAAATTCGTAAAAAAGTCAATTTTCGACCCCGTTTTTGAGCCCAAAAATGGGCTACAAAAATGCGAGATCTCAGCTAATATGGGAGCTACGACCTTGCGGATGGTCTCGTTGGATTCAGAAGGACGAAACTAAGTCAAAACCGTTGGAATTTTCCCGATAGTGCCCATAGAAGCCGAGATATGGACCTCCAAAGTTTGGGATTTTTCATTTTTAGGGTATACCCCCCCGTATCGAATTTTTCACCAAAAATTGATTTTTTTCGAATTTGAACTAACTATACCAGCGGCTTGTTCCCATCACCTACAACACGAAAACACCGGGTTATAATGAGTTTCGAGAAAAACTAAGGGAATTACAGCACTTTGAAAATGCGAAAAATCGATTTTCTTTAAACCCGAAATTAGCTATAGAAATCCCTATCAGCGGCTTATTCCCATCACCTACATTACGAAAACACCGGATTATAACGGAATTCGACCAGAACAAGTGAAATTATAGCACTTTGAAAATTCGTAAAAAAGTCAATTTTCGACCCCGTTTTTGAGCCCAAAAATGGGCTACAAAAATGCGAGATCTCAGCTAATATGGGAGCTACGACCTTGCGGATGGTCTCGTTGGATTCAGAAGGACGAAACTAAGTCAAAACCGTTGGAATTTTCCCGATAGTGCCCATAGAAGCCGAGATATGGACCTCCAAAGTTTGGGATTTTTCATTTTAAGGGTATACCCCCCCGTATCGAATTTTTCACCAAAAATTGATTTTTTTCGAATTTGAACTAACTATACCAGCGGCTTGTTCCCATCACCTACAACACGAAAACACCGGGTTATAATGAGTTTCGAGAAAAACTAAGGGAATTACAGCACTTTGAAAATGCGAAAAATCGATTTTCTTTAAACCCGAAATTAGCTATAGAAACCCCTATCAGTGGCTTATTCTTATCACCTAAATTACGAAAACACCGGATTATAACGGAATTCGACCAGAACAAGTGGAATTATAGCACTTTGAAAATTCGTAAAAAAGTCAATTTTCGACCCCGTTTTTGAGCCCAAAAATGGGCTACAAAAATGCGAGATCTCAGCTAATATGGGAGCTACGACCTTGCGGATAGTCTCGTTGGATTCAGAAGGACGAAACTAAGTCAAAACCGTTGGAATTTTCCCGATAGTGCCCATAGAAGCCGAGATATGGACCTCCAAAGTTTGGGATTTTTCATTTTAAGGGTATACCCCCCCGTATCGAATTTTTCACCAAAAATTGATTTTTTTCGAATTTGAACTAACTATACCAGCGGCTTGTTCCCATCACCTACAACACGAAAACACCGGGTTATAATGAGTTTCGAGAAAAACTAAGGGAATTACAGCACTTTGAAAATGCGAAAAATCGATTTTCTTTAAACCCGAAATTAGCTATAGAAACCCCTATCAGTGGCTTATTCTTATCATCTAAATTATGAAAACACCGGATTATAACGGAATTCGACCAGAACAAGTAGAATTATAGCACTTTGAAAATTCGTAAAAAAGTCAATTTTCGACCCCGTTTTTGAGCCCAAAAATGGGCTACAAAAATGCGAGATCTCAGCTAATATGGGAGCTACGACCTTGCGGATGGTCTCGTTGGATTCAGAAGGACGAAACTAAGTCAAAACCGTTGGAATTTTCCCGATAGTGCCCATAGAAGCCGAGATATGGACCTCCAAAGTTTGGGATTTTTCATTTTAAGGGTATACCCCCCCGTATCGAATTTTTCACCAAAAATTGATTTTTTTCGAATTTGAACTAACTATACCAGCGGCTTGTTCCCATCACCTACAACACGAAAACACCGGGTTATAATGAGTTTCGAGAAAAACTAAGGGAATTACAGCACTTTGAAAATGCGAAAAATCGATTTTCTTTAAACCCGAAATTAGCTATAGAAACCCCTATCAGTGGCTTATTCTTATCACCTAAATTACGAAAACACCGGATTATAACGGAATTCGACCAGAACAAGTGGAATTATAGCACTTTGAAAATTCGTAAAAAAGTCAATTTTCGACCCCGTTTTTGAGCCCAAAAATGGGCTACAAAAATGCGAGATCTCAGCTAATATGGGAGCTACGACCTTGCGGATGGTCTCGTTGGATTCAGAAGGACGAAACTAAGTCAAAACCGTTGGAATTTTCCCGATAGTGCCCATAGAAGCCGAGATATGGACCTCCAAAGTTTGGGATTTTTCATTTTTAGGGTATACCCCCCCGTATCGAATTTTTCACCAAAAATTGATTTTTTTCGAATTTGAACTAACTATACCAGCGGCTTGTTCCCATCACCTACAACACGAAAACACCGGGTTATAATGAGTTTCGAGAAAAACTAAGGGAATTACAGCACTTTGAAAATGCGAAAAATCGATTTTCTTTAAACCCGAAATTAGCTATAGAAATCCCTATCAGCGGCTTATTCCCATCACCTACATTACGAAAACACCGGATTATAACGGAATTCGACCAGAACAAGTGAAATTATAGCACTTTGAAAATTCGTAAAAAAGTCAATTTTCGACCCCGTTTTTGAGCCCAAAAATGGGCTACAAAAATGCGAGATCTCAGCTAATATGGGAGCTACGACCTTGCGGATGGTCTCGTTGGATTCAGAAGGACGAAACTAAGTCAAAACCGTTGGAATTTTCCCGATAGTGCCCATAGAAGCCGAGATATGGACCTCCAAAGTTTGGGATTTTTCATTTTAAGGGTATACCCCCCCGTATCGAATTTTTCACCAAAAATTGATTTTTTTCGAATTTGAACTAACTATACCAGCGGCTTGTTCCCATCACCTACAACACGAAAACACCGGGTTATAATGAGTTTCGAGAAAAACTAAGGGAATTACAGCACTTTGAAAATGCGAAAAATCGATTTTCTTTAAACCCGAAATTAGCTATAGAAATCCCTATCAGCGGCTTATTCCCATCACCTACATTACGAAAACACCGGATTATAACGGAATTCGACCAGAACAAGTGGAATTATAGCACTTTGAAAATTCGTAAAAAAGTCAATTTTCGACCCCGTTTTTGAGCCCAAAAATGGGCTACAAAAATGCGAGATCTCAGCTAATATGGGAGCTACGACCTTGCGGATGGTCTCGTTGGATTCAGAAGGACGAAACTAAGTCAAAACCGTTGGAATTTTCCCGATAGTGCCCATAGAAGCCGAGATATGGACCTCCAAAGTTTGGGATTTTTCATTTTTAGGGTATACCCCCCCGTATCGAATTTTTCACCAAAAATTGATTTTTTTCGAATTTGAACTAACTATACCAGCGGCTTGTTCCCATCACCTACAACACGAAAACACCGGGTTATAATGAGTTTCGAGAAAAACTAAGGGAATTACAGCACTTTGAAAATGCGAAAAATCGATTTTCTTTAAACCCGAAATTAGCTATAGAAATCCCTATCAGCGGCTTATTCCCATCACCTACATTACGAAAACACCGGATTATAACGGAATTCGACCAGAACAAGTGAAATTATAGCACTTTGAAAATTCGTAAAAAAGTCAATTTTCGACCCCGTTTTTGAGCCCAAAAATGGGCTACAAAAATGCGAGATCTCAGCTAATATGGGAGCTACGACCTTGCGGATGGTCTCGTTGGATTCAGAAGGACGAAACTAAGTCAAAACCGTTGGAATTTTCCCGATAGTGCCCATAGAAGCCGAGATATGGACCTCCAAAGTTTGGGATTTTTCATTTTAAGGGTATACCCCCCCGTATCGAATTTTTCACCAAAAATTGATTTTTTTCGAATTTGAACTAACTATACCAGCGGCTTGTTCCCATCACCTACAACACGAAAACACCGGGTTATAATGAGTTTCGAGAAAAACTAAGGGAATTACAGCACTTTGAAAATGCGAAAAATCGATTTTCTTTAAACCCGAAATTAGCTATAGAAATCCCTATCAGCGGCTTATTCCCATCACCTACATTACGAAAACACCGGATTATAACGGAATTCGACCAGAACAAGTGGAATTATAGCACTTTGAAAATTCGTAAAAAAGTCAATTTTCGACCCCGTTTTTGAGCCCAAAAATGGGCTACAAAAATGCGAGATCTCAGCTAATATGGGAGCTACGACCTTACGGATGGTCTCGTTGGATTCAGAAGGACGAAACTAAGTCAAAACCGTTGGAATTTTCCCGATAGTGCCCATAGAAGCCGAGATATGGACCTCCAAAGTTTGGGATTTTTCATTTTAAGGGTATACCCCCCCGTATCGAATTTTTCACCAAAAATTGATTTTTTTCGAATTTGAACTAACTATACCAGCGGCTTGTTCCCATCACCTACAACACGAAAACACCGGGTTATAATGAGTTTCGAGAAAAACTAAGGGAATTACAGCACTTTGAAAATGCGAAAAATCGATTTTCTTTAAACCCGAAATTAGCTATAGAAATCCCTATCAGCGGCTTATTCCCATCAGCTACATTACGAAAACACCGGATTATAACGGAATTCGACCAGATCAAGTGGAATTATAGCACTTTGAAAATTCGTAAAAAAGTCAATTTTCGACCCCGTTTTTGAGCCCAAAAATGGGCTACAAAAATGCGAGATCTCAGCTAATATGGGAGCTACGACCTTGCGGATGGTCTCGTTGGATTCAGAAGGACGAAACTAAGTCAAAACCGTTGGAATTTTCACGATAGTGCCCATAGAAGCCGAGATATGGACCTCCAAAGTTTGGGATTTTTCATTTTAAGGGTATACCCCCCCGTATCGAATTTTTCACCAAAAATTGATTTTTTTCGAATTTGAACTAACTATACCAGCGGCTTGTTCCCATCACCTACAACACGAAAACACCGGGTTATAATGAGTTTCGAGAAAAACTAAGGGAATTACAGCACTTTGAAAATGCGAAAAATCGATTTTCTTTAAACCCGAAATTAGCTATAGAAACCCCTATCAGTGGCTTATTCTTATCACCTAAATTACGAAAACACCGGATTATAACGGAATTCGACCAGAACAAGTGAAATTATAGCACTTTGAAAATTCGTAAAAAAGTCAATTTTCGACCCCGTTTTTGAGCCCAAAAATGGGCTACAAAAATGCGAGATCTCAGCTAATATGGGAGCTACGACCTTACGGATGGTCTCGTTGGATTCAGAAGGACGAAGCTAAGTCAAAATCGTTGGAATTTTCCCGATAGTGCCCATAGAAGCCGAGATATGGACCTCCAAAGTTTGGGATTTTTCATTTTAAGGGTATACCCCCCCGTATCGAATTTTTCACCAAAAATTGATTTTTTTCGAATTTGAACTAACTATACCAGCGGCTTGTTCCCATCACCTACAACACGAAAACACCGGGTTATAATGAGTTTCGAGAAAAACTAAGGGAATTACAGCACTTTGAAAATGCGAAAAATCGATTTTCTTTAAACCCGAAATTAGCTATAGAAATCCCTATCAGCGGCTTATTCCCATCACCTACATTACGAAAACACCGGATTATAACGGAATTCGACCAGAACAAGTGAAATTATAGCACTTTGAAAATTCGTAAAAAAGTCAATTTTCGACCCCGTTTTTGAGCCCAAAAATGGGCTACAAAAATGCGAGATCTCAGCTAATATGGGAGCTACGACCTTGCGGATGGTCTCGTTGGATTCAGAAGGACGAAACTAAGTCAAAACCGTTGGAATTTTCCCGATAGTGCCCATAGAAGCCGAGATATGGACCTCCAAAGTTTGGGATTTTTCATTTTAAGGGTATACCCCCCCGTATCGAATTTTTCACCAAAAATTGATTTTTTTCGAATTTGAACTAACTATACCAGCGGCTTGTTCCCATCACCTACAACACGAAAACACCGGGTTATAATGAGTTTCGAGAAAAACTAAGGGAATTACAGCACTTTGAAAATGCGAAAAATCGATTTTCTTTAAACCCGAAATTAGCTATAGAAACCCCTATCAGTGGCTTATTCTTATCACCTAAATTACGAAAACACCGGATTATAACGGAATTCGACCAGAACAAGTGGAATTATAGCACTTTGAAAATTCGTAAAAAAGTCAATTTTCGACCCCGTTTTTGAGCCCAAAAATGGGCTACAAAAATGCGAGATCTCAGCTAATATGGGAGCTACGACCTTGCGGATAGTCTCGTTGGATTCAGAAGGACGAAACTAAGTCAAAACCGTTGGAATTTTCCCGATAGTGCCCATAGAAGCCGAGATATGGACCTCCAAAGTTTGGGATTTTTCATTTTAAGGGTATACCCCCCCGTATCGAATTTTTCACCAAAAATTGATTTTTTTCGAATTTGAACTAACTATACCAGCGGCTTGTTCCCATCACCTACAACACGAAAACACCGGGTTATAATGAGTTTCGAGAAAAACTAAGGGAATTACAGCACTTTGAAAATGCGAAAAATCGATTTTCTTTAAACCCGAAATTAGCTATAGAAACCCCTATCAGTGGCTTATTCTTATCATCTAAATTATGAAAACACCGGATTATAACGGAATTCGACCAGAACAAGTAGAATTATAGCACTTTGAAAATTCGTAAAAAAGTCAATTTTCGACCCCGTTTTTGAGCCCAAAAATGGGCTACAAAAATGCGAGATCTCAGCTAATATGGGAGCTACGACCTTGCGGATGGTCTCGTTGGATTCAGAAGGACGAAACTAAGTCAAAACCGTTGGAATTTTCCCGATAGTGCCCATAGAAGCCGAGATATGGACCTCCAAAGTTTGGGATTTTTCATTTTAAGGGTATACCCCCCCGTATCGAATTTTTCACCAAAAATTGATTTTTTTCGAATTTGAACTAACTATACCAGCGGCTTGTTCCCATCACCTACAACACGAAAACACCGGGTTATAATGAGTTTCGAGAAAAACTAAGGGAATTACAGCACTTTGAAAATGCGAAAAATCGATTTTCTTTAAACCCGAAATTAGCTATAGAAACCCCTATCAGTGGCTTATTCTTATCACCTAAATTACGAAAACACCGGATTATAACGGAATTCGACCAGAACAAGTGGAATTATAGCACTTTGAAAATTCGTAAAAAAGTCAATTTTCGACCCCGTTTTTGAGCCCAAAAATGGGCTACAAAAATGCGAGATCTCAGCTAATATGGGAGCTACGACCTTGCGGATGGTCTCGTTGGATTCAGAAGGACGAAACTAAGTCAAAACCGTTGGAATTTTCCCGATAGTGCCCATAGAAGCCGAGATATGGACCTCCAAAGTTTGGGATTTTTCATTTTTAGGGTATACCCCCCCGTATCGAATTTTTCACCAAAAATTGATTTTTTTCGAATTTGAACTAACTATACCAGCGGCTTGTTCCCATCACCTACAACACGAAAACACCGGGTTATAATGAGTTTCGAGAAAAACTAAGGGAATTACAGCACTTTGAAAATGCGAAAAATCGATTTTCTTTAAACCCGAAATTAGCTATAGAAATCCCTATCAGCGGCTTATTCCCATCACCTACATTACGAAAACACCGGATTATAACGGAATTCGACCAGAACAAGTGAAATTATAGCACTTTGAAAATTCGTAAAAAAGTCAATTTTCGACCCCGTTTTTGAGCCCAAAAATGGGCTACAAAAATGCGAGATCTCAGCTAATATGGGAGCTACGACCTTGCGGATGGTCTCGTTGGATTCAGAAGGACGAAACTAAGTCAAAACCGTTGGAATTTTCCCGATAGTGCCCATAGAAGCCGAGATATGGACCTCCAAAGTTTGGGATTTTTCATTTTAAGGGTATACCCCCCCGTATCGAATTTTTCACCAAAAATTGATTTTTTTCGAATTTGAACTAACTATACCAGCGGCTTGTTCCCATCACCTACAACACGAAAACACCGGGTTATAATGAGTTTCGAGAAAAACTAAGGGAATTACAGCACTTTGAAAATGCGAAAAATCGATTTTCTTTAAACCCGAAATTAGCTATAGAAATCCCTATCAGCGGCTTATTCCCATCACCTACATTACGAAAACACCGGATTATAACGGAATTCGACCAGAACAAGTGGAATTATAGCACTTTGAAAATTCGTAAAAAAGTCAATTTTCGACCCCGTTTTTGAGCCCAAAAATGGGCTACAAAAATGCGAGATCTCAGCTAATATGGGAGCTACGACCTTACGGATGGTCTCGTTGGATTCAGAAGGACGAAACTAAGTCAAAACCGTTGGAATTTTCCCGATAGTGCCCATAGAAGCCGAGATATGGACCTCCAAAGTTTGGGATTTTTCATTTTAAGGGTATACCCCCCCGTATCGAATTTTTCACCAAAAATTGATTTTTTTCGAATTTGAACTAACTATACCAGCGGCTTGTTCCCATCACCTACAACACGAAAACACCGGGTTATAATGAGTTTCGAGAAAAACTAAGGGAATTACAGCACTTTGAAAATGCGAAAAATCGATTTTCTTTAAACCCGAAATTAGCTATAGAAATCCCTATCAGCGGCTTATTCCCATCAGCTACATTACGAAAACACCGGATTATAACGGAATTCGACCAGATCAAGTGGAATTATAGCACTTTGAAAATTCGTAAAAAAGTCAATTTTCGACCCCGTTTTTGAGCCCAAAAATGGGCTACAAAAATGCGAGATCTCAGCTAATATGGGAGCTACGACCTTGCGGATGGTCTCGTTGGATTCAGAAGGACGAAACTAAGTCAAAACCGTTGGAATTTTCCCGATAGTGCCCATAGAAGCCGAGATATGGACCTCCAAAGTTTGGGATTTTTCATTTTAAGGGTATACCCCCCCGTATCGAATTTTTCACCAAAAATTGATTTTTTTCGAATTTGAACTAACTATACCAGCGGCTTGTTCCCATCACCTACAACACGAAAACACCGGGTTATAATGAGTTTCGAGAAAAACTAAGGGAATTACAGCACTTTGAAAATGCGAAAAATCGATTTTCTTTAAACCCGAAATTAGCTATAGAAACCCCTATCAGTGGCTTATTCTTATCACCTAAATTACGAAAACACCGGATTATAACGGAATTCGACCAGAACAAGTGGAATTATAGCACTTTGAAAATTCGTAAAAAAGTCAATTTTCGACCCCGTTTTTGAGCCCAAAAATGGGCTACAAAAATGCGAGATCTCAGCTAATATGGGAGCTACGACCTTACGGATGGTCTCGTTGGATTCAGAAGGACGAAGCTAAGTCAAAATCGTTGGAATTTTCCCGATAGTGCCCATAGAAGCCGAGATATGGACCTCCAAAGTTTGGGATTTTTCATTTTAAGGGTATACCCCCCCGTATCGAATTTTTCACCAAAAATTGATTTTTTTCGAATTTGAACTAACTATACCAGCGGCTTGTTCCCATCACCTACAACACGAAAACACCGGGTTATAATGAGTTTCGAGAAAAACTAAGGGAATTACAGCACTTTGAAAATGCGAAAAATCGATTTTCTTTAAACCCGAAATTAGCTATAGAAATCCCTATCAGCGGCTTATTCCCATCAGCTACATTACGAAAACACCGGATTATAACGGAATTCGACCAGAACAAGTGGAATTATAGCACTTTGAAAATTCGTAAAAAAGTCAATTTTCGACCCCCGTTTTTGAGCCCAAAAATGGGCTACAAAAATGCGAGATCTCAGCTAATATGGGAGCTACGACCTTGCGGATGGTCTCGTTGGATTCAGAAGGACGAAACTAAGTCAAAACCGTTGGAATTTTCCCGATAGTGCCCATAGAAGCCGAGATATGGACCTCCAAAGTTTGGGATTTTTCATTTTAAGGGTTAACCCCCCCGTATCGAATTTTTCACCAAAAATTTTTTTTTTTCGAATTTGAACTAACTATACCAGCGGCTTGTTCCCATCACCTACAACACGAAAACACCGGGTTATAATGAGTTTCGAGAAAAACTAAGGGAATTACAGCACTTTGAAAATGCGAAAAATCGATTTTCTTTAAACCCGAAATTAGCTATAGAAATCCCTATCAGCGGCTTATTCCCATCACCTACATTACGAAAACACCGGATTATAACGGAATTCGACCAGAACATGTGGAATTATAGCACTTTGAAAATTCGTAAAAAAGTCAATTTTCGACCCCCGTTTTTGAGCCCAAAAATGGGCTACAAAAATGCGAGATCTCAGCTAATATGGGAGCTACGACCTTGCGGATGGTCTCGTTGGATTCAGAAGGACAAAACTAAGTCAAAACCGTTGGAATTTTCCCGATAGTGCCCATAGAAGCCGAGATATGGACCTCCAAAGTTTGGGATTTTTCATTTTAAGGGTATACCCCCCCCGTATCGAATTTTTCACCAAAAATTGATTTTTTTCGAATTTGAACTAACTATACCAGCGGCTTGTTCCCATCACCTACAACACGAAAACACCGGGTTTTAATGAGTTTCGAGAAAAACTAAGGGAATTACAGCACTTTGAAAATGCGAAAAATCGATTTTCTTTAAACCCGAAATTAGCTATAGAAATCCCTATCAGCGGCTTATTCCCATCAGCTACATTACGAAAACACCGGATTATAACGGAATTCGACCAGAACAAGTGGAATTATAGCACTTTGAAAATTCGTAAAAAAGTCAATTTTCGACCCCGTTTTTGAGCCCAAAAATGGGCTACAAAAATGCGAGATCTCAGCTAATATGGGAGCTACGACCTTGCGGATGGTCTCGTTGGATTCAGAAGGACGAAACTAAGTCAAAACCGTTGGAATTTTCCCGATAGTGCCCATAGAAGCCGAGATATGGGCCTCCAAAATTTGGGATTTTTTCATTTTAAGGGTATACCCCCCCCGTATCGAATTTTTCACCAAAAATTGATTTTTTTCGAATTTGAACTAACTATACCAGCGGCTTGTTCCCATCACCTACAACACGAAAACACCGGGTTTTAATGAGTTTCGAGAAAAACTAAGGGAATTACAGCACTTTGAAAATGCGAAAAATCGATTTTCTTTAAACCCGAAATTAGCTATAGAAATCCCTATCAGCGGCTTATTCCCATACCTACAATACGAAAACACCGGATTATAACGGAATTCGACCAGAACAAGTGGAATTATAGCACTTTGAAAATTCGTAAAAAAGTCAATTTTCGACCCCGTTTTTGAGCCCAAAAATGGGCTACAAAAATGCGAGATCTCAGCTAATATGGGAGCTACGACCTTGCGGATGGTCTCGTTGGATTCACAAGGACGAAACTAAGTCAAAACCGTTGGAATTTTCCCGATAGTGCCCATAGAAGCCGAGATATGGACCTCCAAAGTTTGGGATTTTTCATTTTAAGGGTATACCCCCCCGTATCGAATTTTTCACCAAAAATTGATTTTTTTTCGAATTTGAACTAACTATACCAGCGGCTTGTTCCCATCACCTACAACACGAAAACACCGGGTTATAATGAGTTTCGAGAAAAACTAAGGGAATTACAGCACTTTGAAAATGCGAAAAATCGATTTTCTTTAAACCCGAAATTAGCTATAGAAACCCCTATCAGTGGCTTATTCTTATCACCTAAATTACGAAAACACCGGATTATAACGGAATTCGACCAGAACAAGTGGAATTATAGCACTTTGAAAATTCGTAAAAAAGTCAATTTTCGACCCCGTTTTTGAGCCCAAAAATGGGCTACAAAAATGCGAGATCTCAGCTAATATGGGAGCTACGACCTTGCGGATGGTCTCGTTGGATTCAGAAGGACGAAACTAAGTCAAAACCATTGGAATTTTCCCGATAGTGCCCATAGAAGCCGAGATATGGACCTCCAAAGTTTGGGATTTTTCATTTTAAGGGTATACCCCCCCGTATCGAATTTTTCACCAAAAAGTGATTTTTTTCGAATTTGAACTAACTATACCAGCGGCTTGTTCCCATCACCTACAACACGAAAACACCGGGTTATAATGAGTTTTGAGAAAAACTAAGGGAATTACAGCACTTTGAAAATGCGAAAAATCGATTTTCTTTAAACCCGAAATTAGCTATAGAAATCCCTATCAGCGGCTTATTCCCATCACCTACATTACGAAAACACCGGATTATAACGGAATTCGACCAGAACAAGTGGAATTATAGCACTTTGAAAATTCGTAAAAAAGTCAATTTTCGACCCCGTTTTTGAGCCCAAAAATGGGCTACAAAAATGCGAGATCTCAGCTAATATGGGAGCTACGACCTTGCGGATGGTCTCGTTGGATTCAGAAGGACGAAACTAAGTCAAAACCGTTGGAATTTTCCCGATAGTGCCCATAGAAGCCGAGATATGGACCTCCAAAGTTTGGGATTTTTCATTTTAAGGGTATACCCCCCGTATCGAATTTTTCACCAAAAATTGATTTTTTTCGAATTTGAACTAACTATACCAGCGGCTTGTTCCCATCACCTACAACACGAAAACACCGGGTTATAATGAGTTTCGAGAAAAACTAAGGGAATTACAGCACTTTGAAAATGCGAAAAATCGATTTTCTTTAAACCCGAAATTAGCTATAGAAATCCCTATCAGCGGCTTATTCCCATCAGCTACATTACGAAAACACCGGATTATAACGGAATTCGACCAGAACAAGTGGAATTATAGCACTTTGAAAATTCGTAAAAAAGTCAATTTTCGACCCCGTTTTTGAGCCCAAAAATGGGCTACAAAAATGCGAGATCTCAGCTAATATGGGAGCTACGACCTTGCGGATGGTCTCGTTGGATTCAGAAGGACGAAACTAAGTCAAAACCGTTGGAATTTTCCCGATAGTGCCCATAGAAGCCGAGATATGGACCTCCAAAGTTTGGGATTTTTCATTTTAAGGGTATACCCCCCGTATCGAATTTTTCACCAAAAATTGATTTTTTTCGAATTTGAACTAACTATACCAGCGGCTTGTTCCCATCACCTACAACACGAAAACACCGGGTTATAATGAGTTTCGAGAAAAACTAAGGGAATTACAGCACTTTGAAAATGCGAAAAATCGATTTTCTTTAAACCCGAAATTAGCTATAGAAATCCCTATCAGCGGCTTATTCCCATCAGCTACATTACGAAAACACCGGATTATAACGGAATTCGACCAGAACAAGTGGAATTATAGCACTTTGAAAATTCGTAAAAAGTCAATTTTCGACCCCGTTTTTGAGCCCAAAAATGGGCTACAAAAATACGAGATCTCAGCTAATATGGGAGCTACGACCTTGCGGATGGTCTCGTTGGATTCAGAAGGACGAAACTAAGTCAAAACCGTTGGAATTTTCCCGATAGTGCCCATAGAAGCCGAGATATGG